>NC_059079.1:42145481-42450481 GCF_020497125.1 Mauremys mutica | reverse complement strand
GATATTCTATGATTCAAATCAGAATAGTACTTTGCACATGGGTGGAAATGATTACCCAAGGTGCAGGGCCCCAAAGAATTAGGTCCACTGTATTTCTTTGGATAGTAGAGCAGATAAATCAAGTAAAGACTCAGTATCGTTGATAGTAGATTGTTAGATGTATAATGTAGAGTTCATCATCACTCCCATAATTGCATTGGTCGTTGGGGCACCACCAATTGTCTCCACCCTTGACAATTGGGTGTCGGTACTTAAGTCTCTGAGAAGTCCATTCCTGTCCACTCTTTTATGTTGTCAGTCCATCTCTTCTTCTGTCTACCTCTTCCCCTGTACTGTCTCTTGGATCTTGGATAGGCCAGATAATCTTGTTACATGACCTACCACGTTAGCTTGCGCTTCTTAGGAGATGCCCAGGATTTTACGGAAGTATCTTGTGCAGCAGTTTCAGTTTGGATTCCAGGGACATGTTCTTATTCCTCCAAATTGGCTTTAGCTTTGCTGCTGCTGTTTGCGCAGTTCTTGCCAGAATTTCTGTCTTGGATCCTTTATCAGTGATGATTGCCCCCAAATACTGAACTGTTTCACTGTCTCCAGCTCTAGTGAGCTGATTCCATCAAGTTTGTTTGTCATCAGTTTGGTTTCCTCTGCACTGATTTCCATGCTGAATTTTGCAAAGGTTTCATCCAATCATTTCACAAGGTTGGCAGGCCATCAATGTCATCAGCATACCAAAGATTTGAGATTGTTTGCCCCCAATGCTGACTATTCATATGTGGTCTTCTAGGGCATCAGTTATTATGCGCTCCAAGTAGATGTTGAACAGTGTGGGTGAAAGAAGGCAGCCTTGCCGGACTCCAACAGTGGTGCGAAACCACTCTCCTATTGTGCTATTAATGAGAACTGCATTGTTGGCCTTGGCATACAGTTGTTTAATGGTAAAAATAAGCTTACGACCAATGTTGTACTTCTTCAGGGTTGCCCAGAGAGCTTTGTGCCATACTCTGTCAAGCACCTTATTGACGTCAACAAAGACATGGTAGATGTCCTGCTGGTGTTGTAAGTACTTCCCACATAGAACACAAAGGTTGAAAATCTGTTCTGTGGTACTTCTTCCCGCATGAAAGCCAGCCTGTTCTTCAGTAATTATATTCTGTACTTGTGGCTTCAATCTGTTCAATTATCAGAGGGGTAGCCGTGTTAGTCTGGTTCTGTAAAAGCAGCAAAGAATCCTGTGGCACCTTATAGACTAACAGACGTTTTGCAGCATGAGCTTTCGTGGGTGAATACCCACTTCTTCGGATGCAAGACTTGACTTGCATCCGAAGAAGTGGGTATTCACCCACGAAAGCTCATGCTGCAAAACGTCTGTTACTCTAATCTGTTCAATATGACTTTCAACATCACTTTGCTGGGATGGCTAATTAAGCTTATGGTCCAGTAATTTTGATACAATTGCAGGTTGCCTTTCTTTGGCAGAGTGATGATTAGTGACTGTGTCCACATAGAGGGCCACTCACTGGTCTGCCAGATCTTTTTGCAGATCTTGGTGAGTACATCTATTACTATTTCTCCTCCAAATTTCATCAGTTTGTCTGGGATGTTGTCAATACCTGTAGCCTTTCCATTCTTGAGTGATTTCACAGTTGTCTCTACTTCTTCACACAGTACAGTATTGGAAAGTCATCCTCCTCTGTTGAATCTGGGCTGTCTAAGACACTAGGATCTCCATTTGTCTGGTGGCTGTATCAGAGCAGTAGTTTGTCCGCCTATTAATGATGTCCCTTTCTTCTGTAAGACTGTTCCCTTCTTTGTCTTGAATTGCATTAGTTTTGGTCCGTCTTTCCTTTGTCAGATCTTTTACAACCTAGAAGGCTCGTTTGCTATATTTATATTTAGAACATTGTTTTTCAATCCATATCTCCTTGGCCACCTTCATTCCTTTCTTGATCTTTCTGCCAATCACTCTGTATTTATCAGCTCCCTCAGTGCTGTTCTTGTCTCTCAAGTTCTCTTCTAATGTCAAACATTTGTAGTATTTCATTTGTGACCCATGGTTTTGTCTTAAGATATTTCCCAAGGATGTCCTGTGCTGCCTCATTCATTACAGCGTTGAAATTGTTGGTCATTGTTTCTACGTCTTCCTCTAGAGCAAGCAGCGGGGCAAATTTTCTGCTTGGAATGACTCTGCAATATTTTGGTTTCTGAGTCAAACTTTGGTTCTGGTGAACTTTGGCCTGACAATTTTCCTTTGCTGCAGCCAAAAATGTAGCATTACAAGGTCCTTGTTTTAGATCTGTTAATCCTAGAATGAAATCGGTTTTGCATCATGTAGTCTATCTAGTTGTGATGTAGACCATTGTGCATGCCATGTTGATCGTCTAGATGCTTTATGTACTCCTAATGTGTTTGCAAGAACCAGATTGTTATAGCTGGCAAACTCCAAATGTCTCAATCCTCTCTCATTGGTTACTACATTACAGAACGGGCCACAATAATCTCACCAATTTGCCTGTGCATCAGTACCCACTTTAGCATTCCAATCTCACTGTACAATCAGGATATATTTCTTGTAGGGGCGTAGACTTGTATTACTGTGATATTAAATGGTACTGCCTTTAGACGATGGAAATAAACCTGCTGGACATTGGGCGACATCCTAATACTGAATTCTTGGTATCTTTATGCACAAGAAATCCTATGCCATTGACATGTTTGTTCTTTCCACTGTAATAGAGTGCATGGCCTTCTTCCATTAGTACCCCTCAGGAGGTGCCAGATGTACTGTTCCATTTTGTACATGAGTTCTTTCAATCTCCCTATTTGTCTCAATGTCCTAACATTGCCATAGCCACGTGGAATGTAATCTCTTCCACGGATCCTCCTTGTTGGGGTTACACCTGTAATATATTTGTCGCAGCTGCCCTGGTGGCAGATAGATGGTGCAGTCATTATTAACCCAGGCTGTGATCAGTCTGGTATGGACATGGTTGACTTGCTCATCATATGGTGTATCTTGGGCAAATTTCTAACCTGGCAGAGCCCATCCCTCTCCAGGTAGCTCCCTTTTAGTTGCTTCTTGTGACATGCAGGAGGAGCAGTGGGTCTATTCTGTCCCCGGACCCACAGGGGAAAATGTAGTTTTATAGAATATAAAAACCAATTGGTTTTTCACATGGGTGTGGAATTGCCTGGCCAGTAAAACCCTTAGATTAATAATGCCAATTACTAGGTAGTTGGGGGCCTAATCCTGAAAGGCGCTCAGTAGATCTGGGTGAAAAAGGTAATTCTGTTTCATGGAGGATTTAGAAATTTAGTTTAACTCTGATTCTGAACAAAAAACCAAACATTTTGAAATTCTCCACCTAAGGGAATGGAGCCCTGGCTCAGGGACAGTGTGACTGCCGGGCTGCCCCAGAGCCATGGACTTGGAAGACTGTGAGTCCCTAACTCCAAGGCAGTCTAGTGAATTGGCAGCAGAACAGGCAGGTTTCCATTGGACCTTGCCTAGCAGGCAGGCTTCTGCCAGTCCTCTGCCTGTATTGTGACAGAACTTTTATCAGAACTGAACCGCCTCCACAACACATTTAGATTTTGCAAATTTCACCCCAAAAAGGGTTTCGGATGAATTTTTGCGACCAGCTCTAGTGCTGATTGCCTGCAGAACCCACAGAGGACCTGATCCAAAACCCATTGAAGTCAATGGGAGTCTTTCCATTGGCTTAGTTAGGCTTTGGATCAGGACCTGAAAACATAGGGCTTCTTGGGAGTTACTCGGCAACTCTCAAAATATGGCCCATAGTTATTAATAATGGTTGTAGTTTTATCAGGCCAAACAGAGTGCAGCTACTTTAGTTTCTCTTCTATTCCAAATGGATGAGTGGGAAAGAGTTAATTTTATTTTATTTTGTCTATTTCATAATCATATTCATTTTTAACTAGACTGCACATATCTGTGGCATTAAATCCAGGGTCAGCCTTGATACAACTGATGGAAAATGTCAATTTCCATTTGTCACCTTAGCTTAATATTAGATAAATACTTAGCATTTTGCAGTGCTTTATCTCCTCCACATTAGTGAGTCTGTCACTGTTCCTAGTTATCTCCATTGTCTGAGTGATGGTGACATAATTCTAGAGAATACAATGAAGTCCACTTCTGTTAGACCTTTATAGTGATATATTGCTCAAAACTCATCTTTATCCTTGTCCTTATGAAGACTCTACAGGGCCACTTCATCCATGAACCTGAGTGACTCTTGGCATGAGGATTGAGGTGGAGGCACAAAGGTGACACTGTAGTAGGTCTAGCCTGGTACATGTTGGAATTGCTTTGACCCTGGTGCAGGTTACAGCAAAAACTTGGACTCCAGCAGCAATGGCCTATATAATCCATTCAAAAACTGGAAATAGCAAGGACAGAGGAATTCCCAAACTCATCCATTCCTTCCCTGATGTATCTGTCCTCCATGTCCCCTGAAACAGAGGGTCCTGCAGGAGATAGTGTAGGCCTGACTACACCAGCTCTGTCCCTGCCAGAATTCCATGGGGGTTCCTTGTCTCCTTTATGTTGATGGAGTCAATGCAAAAGGGCTGCAGTGGATCAGCGATTTTAGCCCTATGTACCCTGATTGGGGTTAGTACCTTTTATAATAGCATTTGATCTGTTGTATACCTCCCCTTTGATCTGATAGACTTGCCTAAACTGGGTGTGAACATTCACAGCTGGAAGATTCATTCATTTATTTTGTAATGGGGTTTTAAACATGAAGGCAGTGATATTCATGCCTTGTCTTGCAATTGCATCACTGTTCGCATTGGCTCAAATTGTATATGCCGAAATGTCAATAGCTGACAATCTGAAATGTGGACAACGCAAGTCATGGGATGAAATGGTACCAGCCTGCATGGTTTATTCATTTTTTGCCATAGCTCCATGTCAGCTTATTCTGCTCCTTAGCTGGTCACCTACTTCCCTTTGGATTGCTCATTCTGGTCATTTTGCAATATGTGAGATGAGTGGGTCTGAATAAGGCACAGTAGTTTGTCAGAGTATTTTCCCCATTTCACACTGGTTAATATTCTGAATCCAACTGTCTGGTCTTCTTGTATGTTTACCTTCCTTAGCTGTTTGGATTGCTCTTGTCCTTTTTCCTAATGGACTCCCATCTGATTCAGAATGAGAATAAAATATCCACACATTGCTCGTGCTAAATTGCTTCTGTGTGGTGGCTTTGGATTGACCCACGGCTTCTTTTGTTGGAACTTGAGATGCCTAAAGTTGAGATCCCTGCCAAGAAATGAGTGCAGGAGAGAGTGCTTTATATTCAGTGGCTCCTTCCTATTCTCAGAGGGAGGACTGGAAGGTTCAGTTTATTTAGCCTGTTTTGTGCCTTAGCTGTACAGCATGGTCCCTGTGAAGGTCCATTCTCAGAGGGAGAAACCTATGTTTTTTACTGTTATCCATAAACATACACAGCAGTGGGGCCCAAAGAAACGGTACCCATTTTGCTCAGTGCAGCAAAGTGAAAGCTCACGTGATACTCATCTCTTACTGTATAAATGGTAATATGCATTTTATAATGACACTTAACACTGACATTTCCAAGACTCCTACTAGCATCCTGATGAAAAGTGAAATGATTTTTGCCTCCAGCAGTGTCAGCACCCAGTGTATGGAAATTATATCAGTAAAAAAACAACAACAAAAAATCACCTCCTGATTCCCTCTCAGTTTAACAGGAGAAGCCAAGCTTTCCAATTCAAATACATATTCAATGTTCTGCAGTCTAATTCTCTCCTGTGTGGTGTTAAGCTAGTATGAAAGCACAATGGGAGCAGCCTTTATGCTGCCTTACCATGGCGTCCATAGAGCTGGACTTACACATGATATTAAAATGAGAGAGTTGCTACTAGCAGGAGCTTTGGAAATGCCAAGCTTAATGGAACACTATATTCTGAAAATCCCTTGAAAGCGTGTGGTGTTTTGGATTGGTACACTGCCAGCGGTTTCATCTTCATGTCTCTGGCAGCATTACTACCTAGAAGCAAGGTTAGGCAGTCTTTAGCTGCTTTAAATCTGGGCACTGTCTTCTCCTCTCAGGAAATGTAAGTCTGCTCAGGCATCCTCTTCCAGTACAGGCCTGTTTCATTGACATTGAAGACCTGTTTAGGGGAATAGTCACCTTCCTCAATTATTTTCTTGAGATAGTCGGAGTTTTTTAACTGTTGCAGTATCAGCACTAGCTGCCTCACCAGACATCTTGATGTTATGCATGTGGAAGTGCCTCCTGAACCGATCAAACCATTCCCAACTTGCTGTGAAAGTCTCTGTCTGTGATCGTCACCTTGGTCTCTCTTCAAATTGTCATACAAACTTTTTGCCTTAGCTCGTATCACTAGCAAACTTAGAGGTATGTTCCGCTGGTTTTGGTCCTCTATCCACCGTGAAAGAAGATGCTCCATGTTTTCCAGCAAACTACTTCTTGATTGACTTATTGTAGTAGCACTAAGCAGTGTTACACACCGAGCACTAGCCCTGATCTTGTCGGTATTACTCCAAAATAGTCTCACAGTAAGACCTAGAGTGATGCCAATGTCTACCGCATGCTCACCTGCATCAAAATGCCTTAAAATGTCTAATTTAATACCCAAACTAATGGTTTTCCTGGTTTTCTTGCTGCTAGTGGTACTGCTACTGCTGGGCACTCCACTATCACATGTTGGATGTTTTTGACTCATGATGCTGGGTGATGCTCCTCCGGACGGCACATGAATGTGCTACTCTTCACTCCCTTCACCCTGGAGTGGCCAGGGTCATGCAGCATCAATCAACTATTGCAAGGGAAAGAATTTGGAAAACCCATGTCATTCTCCGTGGTAATCTGCTCCCCTACTGGAAGCCCTGTGGGTTTAGGCTAGGACTAGTTATGGGGTTCTTACTTTCTTGCAGGTTCTTATTTTCACAGGAGCCCTGCTGGAGGACAAAAGGCCTGTCTTCCAGGGTGCCCTGGAAAAGCTGGCCCTGATATATCGTCCCTAGTAAACATGCACTCAGCACCCGGGCAGCATTGTAACCAACATAGTAAGAGGAGGAAAATAACATTTGCTGCTGGGCTGTGCCCCTCCCTGCTGTGTGCATGCAGGGGCAGAGAGATGCAACTGGCATTAAAGTGAATGGCAAAGCTCCCATGGATTTCACAGACTTTCATGGGAGCAGGGCCAGGTTCTGTGCATCTCTATGCTGCTCTATGCTCTACCCCCTTGCTACAGCGAAGCAGGTGCTGGAACGCTATTACCGTAACTTGCTTTTGGGAGGGCTGCTGCCCCCTGTGTTCTTACCCCCCTCCAGTGAAGGGTGGCGGGGCGGGGGGGGAGCGGATAGAACCAGGGCTTTGGAGCTGTGCTCCGGCTCCGCTCCAGCTCCAGGCAAAAACCTGCACCTCCACTGCTCCGGAGCTGCTCCGCGCTCCAGCTCCGGGCTCCTCTCCAAAGCCCTGGATGGAACATTGTTTATTCAGCCACAAGATAGCAAGGCAGGGCTGCTGCTGAGCACCCCCCGCAGCTGCTTTGCAGTTGGCCTGTAGCCTCGCAAGCGCTTGGCATAGCACCCTATTCCCGAGCAGGGCGGTGACTGGGCCATATAGTTGCTCTTATAAAGTTGCTTCTCTTCTGGAGAATCCTGCAAGCCGTGGACAAAGCAGGCAGCCAGATGATGTTATAAGGGAGCATTGCACAACTTTAAATGAGCATGTTCTCTAATGAAGCAGGGACATGACATCAAAACAACGTTAACTGGGAGGATGTTAAGTGAGGAGTTACTGTATATTGGGAGTGGAGAAATTCTTATGATATATGATGGCATTCACCCAAAGCACCTTCTAGTCTGTAGTGTTTTGGACCATGACAGTACAATATGGTAGTGCTTTCTTTTACAAAAATAACATCTGAAGCTGAGCTAATAATTTTTAGTGTTGTTTATCATTCAGAGCTGGATGCCCGGCTAACAGCTGCTACTCTCCAGCTGCCCAGATCTGAAGGCAGCATAGAAGTAAGGGTGGCAATACCGTGACCCCCATCTTAAAATAACCTTGCGAACCCTGCAACTACCTTTTGGGTCAGGAACCCCAATTCAAGAAACCCTGGTATACCCTGTGAAATTTGTACAGTATAGGGTAAAAGCACACAAAAGACCAGATTTAATGGTTTGTGATGCATTTTTCATGGTCGTGAATTTGGTAGGACCCTAATTATGAGTGGCCAGAGAAGTCACATGGTATTGCTTCTGTTCTCTGTTCAGATAAGCATACAACCACTTCTGGTGTGAAGATTAGTATATGCAAATGTAAAAATCTTATACTATTTATGGTTATCAACCGATATTAAGATAATCCTGGAAGGTAGGTAATGTCCATTTCTATTGGTATGGCAACGCTGAGCCTGGATGTTTGTTGATGTTTGCAGTCCAATAAAAAAAAAAGTTCATAAATACTAAGAGTGGGAAGTAGATAAAAAGTAGTCTTCTCACTTTCCTACCTCCCATAACAGAGACCTCCAGATGTGCTCAGGAGATTCAGAATAGAGAAAAACCTAATACAAAATTACTATAGAAAATACCTCCTAACCTTTTATGACCTGTGGGTTCTTTTTGTTGTGCTCACTAGTAACCAAGGCCTGGTCTACACTAAGAACGGGGGTCGAACTAGGGTACGCAAATTCAGCTACGTGAATAGCGTAGCTGAATTCGAAGTACCCTAGTTCGAAGTACTCACCCGTCCAGACGCCGCGGAACCGAACTCCGCGGCTCCAAGGTCAACTCCGCCACCGCCGTTTGCAGTGGTGGAGTACCGGAGTCGAACGGAGCGCTTCCGGAGTTCGAACTATCGCGTCTATATTAGACGCGATAGTTCGAACTCCGAAAAGTCGAACTCTCCGCGTCGAACTGGCATGTAAGTGTAGACTAGCCCCAAGAAACCTTGTAAATTCTGAGAGGTATAACTGTATAAATTACACAACAAACTTAATAAATCACTTGTGAAACTCTGTTCTTTTCTGTGGGATGCTATAGTACGCCACCTCTGCCAGCCTCTTAACCCTCCTCTTCTCACCCTCTAATTACATTAGTTCTACAAGGAGGCTTTTTAAAGATAATACAAAGAAAAATAAGCCCACATTAATTATGCTCCTCCTTACAGACAATCATACAAAACAGTAGTATTGACTTAACCAGATCACTACAACAAAGACATTTGTCTTTAACTGCACGGGAATAACACCCCAATAAAGGCCAAGTTTTCTGGTATTCAGCGCTCTCAATTGGGGCCAGATTTTCAGAAGAGCTCAGCACCCTGCAAGTTGGAGTCTTAATGGGTGCTGATCTGTAGTGTTTAAATGGGAGCAGAACTCTTGAAAATGAGACTCCAGTTGTGACTGCAATGTACTGAGCATCTTTTGCCATTCAAGTTGAGGGTTGATTTCTGTGGGAGTTGATTAAGCCCTGATCTTTCCTTGCACTGAGGAGCAGGAACTGAAGGTCAAACCACTGCGTCGCTGTAGTGCTTCAGTGCAGGTACTGCCAATGCCAACAGAAGAGGTTCCCCACTCGGCATAGGTAATCCACCTGCCCAAGAGATGTAGCTATGCTGATGTAAGTTCCCAGTGCAGACCAGCCTGGGACTGCCTGTGGGGACTGAGTGCTTCCCTCACTCTGACATGAGGAAGTGGGATGGGGAAGTATTTTCCTTTATTTTTAGACTTTACATCTCCCTTTGTATTTGGTCTGCCCAGAGAATGACACAGGAGGTGAGTGGTGCCTGCTGTCACTCCAAAGAGGCGGAGGTGGCAGTAAGAAGTTAACCTTTGACAATCCAAAACAAAGCCAGCTCCAGTTGCTCTTCTTCTGCAAGCATGTGCTAGTTTCAGCCAATTATCCCCAGGCAGTGCTTCAGCTTTTCCCAGTTACCAGTATGTTTTGAATAAACATAGATGAGAGGAAGTAGGAGCCATTATGTCAAAATACTTCCCTGCTCAATGCCTCAAGGAAAGACCTATCACATTGGTACAAATGCTTGACATACAGATCATATTCAGTGTTTGATCATCTGTCATTTTTCTTCCAAGAAAGCATGCTATCGTTTGCCACTGTTTAAAATAACCTCAGAGGAAGTCAGGAATTAATCTTAACCTCAAACACATTGAGCCTTATATTTCCTGTCCTGCTACAGAATGTGCTATCTGGTTTCCTACACTTCACGCTTGCTAAGTTTAGTTCCTTGAAGCCAGCTGTTTAGAAGGAAGGGAAGTGAAAGAAAACAATGTTCTTCATGGATAAAGCATTACACTGTCCATAGTAATCCTGCTTATTTTCTCCTCTCCCCAAATATCTTTTACTTTTTTTTACAAAAATTACACAAAATAGTAATTTCCATGAAATTTTTCAGTACAGAAAACAGTTGAACTCTTTTCCTTTGTCCCATAGTTCATACATATTTAACTTCTGTTGTGATGTGTTGTAGGGAAAAAAACTATTATTTAATAACCTTGTCATAATCATTTAGCAGTAACTAGTGTCACACACTCAAGCCATAGCTAATTTCTATATTGAACAGTTATGCATTAACGTCATATCAAATCCAATACAATCACTCAAGACTTCATCTTAGAAAGTAGACAAATTAGCAGGATACCAGACATGAATTTGAATTGCTTCAGTAGAAATATTAAATACCATAAAAGGTAGAGTTGCATACACAGTGCAACCAATCAATTTTGCCTATACATCAACACATTTCTCAGCCCATATACTTCAGACAAAAGGTACTTTTCCTGAGTAGGAAGTTTCTCTCTCTCTCTCTCTCTTTCATTTTTTTTTTTTGGTGTTTGTTGCAAAGGATCTTTCTTGCTCTGTTCTGCTGCTACAGGCAACAGAATTTCAATGGCATACTGTCCAAACTGAAAACTTGCTGGGAACCTTATTTTTCCTGTATGGGCATTCAGCTGCCTCCTCTGTTTCACGTCCATTTCTCATGACGATTCTTGGTGGACTAGTGCTGAATCTTCAAACTGTTTCTGTTGTTGGATTGCTTCTAGTACCCCATATCACAATCCAGACCTCCTTTGGGTATTTGGGTTAGGGTTAGGGTTGTTGGCTTTTCTTTTTGTTTTTTTATTGTCCCCTGATACTATTGTGCAATGATCCATTTCTTCAGAAAGACACCTTATAGACCTTGATCTTGATTTTATTTTATTCTGTGTCCTCTCTTTCCATAGCACATTGGTTAAGCTCTTTCTGCCTGTCACTTTTAAAATATATCTGACCTTTCAAACCATGAAAACCATTCAAAGGACAATTTCCTTTTAATGAAAAGGTTTTACAACATAACTAGATGCAGACAAGCTATATACAATCTTTTGACAGATGCAATAACTCAGCATAGGCATGTATGTCTGCGCATCTATGTATGTTGAGTGATCCTCTTCAAATCAGAAATTAAAGAACTACTTATAGGGGATGACAGTTAAAGTCATTACTAATGGTTCAAAAGGCTAAATGACTAATGATGGGACTTTGGGTGTTTCAGTTAGACCGAATTTATATTGTGAACTGCTATTTCCCTTTTATCCCACCTAGAAGTAGCTGTAATGCCATTTGGGTTGCTCTGGTGTTTGCATAATATTGCATCCTTCCAGGATCCTGTCACTAATGGCAAACAACTGTTATACTGAGTTGCTGTGCTTGAAATTCAGATCTAAATTGTACACTCAGAACTCATATCTATTAATGTAAAAAAATGCTTACCCGTCCTTGTAAAAATATTTTAAATAAGGTAGAATTCAGTGGAGGCTAGTGACATATGAAAGTGAGCTGGTGTACATTCAAAGTTTACTGACACTATTGTGTAAAGATCATACTATGTCAATGTTGAGCTTAAAACAGTGTGGGAAAAGCCTATCCTGACATTCTGCTTTTCCATACACAGAAAGCAAACTGATATTTTCAGTCAGAATGATTGTTACAAACAAACAAGAAAGCACAGAAGTATAGTCTCACAGTGTTTGTACCTCCTTTGGGATGGCTGCATTGAAGTGGACACACAATGGATTCCTGTCTCTGTGGACTTTTGAGCTTTTAAGTTTTAAAAGTGCAGTACGCAGAAAACCCAGGCCAAACTGCTACAGATCTAAATTAGTCACATCTGCCTAATCTTAGGTATACCCACTAGGAGAATTAGTGACAGATGGTGGTTCAACTTCTTCTAATATCCAGACACTGGTTAATAGAAAAGCCTGCTTAAAGTACATTTAAAAAGAATTAAATTAACTTGTAAAACAAATATCATTGTATATTGGAAATTTACAATCAAATGTCTCTTTTTCTCTCTTACTAAAGAATGGGCCCAGTTCTCCTCTCATGTAAACCCAGTATACAATGGTGTAACTCCATAGACTTTAATGACATTACTCTTAAATCAGTATCAGAGAGAGGAGAATTGGGCCTCGTTTTTGTGTTCAAAAAAAAATTTAATTACATGGAAGAATCTCCCCCCCAACCCAACCATCCAAGACCAGTTTCATGCTCGCTGATACTTAAGCAGTATTTTATACTGTAGCTATAGCATTTATGACAAGATGAAGGGAGAAGAGGATGGGCACAAAAATCAATTAACTATGCTCTTGAATAGAAAAATTGTCCTAACATATGACTGTATTCAGATTAATTCCATGAAGGAGACAGGATTGGTCAATGTTTCTGCTGTGCTGTTAGGGCTGGGAAACTGCTAAGTAAATATAAAGAAGATGACAATATCTAATTCAGATCTGATTGTTCTACAGATGTACTGTAACAACTCTGCGGCCACTCAGGAGTCTGAGGCCATGTCTACACTACAAAGTTAAGTCGATTTTATGTAAATCAGCATAGAGCCTCCAATTTAAGCAAGTCTATCAGGTGGTTATGGGTACTTGCTTACTTATGGGTATTCCCATGATGCACTTGCCTGCCTCCCTCCTTCCCTCCCTTCCTGAAATTAACAGCAAAGAAATCAAGCCTTTTTTACACTTTTTCCTAAGCCTGGGTTACAGCTGCCATAGCACTGCAAACATGGTATGCTTGCCAAAGCTCCTTTATTTTCATGGGGCACTGCTACATGTCCCTGGTGTAGCTCCTCTCCCCCATGCCCTGTGCGATTTTAGCATAGATGTTAGTGTTTCTTTTGCTGTTTCAGAGCTCTGCCTGCACAGACTCTTCTCCCCACACAACAATAAGATCCACCACCTCCTGTGTACTCCATGCTGGAGCATGTTTGAAGCCTTGAGCATCCATGATCAGCTGTGCTGACGAGCTCTCCATGCTGATCAAACAGGAAATGAAAATTCAGTGTTCTCGGGGCTTTAACAGGGGGATGGCTGTTTCCTATGTACCTGGCTGACATGCCGTGGAGTTGAAAGTGCTCTTCAGAGCAGTCACAGTGGAACATTTGAATTACACAACACAGTGTCTACACTATCCCCATGGCAACCCGTGGATGTCGAATCAAGTGCTACGCCTCTCATGGAGGTGGAGTACAGAAGTTGACTTTAAAGGCCCTTTAGGTGAGCAGAATGAACTCAGTAGTGTAGATACATACATTATTAAATTGACCTAACGCAGCTTATGTCAACCTAACTTTGTAGTGTAGGCTGGGCCTAGATTGTGTCACTATTCTGTACCTCACAGCCACTCAGAACTTCACGGCTGCTGCAGGTAAAGAGCTCAGATCCTTTTGCACCAATAGCACAGGCTCTTGCCACTTGAGCTAAAGGAATATTTCCATTACTTACTAGCAGTATAATGTTTGTGGCACCGAGCTGAGTAATTCTGCTCCCATCCAGTAGTTGGAAACTCTTTACAACAGTAAATAAGAAAGATGGTAGGAACATATTTGACACTTTCTTCCCATAATTAGTGGGCCAGGTTCTGCCTCCTTATTCAAGATGAGTTGTACCTTACTCCCTGAGTAGTCTCCCTGATTTCAGTGTGACTCTACTTACAAAGTAAGGCAATACTCAAGATAGTTAGGGATGGCATAAATTGGGCCTAAGTAAGCAGCTTCAATAATATATAGCTTTAGGTCTAGCTGCTATGGTCTCAGCATTGGTAGCATGCTCCCTCATGGAGGTAGCCTCTAAGAGCCTCCTTTTACCCTTGTAGAATCCCAAAGGTAATGTCCTGTAGCTTTACTATAAAATCATGGATTTTGTCTATAATCACATTACAGTAAGTGTCCACATTTCATATTTCTGATCTTCCACTGGTTGGAAAAAAGGATCCAGATGAGAAACTTAAATCAGTCCCATCTGTCCATCATGATTTAAGCAAATGACACTGCTGACATCAGAAAGTGTATTGCATTTGAAAAGGGCATCTTTATCTACTTGGAAGTAGGTAATTTAGACATTATGAAATATAAATTAAGAGAAGTCAACATTTCATAGTAGTGGCAGGGTCCTGGCTGATAGTCATAATGGACTGAAAAGATTATAAACAAATATAAAAAGAGTACAATTAAATTTTAGTGTGCATAAATATATAGATTAGATGATGATTTCCAAAATGTTAACATCTATCAAATTCTTATATATTATTTAAACAGGTTTTAAAGTGGGAAATACATTTTTAACTATTTTAAAAATACAATATTTATTACTAGGATAATTTTGGGTTTTTAAAATAGATATGGTGGGGTTGAGGAACTGTCCATGGAAAGCAGCAGGGGTTGGTGTTTAAATCATTGTCCTATACACCCAGATGCCCTAGCCCCCACAGTCAGAATTGCAAAGGGACTTACTCTGGATGCAAGCTACCTGGCAGCTAGACAAACATGGAGCACAGGAGTTCCTTAGGAGAATGCTGATGTCGCAGCTAGCACCTGAAGCCCAAGGGAGAAGGGGATATAAATAATTGGCAGGGAAGGAGCTAGGGAATGACAGCAATATAGAGGATAGATAGAGAGTTGAATGCTTGAGGAAGCCAGATGAGTAGTGCAACAAGATGGCATGTTTCTTCCAGTTCATGTGTTAGTAGCTGCTAGAGCCCTGCGGAGAGCTCCTGAAGTTTAGTTGATTCATTGAGGCAGGCGTAGTTTGTTATATCCCTTCTGGGATACAAGAGATGGAGTGGCCATTCAGGAAGAGGGAACAGATGAGGCCCCAGGGAAAACTTTGTCATCTTTACATGCAGGGAAAAGCGAAGGTGGAATGCAAAGACCCTTTGGACATTCCCTTGTGCGGAGGTGGCAGGTTTGTATAATTTTTGGTGGTGCCCAGAATGGGTCCAAGTCCCCCTGGCCTAAGGCTCTGGGAGGGACTTTGGATGCAGGCTCTGGGAAGAAGTTTGGGTGCTGGGTGCAGACTCTGGGCTGAGGCAGGGGGTTGGGATGTAGGAGGCGGTGTGGGCTTTGAAAGGGAGTTTGGGTGCAGGGTGGGGGCTCTGGTCTGGGACAGAGTTGGGGTTTGGGAGGGAGTGTGGGGTGTGAGGCTGGGCCAGGGATGAGGAGTTTGGGGTGAAGCAGGCAGGCTGCCCTGGGGCTGGGGGCCCAGAGAGGACTCCCTCCCCACCAGCCCTCTTCCCACTGGGGGAGGAGGGGCCCCTCCCCACCCTACCCCGGCACGAAACTTCCCCAGGCTCCCCCAGGCTGCTGCTCAGGAGGTCCAGCCAGGATAAGTCCCCTCACTCCAAGTCGCCTCGGAGTTGCCTGCCAGGAGGGGGTGCTGCCTTGCACTTCCTCCCTCCGCAAGTGCCTTAGCCTTCCCCTGGCGCTGCTCCCTTGTGGCCAGCAGCAGCTGGTGAGGGAGTGCAGCGTAGAACTGCAGGGGGCAGCTGCCCGGGGCAGGCACATGGGGGCAGCAGGCAGGGCCAAGGGATGCCCGGGGGGAGGTGCACGGGGCAGTAGCCGGGGAAGAGACCCAGTCCCAAACATTGGTGGAGCTGGGCCTCCCGGGCCCTGAATTTGCAGGCACCATGGGCCCATACAACTCGCCGCCCCTTGTGCTGCCCTTGTGCTGCCCTTGTGCTGCCAATAAAAAGCATAGGGACAGTTGCGGTCATTACATTTGGATGACTGCAGGGACTGCTCTCTTCTTCCAGTGCCCTCAGGTGCTCAATCTACCCTAAGATGGGTGGGGCGGGGAGAAGGGCATGTCCTTTCACCATCCACACACCCCAGTTCATGGAGCTGTGCAAGTGCAGAGCATAATGCAAGCTGTACTAGCCTAATGGATAGTGCAGCCTATATACTCAAGTGCACTGCAAAACTTGGGGTAACACTGTACCTCTTGAGGCCCAATCCATCTTGCAGCCTAGACCCTCCTGGAGGTGCACTCACCTAATGCAGGCGAGTGGTCAAGTAGTTCTCATTTTGGGTGAGTTCAGAGAAGTACAGTATATGTTTACTATGTTGACAAAACCTGGTTTCGCTTTTAAGTAATAGGCAATTTTCTAAAATAAATGACTGAAAGGTTTCACTTTTTTAAATCTCTGTTTTAATCTGTTCTTTCAATAGACTTCAGAGAATAATGCAGATCTACTAGCTTGTGGAGTCATGGATTCCAATCATTGCTCTGCCAATCATGGCAGCCTTAATCACCCACCAGCCTGCTTTTCCCTCAAGCACGTGTTCTCCCCTGCCATCTGGTTGCACGGGAAAAAGTTCATGTCATAATTAATAAAGCCACCAGCTAAATCCTTTTTTAAAAACTTCCTCTGCTGTTATGCCTGTTAATATGCTCCTGCCTGGCATTGGTTAAATAAGTAGTGAGCTGTGACTTCTGCTTTTCTGCTAACTCTGTGTTCATTTTATCATTGCGTCATCCATCCTATCCTACCCCACAGAGTTTATCTGTTTCATCCTGCTGGTATGGCCTATCTGACATGCAGTGTGTGAGCTCCCTGGGGCAGTGATAATCTCTTTACTTTTCTGTACAGTGCTTGGCACAATAGGGCCCTGATCCTTGAGTGGGCTTCTTAGGTGCTACTGCAAAAGAAATAATTAACAATCAGGATTTAAAAGGAAATTTTGAAGCTGTAATTGGTGGCACTGTAAGTAGGGCTTCTGAACACACATTTCTGAAGAAAAATGAGGTTCTTAGAATGGCATTGCTATAGGACAGGACAGTATTCCTAGCATTATACCAAAAACATTGCTGTGTACTTGTATGATACATTTCTTTAGTATCTTGAGCAATCGATGACTAAGTATCATCGGACACTTCATCAAAAAATAGATGAATGTTTGTTTCCCTAAAACAAGGAAATGATGAAAATCTTGTAACAGATTCTAAGTAACAACCCAAAATGCCTCCCATTAAAATTAAAGGAAAGACTCCAATCAACTTCAGTGGGAACAGGATCAAGCCCAGAATGATGAAAGAAAACAGACATTTGCTTGCAGAGTCCTCTAGAATGAAGACAGTGATGGCAGAGAATTCAGGATTTTTATTGTACATGTCACAGTTCAGGGCAACTGTACCTATATTCCCCCCTATGGTCCACCAAGGAGATGTACCTAAAGGTTTCCGGCTCACAGCCATCACCTCTCCTATGTGGATACCCATGTCTCTTTCTCTCTCCTGACCAGAGATTTTCCAGGCTGCACACTTCAGTGCTTATACTGTGATATTTCCAGCATACCAGACTGCCGAAAAGGCTAGTATCTGTGCTTTGCTTTCTCTGTAGAGGCTGTGCCTAGTATATTTCCCACAATTATAAGTTATCACACAACTTGTTATAAGCAAGCACATTTATTCTTAAGGTGAAAACATTACATCATATTAAAAACAATAAAAGACTCTACATACATGCTGAAAAGCTTACCAGAGGTCACCCCAATTCCAACCTCAGGCTCTGGTAGGTATCAGTCCTTCAAAACCCACACCTGGCTTTTCCCCATGGTTACAGGTTCATTTCTGCTCTATTCAGAGCACAGTCTGGGTAGACCAGGTGTTTCTTTATACTGGTTGGGCCTTTATACTGAAGGCCTTGGGCCTTCAGTAACAGGTAATCAGCAGACTAAGATCCTCTCCTCAGAGTATAGCTTCAACAGGCTTGGTTTTTGCATAACCAGAGTTGGGTAATTTGCATTAACCTCTCCCTAGGAAATCGCCAAGAAATCTAGTTAACACTTATTGTCCAAAAAGTGCATACATGTCTGGTATTTTTCAATAGTCTTTTGAAGTCCCTGTTGTTACATCACTCACATCTCCCCCCTAGAGATGTTACATACAACCCTAGCCCACAATAATACATAAACTTAATACAATAAAGTTTTTCAAGAATACTGCAAGAAATTACCATATCTGTCACACATAATATTCACTGTAAAGTGATAACATCGAGTTATCAAAATATTTCCTGCAGCCTATAAGATGACTCAGGAATTTCTCTGAGGTTCAATTTACAAATTATTCAGTGTAGCCAATTGTACTCCCAGTTTAGAGTGAACATCATTCCAAAGCAATAACTTCTAACATAAACTGATTTGATTTTAATGTGTTTTCACTACCCATGATGGTCTAGAGCGATGTGATACAATATATAACAATGAAAAGAAGCCTTACCTCTCAGAAAGAAAACTGTTAATTCAGATAGTTTCCTTGTATTTACCAACAAAGGCCAGCAGTGTTTGTTGTTGGATTTATTGACATAAGAGAACAGCATATGAAGAACCAAAAGTTTAGTCTAGCAATCAGGTGTTTGGGCAATGTTTTCTGATAGATTGGGTCATTAGGGTCCTGCACAAACTCGAGTATAACCTGCAATGGCAGTAATCATATGGACCCGAATAACCTATGGAGTCTGACAAACTAATGGGTGGCCTGCTCTCTTTCTGTTTCTGAGGTAATTTTTCACGACTCCAGGAAAAGACACTCAGTCTTAACCTCAGACAGAAAGAGGAAGAGAAGCCTAGCTGTAAGCCAGAAAATATCATGAGAAGGCTAGTTCTTGTGGGATCTTCAGCCCCTAAAGTCTATTGCGTGATGCAACATCAGCTGTTTTTTTGAGGTGGTTGGGCACTGAGGGAAGAACAGTAGTTTTGTGAAACTGGTTGTTGGTGACAATAGTTCTATTAATTAATTCAATTTTTCTGGGGAATAATCCCTGCACTTATTTTAATAAACCCAGCAACCATTTAGGGGAATCTCTAATTTAGTTGAATAAATTCTGGCTTTGGAAGAAAACTTCCAATCTTTAGGAAGACAAAAATCAGCTCTCAGAATATTAGAAGGAGTTAAAATTCAAATTGCAGCAAGGGCCATTCTTGGCAAAATGTTCAAACCTGGGTATTTAAAGTAATATACCTACATCCACATATGGGCACATAAATAGAAGTGGCCTTGTTTTCAAAGACACTGAGACCCTGAAGCTCCCACTGACTTTGGGCATGCAGCATTTCTGAAAATCTGGCTATTTTTATTTGGGTGGCTAAATACTGATTTAGGAACTTGAGGTAGGCACTGAGGTTTGAATATTTTTGCTGTTGATGACATCTATTGCTGTGTTGTGGCCAAATTTAGCCCTGATGTAAAGGGAAGGATTGGTGGGGATGGGAGGATGTGTGTGTGTGGCGGGGAGAACTCCACTGAAGTCAGGCTTTTGGCCTCTTACACCAGAGCTGAATGTGGCCAAGAGAAACACAGTGATTAGGCACTGCACACACACACTAATAATCTAATATAGTTTGGTGTTGGAGACTCTGGAGAGTCCTGCACACATTTACATCATTCTAACAAACCAGATGAATATCTATTGCATTATCAAATGGAGAGGAAGGTTCCTTGTTATTGCCTGATCTGGTATGTTGAAGCTCACTGGAGCACAGCATTTTATTTGTTGGAACAATTATAATTACTTCAGCAGAAAGTAGCTCTCTATGTCATGGCTGCTGACCACAAGCCTGGTGGTAATTCTTTCTTACAGTCACCAGGGCATCACAAAGGCAGATTTGCTGAGGCCATTTGAGCATACAGTTCTTGATTTCAGCAGGCATATCTGAGCAAGGTCACCCATATTCTGATGGTTAAAACTCATATTCTATTGGCTAAAATAGAAGACTAGCCGTTAAGCAGATTGTGGGTGTGTAATTATGGGAACAGGCCTAAGTACACATTTTACACGGAGTTCAACAACTGCTTGGTGTGTTTCTGGTGCTAGTCTTTCCAAAGGTGGTAGAGAAGAAAGGATCACACCTGCTGCCTAGTGGAACTGCCCAGGTAGAGAGGAGGAAAAAAAATTAAATCAAGCCACTTCAAGTGTGCAGCAATCACATAGGGTTCTAAGGGTCTGGTTCCTAATGTAGGCACATTGCTTGTTGGAGCTCCCAGCTAGGCAGTGCGCTTCCATCCCCAGCCTCTAAGATGAGGTATTGTGCCCACCTGTGGTGATTAGATGTTGCTTGTAATTATTAGAACTGGGAGCACTGGCTGTTGGGAGTCTGAAAGGACAGGAAACAGGAAGGAGGGGGGAAGAGTTTAGGAGGCTGAGTGAGAGCTACCCAGCAGCTTGGTAAAGAGGTTTCCACTTAAAAAATAAAGTCCTGTTGAAATTTGTTAGTATCTTGCCTGGTTACTACAGCACCACCACAGTGGTTTCCAAGCACCTAAGAGTAGCTATCCTATTTTAAAATCTTTGCTCAGCATTTTCATAGATGTCCTGACAGTCTATCAGAGAATAAAATGTATGTCTTTTCCACTGCTTTTGACTCATATCAAATATGTTCTTTTACTCAAATTGTACTGCAGTATAAAAACTTGCTGGTCGTGGAAGTTAGGAGGTCTGAGAATCTTCATTTTTAGTCAATACTGATGACACAAGACACATTTAGGATGATTCAAGGAACTGTGTTTAATGTGACCAAACCAGGGTGAGGCTGTAAGCAGCAGATCATCAGGGAGGTGTTTTAGGACTTTGGCTTAATTGATCAATTTTGTGATGCAAGATTAACAGGAATCCATGAGTTGGGCTAGCACTATAGTTTAAGCTAGAATCTATACTATTTCCATAAATCAATCCCTGTTCATATTGGCACATCAAGAGGAATGCATGGCTATTGCTTACTAAAGCTTATTGCATTCAGTGTTGTTATTTTACATTTATTTTCCTTCTGTAGGCAAGAAATAATTCACTGATAAGTGAGAGAGGTTTTTACTATATATCGGCTAATGTGATTTAAATCTTTGTGACTTTAAAAATACCTGTGAAATACACAAGAAAAAACTGAAATAGAAATAATATTGAGAAATAAATAATACAGCACACACATCACTCTACTTTCCAGTATTTTCTGGGTTTGACCAGATCAGAAATATCACACAAAGTGCTCATCTGGTGGCATTTCTGCTTCCCGTCCCAACAGAACCGAGGTGTTACAGCAACATATGAAATGACAAAGGGGCCTGCCTGATCAGTCCCCCATCACAACATGCAGAGTTTCCCCTTTTCGTGGCTCTCCCCGTGTAGGCTGAAGAGGGAGTGTTCGGTCAGTTTGGCAGTGCTGTCTAGCTCCCATATTGGAAAGGGCTCTCTGCAGGACCAGGGATCTATGGCTGGGGAAGTAGAGAGAGAGGCTGTGGTCCTGCTGGTGGTTGGGCTGAGGGGGAAACATGTTTCTCTCCCCACTACCCACACCCTACAGAAAAGTTAATCAGCCTGAGGGATTTGGAATCTTCATGCACTAAGGCGAGAACTTCTTACCTCTCCCATTCCTCACACAGAAAAGATTTGCAGGGAACCCCCTTGAGGGGTTCCTCAGAGACTCTATTCCTTGAAGAGTCAGTTATTTCCACAGAACTGGGCAATTCAAATTGAAAAGGGTGGAGGGGGTGAGGGAGGGGCTCCAAACTTGACAATTGTTTAAAAACTAAAACCTCAAAAAGGATTTGAATTTGGTTCATTTTGAATTGCTTTGATATTTTAGGCCAATTCTCACTTAATCTGAACCAGTTTGCCCACCAGTTTTCTGGTGGCCAAAAAAAGAGCCAGAAACTACAGCACATTCCTTATGTGTAGTTTTCATTTAGAGATACTTTGAGATCTCATTTAGAGATCTGAGTGTCTGCTAAATAGGGTGTATGCCAACAATCTTGCACGAAAACATTGCTGATGACCTTATACCTATTAAATAATACAAATGCTCTTCCTGTTTGCCAAACAACATGACAGTAGGGATCACTGCTATGCACTGGGGAGGCATGAACTATATAAATGGCTTTATCCTTTTTTAATTAGGCCATGTCTAATTAAAAAGGTGGCATGCAATTACTAGCATTCATAAAATGTTTTCCAAGTCAGCATGACTCATGGGTGTGGATGGGGAAAGAGGGCACTTTAATCTACTACATGTATATATTCTTTTGCTGTGCATCTATTCTTTGTAATCACAAGCAGGTTTGTTTGAATTATTTATTGTGTATATGCGTTTTTTTGTTGTTTACTTTCCAACACAGCAGCTAGGCTGGTGTCATTTTACAAATAGCATTGGTTAATGATGTTTGGATGGTCCATATATGGGAAATCTGATTTTGGGGTCAAATTTAGGATTCTCAAAGGGCAAATGAATTTGAGAGAGGGAGCCAGAAGGGGAATTTAACAGTTCAAAATGACAGGGTAATTAAAGAACTGATGCTGAATTATTCAAGTCAATAGGAGTTTTTCCATTCAGTTAAATGGGAACAGGAACAGGCCCCAGAACTTTAAGGATCCCACTCAAATCAGCCCACCAATGACTGAGTCACTACTTTGAGAGACATGCACAAGCCCTTCTTCCAGGGATATTACTGCATATGAAACATGGATATGATGCTATTGTTGTCTGCCTTCTAGCCAGTGAGGCTATATGTAGAATCATAGAAGGACTGGAAAGGTCCTCAACAGGGCTGGATTTCCAATTAGGCACAGTAGGCACATGCCTAGGGGCGCTGGTGTTCTAGGGGCACTTAAAAGTTAAAAGTGTATTAAAAGTTTCCTTTTTTACAGAAAACGCAAAGGTCAGCTGTTGGAGGAGACGGGGGGCACTGATGACGCTGTGCCTAGTGGCACGTAATGTTTAAATCCGGCCCTGGTCCTCAATAGCTATCTAGTCTAGTTTCCTGCACTGAGGCAGGACTAAATATTATCTAGACCATCCCTGACAGGTCTTTTGAGTAATCTGTTCTTAAAAACCTCCAGTGATGGAGATTTCACAATTTCATTAAGTAATTTGTTCCAGTGCTTAACTATCCTTACAGTTAGGAAGTTTTTCCCAATGTCTAACCTAAATCTCCCTTGCTGCAATTTAAGCCCTTTACTTCTTGTCCTGTCCTGAACTGATAAGGAGAACAATTTATCGCCCACCTCTTAATAATGGCTTTTTACATACTTAGGCCTGGTCTACACTCGGGGGGTGAGAGGGAGGAGGGATATCGATCCAAGTTATACAACTTCAGCTACGTGAATAACGTAGCTGAAGTCAACGTACTTAGATTTACTTACCGCGGTGTCTTCATTGTGGTAAGTCGACAGCTAACGTTCCCCTGCGGCGACTCCTGCGCCTCTCGCTCCGGTAGAGTACTGGAGTCGACGGGACAGCGCTCAGTGGTCGATTTATTGCGTCAATGCCTATTGATCCAGCGGATAATGTAGGAAAGCCCTTGAAGACTGTTATCATGCCCCTCATCAGCCTTCTTTTCTCCCGACTAAACAAATCCATTTTTTTCAGTCTTTCCTTGTAGGTCATGTTTCTAAGACCTTTACTCAGTTTTGTTGCTTTCCTCTGAACTTCCTCGAATTTGTCCACATCTTTCCTAAAGTGTGGTGCCCAGAACTGGACACAGTACTCCAGTTGAGCCTTATCACTGCTGAGTAGAGTGGAATAATTATTTCTCGTGTCTTCCTTATAAAACTCCTGGTAATATACCCCAGAATGATGTTCACTTTTTTTGCAACAATATTACATTGATGACTCATATTTAGTTTGTGATCCACTCGAACCCTCATATCCTTTTCTGCAGTACTCCTCCTTAGGTGGTCATTTCCCATTTTGTATGTGTGCAACTGATTATTCTTTCCTAAGTGTAGTACTTATCATTTGTCCTTATTGAATTTTATCCTATTTATTTCAAACTGTTTCTCCAGTTTGTCAAGATCATTTTGAATTCTAAGCTGGTCTTGCAAAGTGCTTGCAACTTCTCCTAACTTGGTATTGTCTGCAAACTTTATAAGTGTATTCTCTATGCTATTATCCAAATAATTTATAAAGATATTGAATAGAACTGGACCCAGGACAGATCCCTGCAGGATTGTCAGGAATTCAGCAGCCTCTGGGCTTGGTTGTCTAGCAACCCAGTGAACTGGGCTGGGCTCAATAAACACACACTAAATGACTCTGCTCCTTGATTGGTCAAAACAGCCAACAGATTGCCATTTAAGCCTTGTAGCAACAGCACTGCAGTGGCTGCTCAATGCATTCCATGGCAGCAACTGTGCCATACGTGCTTCATGTCCAGCGCCTGCTCCACTTCTGCCTTAGTTCCTGCCTGCTTCTGAACTCCTGATTCTTAACTTCTGGTTCTGACCACTGGCTTGTTCCCGACCATGCCTCTGATTCCGCTCCAACCACTACAGTGGGTTCTTGCTCTGACCACTAGGTCGCACTGCCTACACCTTGGTGTGTGACTGAGACCCCACTCAATATGCCATTCCAGCTTGATTGTGATATATCTATCCACAAAGCTTGTTACCCCAACAAAGAAGGATATTAGGTTTGTTTGACATGATTTGTTCTTGACATCCATGTTGACTGTTGCTTATCACATTATCTTCTTTTAGGTACTTCCAAATTGATTGTTTGATTATTTGCTCCATTATATTTCTGGGTACTGAAGTTAAGCTGACTAATCTAAAATTCCCCACATTGATCTTATTTCCCTTTTCATAGATAGATACTATATATTCCCTTTTCTAGACTTCTGGGATCTCTCTTGTCTTCCACAAGCTCTCAAAGACAATCGCTAATGACTCATCTCTTTATCAAGTTCCTTAAGTATTCTAAAGGAGTACTTTTATTTTGTCAGGCTCTGCCAACATGAAGACCTCTAACTTGTTCATGTAATTCTTAACTTGTTCTTTCCCTATTATTATCTCATATCCTACCTCATGTACATTGCTGTTCAGTATGTTAGTCGTCCCATCACTGCTAACCCTTTTGGTGAAAACTGAAACAAAAAGGCCATTTAACACTTTGGCCATTGTTGTGTTTTTGGTTATTGTTTTTCCCTCCTCACTGAGTAATGAGCCTACTCTGTCCTTGGTCTTCCTCTTGCTTCTAATTTATTTGTAAAATGTTTTCTTGTTACCCTTTATGTCCCTAGTTAATTTAATTTCATTTTGTGCCTTGGCCTTCCTAATTTTGTCCCTATATGCTTGGGTTTTTTTTTTAATATTTATCCTTTGTAATTTGACCTAGTTTCCACTTTTTTGTAGGACTTTTTCCTGAATTTCAGGTCACTGAAGATCATCTGGTTAAGCCAGATACTCCCCATCTTTCCTGTGCAGTGGGATAGTTTGATTTTGAACCCTTAATTATGTCTCTCTAAAAAACTGCCATCTCTCCCTGCATGTCCTTCCTGAACAAGCTGTACCCTTTTATAGAAATATTCCAGTCATGTGAATTATCTCACCAAGTCTCTGTGATGCCAAACCACAGAACTGGGTTATTACTTATAATTTTACCATAATATCATTCAGAGGTCCCGAACCTCTGTACTAAGGGGACCTCTATACTAAGTGTCAAGCCTTTGGAGCTTACAGTCTAAATGAACAAGACAGACAAAGTGTGGGGAAAGGAAATATTTGTATCCTCATTTTATAGATGAGGAACTGAGACTCAGAGAAGTCAAGTGATTCACCCAGAGTCATAGAGGAAATCTGTGGCAGAGCTAGGAACTGACACCATGCTGTTGACTCTTCAGTCGAGTCTTCCCCATAATCCCACTCTCTAGAGCTCTCTGTTGGAGATGCTTATTCTGGATATTAATACACATCATCCTCATATAAAACACAATGAAATGATGCGGCAAAGTACAGTACAGACCCATTTACGCATAGATGTTGGGAGTCAATCCGTCATGACCGCGTGTTAACGGACCACAGGTTAAGAGGGCCATGCTGAAATATCTTAAGATATCTATATATACACGTATAATTATCTAGGATTACATACGTATTCACAGCGTCCCAAATACTGCAGGCCTATCTGTTAATGGCGCTTTGCAAGAATATAAATTCAAATGTGTAATCTAATAAAAACATTACTACTACTACACAGGGGTGAAAGTAACTCAGGACACTTACTGGTACAGGGCAGGGGCAGCTCTGGCCCCCAGAAGGGGCGGGGCCTCAGGCAGAAGGGGCGGGGCTAGGGGTCAGCATCCCCCAGCCAGCCCTTAGAGGCCGCCTGGTCTGCGCTGCCTGGGGTTCCCATTGTGATTTAAAGAGCCCGGGGTTCTGGACGCTGCTGCTGTGGTAGTGGCATCTGGAGCCCCGGGCCCTTTTAAATTGCCGGTCCCGGGGCAGCTGCTCCCTTTGCCTTCCCCCCCACCCGTCGGCAGCCGAGGGGCGGGCAAAAAGGGCAGGGACCTTAAAGTGCTGCAGGGTCTTTTGCCGCGGCAGTGCTTTAACATTGCTGCATCCCCCCCGCCCCCCGTCAGCGCTGCCCTTTTTGCCTCCCCCGTCGGTGGCCCTGCTGGTGGGGTCCCTACCGGCAGGGCCGCTGACGGCGGGGGGGGGGGAGGGGCAGCAACATTCAAGCACTACCATGGCAGTGCTTTAAGAATGGTTCTTGGCCGTGGCAGCGCTTTGGGGATCCTTAAAACGCTGCCACAGCAAAGGACCATTCTTAAAGCGCTGCTGTGGCAGCGCTTTAACATTGCTGCTCCTTCTCCCTGCTCCCCATTGGCGGTAAAGACATACAACACATTTCCGCTCCGCACTTCCTGTCAATTTCTATGTCAATGAGTTAGTGAGAAAATCTGTAGTGCTACATAGCAAGTTCCTGTACCGCATGTTAATGAGTCTCGCGTGTTAAATAGGTAGCACTAGGAGGCATGGTGCTACCGTGCGTTAAGTGGATTCATGCGTAAACAGGTCTGTACTGTAATTTAAAAACACTTGCTAAAAACTTGGAAAGCGAACTTTTGCCTGAGGTTTCACCCTTCCCAACTACCTCCCACCATGGGCTAAAGTACAAGGATCACGTGCATATTCCACACATGATCCTTACATTATGCAAGAGTGTCCTTTACTAGGTATAATCCTTGCATGTTAATGCATTACACTTGAGTGACATATCCATGTATCAGCCATGTATGATCCTTGCACTATTTTTGTTGGCGTAGGACCAAAATATAAGGAAAAATAAATAAAGCTCCACTCTCCCTCTCCCACATGTAATGTAGCATAGTGATTAATATGAACAAAGCAACAGGG
This sequence comes from Mauremys mutica, assembly GCF_020497125.1. Lineage (NCBI taxonomy): Eukaryota > Metazoa > Chordata > Testudines > Geoemydidae > Mauremys > Mauremys mutica. The sequence goes on along the minus strand of NC_059079.1, from coordinate 42,422,991 downwards.
TATGTAACTGACTTCTGTCACTATACCTTGTCCTCCTTTCATGTCTCTTTTCCTACTTGGTTCAGAAAGCAGAAGCTGAGCATGGAGTATGGCTGGCAGCTATCAGGGCTGAGCTTTGGAATCATATTTTCCTGCAGTGAAAAACACTAGGTTAAGATCTAGTAACTAGATTAAGTTTGTGAATGCTTCATTGGCTGGCTTTGCAGTTTTCTCTGAATGGCTAAGTGCCAGCTCTGAAATATTTCTGGGCCTTTGCCATGATGAAGCAGCTGATGAGCTGTCAGGGTTATGATTTCCTCCCATGTCCCAATTTCCTTTTGATTTAACTTTAGTTTTCAGGAATGTGCTCGTATCTATAGAATGTGAGAACAGAATCTTGTGTAAACTCTGAGTTTGGCAGCCAGTGTTATCCAGTGGCAACAGAAGAAGATTGAGGCCTTGTCTATATAGGGACAACCAAGGCTTGTCTACACTTGAAACGCTACAGCAGCACAGCTGCATCTCTGCAGTTACACTGCTGTAGTGCTTCAGTGTTGACACTGCTATGCCAATGGGAGGGGTTCTCCTGTCAGCATAGGTAATCCATCTCCCTAAGAAGTGGTAGCTAGGTTGATGGAAGAATTCTTCTGTCAACCTAGTGATGTTTATTCAATGATTTAGGTCCCCTTAAGTATGTTTCTCAGGGGTGTGGGTTTTTCACACCCCTGAGCAGTTAGCTGGATCAAACTAATTTTCAAGTGTAAACAAATCTCTGGAAAGTTAATCCAAATTAACTATTGAAGTAGATTAGTTAAACAACATTAGATCCCTGTGTGAACACTCATATTCAGAATGAAAGTGGCCTTAATTCAGTTTAGCTTCATTCACTTTGCAAGTGAAGGAAACGAAACCAAATTAAGGCTACTTAAATTCTGAAGGAAAGTGTTCACATAAGGATTTAATGCAGTTCAACCAATCCACTTCAAATTCACATCTTTAATTAATCCAGATCAATTTTCCTGGATGTCCCTGTGTAAACAAATTTTAGGAGGCAGGATACCTGGGTTCTATATCCAACTACTCTTCACTTCTTATGTGATATTGCATTTACCATTTGTTCCTCTCTGCACTTCAGTTTTCCCATTTATAAAATGAGGATAGCAATACCTACCCTTCATCGTATAGCATGTTGATATTCTTAGATAAAAATTAATATATTTGTGCAAACTGTTGTAATAGTGATATCAAGTTTAAAATGCAGGAAAGAGTTCTGTGGCACCTTATAGACTAACAGACGTATTGGAGCATGAGCTTTCGTGGGTGAATACCCACTTCGTCGGATGCATCGACGATGCCACAGAACTCTTTGCTGCTTTTACAGATACAGACTAACATGGCTACCCCTCTGAAGTTTAAAATGGTAAAATCAGATCAATGCCAACAGCCATGTTCACTATTTTCTAATATATTTCAACAACCTGGCACTGAAAAACCCTCCTTCAGTACTCTCGCATATGAATCTATTTCACATCTGTGTTCAATTCAAGAATTAAAAGTAAGGCTTTTAACTGCTTTTGTGCACAGAGTGCTTGATTACAGAATCCCAACGTCTACACTACGGGATTATTCTGATTTTACATAAACTGGTTTAGTAAAACAGATGGTATAAAATCGAGTGCACGCGGCCACACTAAGCACATTAAATCGGTGGTGTGCGTCCACGGTCCGAGGCTAGCATCGATTTCTGGAGCGTTGCACTGTGGGTAGCTATTCCGTAGCTATCCCATAGTTCCCGCAGTCTCCCCTTGGAATTCTGGGTTGAGATCCCAGTGCCTGATGGGGCAAAAATCATTGTTGCGGGTGGTTCTGGGTAAATGTCGTCAGTCATTCCTTCCTCCGGGAAAGCAACGGCAGACAATCATTTCGCGCCCTTTTTCCCTGGATTGCCCTGGCAGACGCCATAGCATGGCAACCATGGTGCCTGTTTTGCCTCTTGTCACTGTCACTGTATGTGTACTAGATGCCGCTGACAGAGGCGATCCAGCAGCGCTACACAGCAGCATTCATTTGCTTTTGAATGATAGCAGAGATGGTTATCAGCCGTTCTGTACCATCTACCATGCCATTGTAAATTGGCAATGAGATGACGGTTACCAGTCCTTTTGTGCTGTACCATCTGCTGCTGTCATAGGTGCCCCTGGCTGAGATCGGCCGGGGGCGCAAAAGACAAAAATGGGAATGACTCCCCAAGTCAATCCCTCCTTTATGGTATCTAAAAATAGAATCAGTCGTGCCTAGAATATGGGGCAAGTGTACTAGAGAACCAGAGAGCACAGCCGCTCCGTGTCAGATCCCGCAGAAATGATGAGCTGTATGCCATTCACAGGGGGTGCCCCTGCAACAACCCCACCTGTTGATTCCCTCCTCCCCCAGCTTCCTGGGCTACCGTTGCAGTGTCCCCCATTTGTGTGATGAAGTAATAAAGAATGCAGGAATAAGAAACAGTGACTTGTTAGTGAGATAAAATGAGGGGAAGGCAGCCTCCAGCTGCTATGATAGTCCAGACAGGACATTAAAGCAGTGTGGGGGAGAGAAGCCCAGCATCCCGCTGCTATGATAGTCCAGGCAGAACAGAATCTTTTCTTTAGACATGAAGGGCGGGGGCTGATGGAGCTCAGCCCTCTGTTGCTATGATGAAGATGGTTACCAGCTGTTCTGTACCATCTACTGGGAATGATCAGGAGTTTTTTACCCAGGCGCCCCCAGCCGACCTCACCGGAGACTAGCCAGGAGCACTCACGGGCTGATGATGAGGACGGATACCAGTCCTTTTGTACTGCACCATCTGCCACAAGGCTGATGATGATAATGGATATCAGCCATATTGTACCATCAGCCACCCATGAGGGGGGGCGAGGATGCTACCGTTGACTGCTGCAGCATCGCGTCTATCAGCAGCATTCAATAAACATAGGGTGACATTTAAAAGAGTCAAGAGAGGATTTTTTTCCCTTTTACTTCTGGGGGTGGGTGAGGGGGGTAAATTGACGAGCTATGCCCTGAACCACCGCGGACAATGTGTTTGACACTACAGGCATTGGGAGCTCAGCCAAGAATGCAAATGCTTTTCGGAGACTGCAGGAACTGTGGGATAGCTGGAGTCCTCAGTCCCCCCTCCCTCCCTCCATGAGCGTCCATTTGATTCTTTGGCTTTCCGTTACGTTTGTCACGCAGTAGCGTGCTGAGTCCCTGCTGTGGCCTCTGTCTGGAGATTTTTTAAAAATGCTTTAGAATTTCGTCTTCTGTAGCGGAGCTCTGATAGAACAGATTTGCCTGCCCATACAGAGATCACATCCGTACGGTCCATGCTGGAGCTCTTTTTGGATTTTGATTTGGGACTGCATCGCCACCCGTGCTGATCGGAGCTCCACACTGGGCAAACAGGAAATGATATTCAAAAGTTCGCGGGGCTTTTCCTGTCTACCTGGCCACTGCATCCGAGTTCTGATTGCTGTCCGGAGCGGTCACAGTGGTGCACTGTGGGATACCGCCTGGAGGCCAATACCGTCCATTTGCGGCCACACTAACCCTAATCCGATATAGTAATACCGATATTAGCGCTACTCCTCTCGTTAGGGAGGAGTACAGAAACCAGTTTAAAGAGCCCTTTATATCGATATAAAGGGCCTCTTAGTGTGGACGGGTGTGGCGTTAAATCGGTTTAATGCTCCTAAAACCGGTTTAAACATGTAGTGTAGACCAGGCCCCAGATATGTAATCATTTCATGTTCCTGCTAAATGACTGACAGCTCTGGCTCTGCTATCCTGTATGTATTCCATGTGGCTCACACCTCACATGATTAGAGGTAGACAAGTGCACAAATGTTTTGTAAAAAGTGTTTTAATACAAGATAATGCCTTGAAGTGTGTTAGGTACATTGTGCCATTTACCCAAATAGAACTACATACATGGAATTGCTTTAGATGGAACAGGGTTAAAAAATACATAAGGAAAAAGCAATGAAAAAATAACTTCATTTGAAGTGAAAATGCTCCTAGACAGGGGCAGCTCCAGGCCCCAGCACGCCAAGCGCATGCTTGGGCGGCAAGCCGTGGGGGGCGCTCCAGAAACCAGTTTAAAGAGCCCTTTATATCGATATAAAGGGCCTCTTAGTGTGGACGGGTGTGGCGTTAAATCGGTTTAATGCTCCTAAAACCGGTTTAAACATGTAGTGTAGACCAGGCCCCAGATATGTAATCATTTCATGTTCCTGCTAAATGACTGACAGCTCTGGCTCTGCTATCCTGTATGTATTCCATGTGGCTCACACCTCACATGATTAGAGGTAGACAAGTGCACAAATGTTTTGTAAAAAGTGTTTTAATACAAGATAATGCCTTGAAGTGTGTTAGGTACATTGTGCCATTTACCCAAATAGAACTACATACATGGAATTGCTTTAGATGGAACAGGGTTAAAAAATACATAAGGAAAAAGCAATGAAAAAATAACTTCATTTGAAGTGAAAATGCTCCTAGACAGGGGCAGCTCCAGGCCCCAGCACGCCAAGCGCATGCTTGGGCGGCAAGCCGTGGGGGGCGCTCTGCCGGTGCTGCGAGGGCGGCAGGCAGGCTGCCCTCGATGGCTTGCCTGCAGAGGGTCCGCTGGTCCCGCGGCTTGCCTGCCGTGCTTGGGGCGGCAAAATTCCTAGAGCCGCCCCTGCTCCTAGAGCTGTAAAATGTATCATTGTTAATCATTCCCAGCAGCACAGAGCAATGTCAATTAAAACAAGTATTTATGCTTCACCAGCATGTATTGATTCTCACTTGCTGATCTGTGTATTTTATAAGATCTATGTACAGTCCCACATGTAGTAGAAGATGGTCCCTACCGCAAACAGCTTAAATGAATGTTGATCTCATGTGTAAAACTTACTTTTTCAATAAGAAATTGTTGGTATACGATAATTGACCATGTCTTTTCTAATTGTTTTCAAATCTTTAGATACCAAAAAAATATAATGCCTGAAAAACAATTAGGCTGTCAAAAGATTTTTAAAATTAGCAATTAATTGCAAGATTAAAAAATAGTCACAATTAATTGCAGTTTTAATTGAACTGTTAAACAACAGTAGAATACAAATTTAAATTTATTATATATATTTTGGATGCTTTTCTATTGTAGCATGGCAGGCACTCACCACCTGGCCGCCTCCTGCTGGTTACCTCGAGGATTAGCTCTTCCAGCTCCAGAGTGCCTCCTTCTGCCAGTGTCTCCCTACCAGTACCTGCTTCATTTCAATCTCCACCACTGCACTTCAGGCCCCGCGTCCCTCCTGGCCCACGGTGCCCCTTCTCTGGGGTACTGCCCCACAGCAGCGCCCCCCAGACTCAGGGGTCTTCCCTTTCCTGGGGAACCCCAGTCCCCTAAGCCCACCTCAGGGGCACACTGCAGTCTGAAATGGCCATTCATCATCGGCAAGGGGGTCGGACCTGCTGCCTCTTCCTTCCCTGGCTGCTTTCTCACAGCTCCAGGACCTCCTCAGGCCTTGGAAGCAAAGCCTCAGCCAGGGAGGTCACCAGGCTGGAGCTCCTCTTGCTCTTCCCAGCACTGTTCTGTCCAAGGTACCCCCTTCTACTTGCAGGTAGCCAGTCCTTCCCTCTCTAAGGCTAGAGAGCAACTGGCAGCCTTTTGGCCCTGCAGCCCTTTTATAGGGCCCAGCCTGGCCCTGATTGACTGCTTCCCAGACTTCTCTGATTGGCTTTCAGCCCCAGCCCTCCCCAAGGGCTGGCTTTTAACCCTTTCTGAGCCAGAGCGGGGTGACTGCCCTGCTACATCTACATTTTCAAGTATATTGATTACAACACAGAATACAACGTGTACAGTGCTCACTTTATATTATTTTTATTACAAATATTTGCACTGTAAAAAAATAGTATTTTTCAATTCACCTCATACAAGTACTGTAGTGCAATCTCTTTATCGTGAAAGTGCAACTTACAAATGTTGAATTTTTTTTTTATATAACTGTACTCAAAAACAAAACAATGTAAAACTTTAGCGCCTACAAGTCAAAGTGTGAATGGGCACATGAATGTTTAGTATACCTGGCACATAAGTATCTTGCATCACTGGCTACAACAGTACCATACGAATGCCTGTTCTCACTTTTAGGTGACATTATAAATAAGAAGTGGGCAGCATTATCTCCTGTAAATGTAAAAACTTGTTTGTCTTAGCAATTGGCTGAACAAGAAGTAGGACTGAGTGGACTTGTATGAGATGAATTGAAAAAATCTGATTTCTTTTATCTTTTTACAGTGCAAATATTTGTAATAAAAATAATATAAAATGGGCACAGTATATTTTGTATTCTGTGTTGTAACTGAAATCACTATATTTGAAAATGTAGAAAAAATCCCCAAATATTTATAATAAATTTAAATTGATATTCTATTATTGTTTAACAGAGTGATTAAATCTGCAATTAATCACAACCATTTAAAAAATCTAGTTAATTTGTTTTGTGTTAATTGCATGTATTAACTGTGATTAATTGACAGCCCTAAAAGAATAACTTATTTTGCATAACGAGGACTTGTGGTTAAAGCGATTTAAGTAAAACTGGGATTTACTGTATGTATTCTTTGTTTTCTAAATATTGGGATGAATTTAGAGCATATGTTTGTATGACTGTATCACCAATTGATAGAATTACAGAAGAGATAAAACAGGACTAGAAGTACAGTAAACTAAAGTGAGCCTCATGCAAATGTTGCATTGCTGTACTTAAGGCTCCCTTAAGTATGTTGAGAGCTGAATGCTGTACATGTTAAATTTTACATAACCAAGCAAATGCTTAGAGCAAAAAATTGTATTTCCACAAGTAGTTGTACTACTAAGTTACAGTTGACTAGTTTTCTTACAGTTGACCATGCAAGAGCAGAGGTTGCACTAACATTACATCCAGGTGGCAAAATTTTCCATGTGTGAAAAGTACACAATTAACTTTGTACTGCAAAGAGATGACACATCTGTTACTATGCTGGAAAGAGTTTCTGTACTAGCATCCACAATGCAATTTAGGATTCAGAAATCTAACAACATATAAATAGCATAAAACTTGCTTGATTAAATTCTGAACATTAAAATGTTAATTAAAAATAATTCCTTTAAACTGTTGCTTCCCTCCATACACTGTCTGTGCTGAGTTGGTTGGGGTTTTACATGGAGAAAGTGTACCAATTTCTGATTGATACTTTGAATATTAAGTCTATTATTCTTCTGGGAAATAAAAGGGACTCTTTATACGGGAGGTCCAGTCACAGAAATGATGTGAGTCCATGTGACAAGCCAGTGTATGCAGCAGCTGGTCAGATGGGGAAAGGAACTGAAAACTTAATTGTAAAGCTTACGCATGTGAGTAGTTCCACTGAAGTCACTTGGTCCCAATGGGAATTTAGTCATGTTTAAAGCTAAGTGTGTATGTAAGTGTTTGCGGTGTTTGTCAGCTTCTTGAAGCAAACACCTGTCTTGTTCTTGTTCTGTGTAGCATCATGTACTCTTCAGGCATTGTGTAAATAATAGTAGGGTCCCCAGTCTTTAGGGGAATCAAGAGCTTCATGGCAATTATTTTTAAGCCAGCAGGAGTTCAGTGGGGGAGAGAGAAAGTTGATAACTCTGGAGTCTGAGATTGTCAGCTGGAAAAAAAACCCAAACCCTAAAGGAATTAAACCTTCAGTGTTTGGCAAATACCAAACAACTCAGCATTCAGTGCAAGGATAGACTAATCTCCTTTAAAGTTATTAATATTACTAGCTGCAATAGTAATAGTATTAGTAATGTGTGATAGACTATGTCAATGTGTATAATTCCTAATTAAAAGTCTGCTCTGAATAATTAAAAAGTCTGCTAGTAAACATATAATCAACATAGTGCTACTTTACTATTTGCTCATGACTCCAAGATATTTTAATGGATAATGTCTGTCTGTAAAAATGACTCATGACCTCTAAATCAGTTACTGTCTGAGAAACATTGGAGTATCAAAAGCCGTTGGAAAACAGCATGTTTTTATGCCCTCTGTATCACAATATACAGTGTCTTTAACAAACTTTAGCTGGTGAAGAGGTCACTGTAGCTTCTGAAGTCACATCATGCTCCTCTCTCCAGTTTGTTGCAAGCTATAAAGCTCTTTGGTTATTTCTGTGTGGAAAATATACAAATGTACGTCTATTTCCTTTGTAGTCATCTTTCTTCCTCCTGCACTTAAGCATTTTCCGATGGTAATTTATATACAGTAAACACTGACGTCCAAGAGGCTGCACTTCCTCTATCTTCATCAGTCGATCCATTCAAATACCAAGCCATTCAAACTATGTTAGGCAGGTTCAAGGCAGGTATACACTATCTCCTCAATGTTTTGACTGTGCTCTTCTCAAGGAGCCTGATTCTCTTCTCATTTGCACTTTGTGTAGCTACCCGTGCCTGTAAAAGGGGGGTATAAAATGCTATCATTTGGATCTGGCAGTGTTTGAGACCCACTTTGCACAACCCAAGGTGCCAAATACTGGTGATCAAGCTTGAGTCTATTTTATATATTTGTAAGGGACAGGAATTGAACTCTTTCAAGTGGTCACATTATCTCTATTTTGAAGTAATTATAATAAGTTGTAAGATTCAGGGTGACCAGATGTCCTGATTTTATAGGGACAGTCCCAATTTTTGGTTTTTTTTCTTATATAGGCTCCTATTACCCCCACCCCTGTCCCAATTTTTCACGCTTGCTGTCTGGTCACCCTATTCACCATACACACACAAGCTGATGAAAAAAATATTTCCATTGATAATAATCAAAATGTATAGATAGGCAAAGTGAAAAAAAAACTTCAGAGTCCCACCTTAATGTGTATAAAATGTATTGTATGTAATGAATGATAAATACATACACTGAGCAGCACAGTATGGGGAGGAGGTAACCAGCCCTCTGTGGAGAAAGAAGTGGTACAGGACTATGTAGAAAAGCTGGATGAGCACAAGTCCATGGGGCCGGATGTGATTGCAGAGCCATTGACCACTATCTTTGAAAACTCACGGCCACGGGTGAATTCCGCCACCCCAAGCAGGGCGGCGCGCCGCAGGGGGCGCGCTGTGGCTCCGGGGGACCTCTTGCAGATGTGCCTGTGGAGGGTGCGCTGGTCCCGCGGCTCCGGTGGAGCATCCTCAGGCATGCCTGCGGGAGGTCCACCCGAGCCGCGGGACCAGCGCACCCTCCGCAGTCATGCCTGCTGCCCTGCCGGCAAAATGCTGCCCCAAGCGCGCGCTTAGCGCGCTGGGGTCTGGAGCCGGCCCTGCTCACGGCGATTGGGGGAGGTCCTGAATGACTGGAAAAAGGCTAAAGGCCAGTCAGCCTCACCTCGGTCCCTGGAAAAATCATGGAGCAGGTCCTCAAGGAATCAATTTTGGAGCACTTGGAGGAGAGGAAAGTGATCAGGAACAGTCAGCATGGATTCACCAAGGGCAAGTCATGCCTGACTAACCTAATTGCCTTCTATGATGAGATAACTGGCTCTGTGGATGAGGGGAAAGCAATGGACATGTTATTCCTTGACTTTAGCAAAGCTTTTGATAGAGTCTCCCACAATATTCTTGCTGGCAAGTTAAAGAAGTATGGGCTGGATGAATAGACTATAAGGTGGATAGAAAGCTGGCTAGATCATCGGGCTCAATGGGTAGTGATCAATGGCTCCATGTCTAGTTAGCAGCTGGTATCAAGTGGAGTGCCCCAAGGGTCGGTCCTGGGGCTGGTTTTGTTCAATATCTTCATTTAATGATCTGGAGGATGGCATGGATTGCACCCTCAGGAAGTTTGCAGATGACACTAAACTGGAAGAAGGGGTAGATACGCTGGAGAGTAGGGATAGAAATACAGAGTGACCTAGACAAATTAGAGGATTGGGCCAAAAGAAACCTGATGAGGTTCAACAAGGACAAGTTCAGAGTCCTGCACTTAGGATGGAAGAATCCCATGCACTGTTACAGATTAGGGACCAAGTGGCTAGGCAGCAGTTCTGCAGAAAAGGACCTAGGGGTTACAGTGGACGAGAAGCTGGATATGAGTCAACAGTGTGCCCTTGTTGCCAAGAAGGCTAACGGCATTTTGTGCTGTATAAGTAGGAGCATTGCCAGCAGATTGAGGGACGTGATCATTCCCCTCTATTTGGCATTGGTGAGGCCTCATCTGGAGTACTGTGTCCAGTTTTGGGCCTCACACTTCAAGAAGGATGTGGAAAAATTGGAAAGAGTCCAGTGGAGGACAACCAAAATGATTAGGGGGCTGGAGCACATGACTTATGAGGAGAGGCTGAGGGAACTGGGATTATTTAGTCTGCAGAAGAGAAGAATGTGGGGGGATTTGATAGCTGCTTTCAACTACCTGAAAGGGGGTTCCAAAGAGGATGGATCTAGACTGTTCTCAGTGGTAGCAGATGACAGAACAAGAAGTAATGGTCTTAAGTTGCAGTGGGGGATGTTTAGGTTGGATATTAGGAAAAACTTTTTCACTAGGAGGGTGGTGAAGCACTGGAATGGGTTACGGAGGGAGGTGGTGGAATCTCCTTCCTTAGAGGTTTTTAAGGTCAGGCTTGACAAAGTCCTGGCTGGGATGATTTAGTTGGGGATTGGTCCTGCTTTGAGCAGGGGGTTGGACTAGATGACCTCCTGAGGTCCCTTTCAACCCTCATATTCTATGATTCTATGATAAAGTATGTATTTACAACTCTGCTAAAATAGCCAGCTCAGGCATTAACCAAGCTGGAACTGAAGATAATTATGTGGCATTCATAAAGCTTTAACTTTTTGAATCTGAATGTTTACATTAATTAGAAATTTATTGTCTGACACTTTCCCTCATAATTTTGTGAAACTCTGAAAATTTAAATGGATAAAAATCTAAAAAACCCACTTAAATAAATTATATATATAGAAGAATTCTACCAAGCTTAATAATCATATAATTTCATTGTTTCTATTGTTGCTAGGCTAATAGAACTGAAGACCTCTTCAGGACAAAACAGAAATAGTGGAGTGTTTCACCCCAAAGTGACTCTAATTGTCAGGTATGCACAGTATCAGCAGCATAATGCAACACACTGTGTTGGCAACAGATGGAAGGAGCCCTGGGGTGGCTGCCATTCAGAGATTGAATGGCCCATGTGTCAAAGATGTAGTCAACTTGGCATACAGAAGGACGAAAAAAAATCCATATAATTCATGCACAGGGGGTTGGACATGGGGAGAGATGGGATGGGAAGAGGAAAAGCAGAACCTCTGTACATATGATCCAAGAACCATCTTGTTGGTGCAGAATACAATGGCTCAGTATAGATGATCGGACATCAAAAGGTGCAGCTTGTGCCCCCAGCCTACCATATGCTGAAAACAGTATCATGCTATCAGCCAGCTGGCACCTTGATTGTGCCCTACTGCTTCTAGTCCCTTATCCTTCCACTGGTCTTCCTTGCTTACCCGTCCTTGCAGCAGACCCAGTTCTCTCGGGTAATGGGCTTCTCATAATGATCCAAACTTTGTGGATCGACGGACTCCCCTCCTGGCCTGGATCTATAGTTCTTTACTAGTCCATTCCTGCTGTTCCATAGCCAGCAGGCTGTATCCTTTTGGGACTGGACTATGCCAACAAAAGCCATAGGCAGATTCTTTCTAATCCTCTCTTGTGCTCTAGTATGAATCCATCTTTGCTGCACTGGGGATGGTTGTGTTGTAGCAGAAGTTAGTTTCCTGTGATCTCTCCTTCACCTCATTCATCTGTACAGCACAAAGCATAATTCAACCCTTAGTCTTTTGAATATTCATGTTTCTTCAGCACTTCCTATAGATAAAACTCAACTTTATTTTGTGAAGCATTTTCTGCACAAAATATGGGCCTGAGTCTGCCAACCCAAACCTGACTTAATTGGGGCTACTCACATGAGTAAAAGGTGTGAAAACTTTGGGCCTCTATTTCAAATGGCTTAGGAAATGTAAGCAATATAATTACATTGTTAATAAATAACAGCAGATGGAGATACTGAGGAAATATGAAGTCGGAAGAAAGACATATTGTAGGTTAGATTTGTAAAGTGGAGAGTCAACGAGACCTTCTCAAGGACTCTCAAAGTCTTCCTGCATCTATAAAATAGTCTATTTGATAGCCTAGTCAGTTCTACTTATACAAGCAAATGATGGTCTTTTAAATGTTGCATTAGTCTACCCTAGATCCCATGCCAAATGCTCCTTGCTGACCCTGCAGTATCTTGTACCAGTATATACTGCATGGGGTTTAAATAGCAGAATAAGTCCTTACTGCTGACTTCACTCCCATACTTTACAGGATTATTATGTTTTGATAATTCTATTGGTCCTTTACCTGAATTCAACTTATTCATATATGTTGAACTGCAGAAGTCTCTTCAGAGCTGTCCCATCTCCCCCTTTCATACATATTCCAGATGTAATCTTTTTATATTTATTTTGAGGGGTCTTAGGTCTGTCTTCACCACTTCATTATTAAATAGGTAGCTAGTCACTTTCATTCATTGACTTTACAGCTTTAGGACTCAATCTTGCTCCCAATGAAGTCTGATGCAAAATTCTAATTTACTTAGGGGTTAGGCCCTTAAACAGCACATACTTTATAACTGTTGCTTATTTAGTCTGCATCGTAGAGGCTTCTTGAAGATTTAGGCTGAGATTTGCAAAGTCACCTAAGAGGTTTGGCCACCGATTCCTATTGAAACAACTAGGAACGAGGCATCCAAATCCCTAGATGTCTCAAAAATTGCAGTCTTAATTTTTCACTTGTCTGTGTTCAAATTCCACTTTCTTACTTGTTATATTATTGGTTTTCATTCGAATGAAATGTTTATTTCCCTGATGAAGGTGTGGGTGGCCACTTCCTCTTTTCCTGGAAGTGGTCAACAGAGGAGAGTAGAAAAGAAAAAGGTTTTAAAATGCACACATTTTAAAAACAGTCCTATATCTTATTTTGGCCTATCTGTCCTCCAGTTCCACAGAAGTGTGTACAATTGAGTAAAAAAGTGAGACTGGAAAGAACAGCAGCAATCAGCACCTAAGAGGGGAAAATGTTATTTAGGTTACCAGCTCTCGTCTACAGTGGTTGGTTTGCACCTTCTTGGAAAAACAAAGCAAAACATAAAAGACCCAGCTGCAGACTCTAAAAATAGTTCTTAGCACCTAAAGGCATTAGCACTTTGTTATAAATAATTTAATGCAAAATACTCAAGCAGTTATTTATTTGTTTTAAGGAGGAACCATTTTCTGAAAAAGTCTCGGCAGTCACTGGAGTTGAGAGGAGCTGAAGGTTCACATAACAAGGATTGACATAATTGCAGGTTCACACCCAAAGTAAACAGGGGGCCAAATTCATCTCTGGAATAATTCCATTAACAATGACGTATTCACTAGGGATAAATGTAGCCCAAAGTCTCTTACTCTCTACACATCTTAGTCATAAACAGTATCCAGATTGGTTTGTTTCTTCCTGGAACCAAGTACCCTGCCTTCCTCCGTTTACAGACCTGCTTTCCTGAAGAAGACCAGCTGCCCGTCTTCCTTCCAGGAATAGCAACTTCCTGTGCGGTGAGGCAGGTATTATATCTTCCTTCCCTCCAGAGATAACCCTTTCCTGCCTTTGCTGAGGATGAGGTACATACATCCTGTCCCAGTATCCTCACACATAGAAAATGCTATCTTTAAATAACTTTAAATACATGGATGTTTAATTAAAAAAAGAAGTAAGCACATTTTAAAGTAAAAGTAAAAATCCCCCCTCAAGCAGCTTGTATCAAATGCTTTTGCTTCTGTCATAACTGAACACACTCACACTGTAACAAATACTCAGCTAGTCAGATATAGAGAGATTCAGTGATAAGTGTTTTGTGCCTGTGCTGCTCACAATTACCTGTGAATACCAACTGGGGCAGCTTTGGGATGGTTCTGGACAAAACACATTGTTCATCTGTACAGTGCCAAGAAATTTCTTGCACCACAGGAAAGATGAGAGAATCTTGCAAACATGGAAAAACATGATCAAATCACTGACAAGTAAAGACATGTGTGAATTAACCTGGAGTCTGCTAACTCATTTATGTGATGCACAGCATTAAAACATGCTGTGACTATTTTTTTAGTACAGAAAACCACAGTTTCTGCAGTGTGAGGGGCTCCATTATGTCTTATTGGCACAGGAACGAATGGGGGATGATGTGAAGCACTAACATGCCCGAAGAATAGGCAATACTCTGTTGGTGGCATACCCTGGCAGGCATTGAGAGTATGCTGCTGCCATCCACCTTTTTAAGAGGGGCCACCAAGACAGTTCTTTGAACATATACATGGAGTTACACCTGGGATGAACTTGGCCCACTGTGTCTAGATAAATCATACACGGGTTGAGCTTTCAAGGCATTCAACAAGTGCTGAGCACACTCAACTGCCCAGGGAGTTAATGGGCACTCAGCAACTCCTAGCAGAAGATCAGTAGGTCCTGAACCCAGGAATGCTGGCTTTCAGGCTGCTGCTGCATCCACAACACCATTCAATGGTTCTACTAGTGACTGGCGAATTGGGAGACCTAAAGCTTTACACTCCACTAAAGCTACTGCCCCAAGAGACACGACTGGAAGATCTGCAGAGTCTCTGATTGGGCCAGGTGTGCTATTTAAGACAGAAAGAGATACTGGAAGTGGTTTTTCCAGCAAGGTGGATTCTGGCTTGTTGATGCTAAGACTGTGCCAGCTGCTGCCTGACTCACAGCCTTGTCCACAGTTCCTGACTTTGACCCTGCCCTGTTCCTGGCTCCTGCCCTCAGTCTTGTTCTGGTCCCTGAACTCTGTCACTCTAGTTTCTGACAACTCTAGCTCTGTCATAAATATAAAGGGAAGGTAACAACCTTTATGTATGCAGTAATATAAAATTCCTCTTGGCCAGAGATATAGAATCACTTACCTGTAAGGGGTTAATCAGTTCAATTAACCTAGTTGGCACCTGACCAGAAGGACCAATGGCGAAAGAGGATACTTTCAAATCGGGGGGAGGGGAGGGGAAGGTTTTGTTTGTGCTCTCTTTGTGTGTGCCCTCTTGGACAAAGAGAGGGACCAGGGCGGGAAGAAACATCTCCTAAAAAGATCCTGAACTGATACATCTAAAATTACAGAAATTGTAAGGAATAGCAAGGAAATGCGTTAGATTATCTTTTGTTTTAGCTTGTGAATTTCCCTATGCTAAGAGGGAGGTTTATTTCTGTTTTTGTAACTTTGAAGTTGAGCCTAGAGGGGAATCCTCTGTATTTTAAATCTTTTTATTTACCTGTAAAGTTATCTTCCATCCTGATTTTGCAGGTGTGAT
Organism: Mauremys mutica; assembly: GCF_020497125.1. Taxonomy (NCBI): domain Eukaryota; kingdom Metazoa; phylum Chordata; order Testudines; family Geoemydidae; genus Mauremys; species Mauremys mutica. The sequence goes on along the minus strand of NC_059079.1, from coordinate 42,407,588 downwards.
TCTTTAACTTTTTTTTTAAAATAAAATTCTTCTTTTAAGAACCGGATTGATTTTCAGTGTTCTAAAAACCAGGGATTTGGTCTGTGCTCTCTTTGTTAACCCATCACAGGGGGTCTCAAACTGGGGGTCGTGAGGTTATTACATGGGGGGGGGTGACAAGCTGTCAACCTCCATCCCAAACCCTGCTTTGCCTCCAGCATTTATAATGGTGTTAAATATATAAAAAAGTGTTTTTAATTTATAAAAGGGGGTTGCACTCAGATACTTGCTATGTGAAAGGGGTCACCAGTAAAAAACTTTGAGAGCCACTGACCCATCAGTCGGTATATTATTCTCAAGCCCCACCCCCTCAGCAAAAGGGGGTGAAGGGGCTTGGGAGAATATTTTGGGGGAGATAGGGCTCCAAGTGGCCCCTCCCTGAATGTTTGATTAAATCACTTGGTGGTGGCAGTAATACTGTCCAAGGACAAGGAAAGGAATTTGTGCCTTGGGGAAGTTTTTAACCTAAGCTGGTGGAATATAAGTTTAGGGAGTCTTTCATGTGGGTTCCCACATCTGTACCCCAGTGTTCATGGGTGGCAGGTTTGTAGAAATTTTGGTGGTGCCCAGAACCTGCCCCCCAAACTCCGCCACCACCTGCCTAAGACTCTGAGAGGGAGTTTGGATGGGGGAGGAGGTCTGCGGTGCAGGCCCTGGGCTGGGGATTAGGGTGCAGGCTCTGGGATGGAGTTTGGGTGCTCGGTGCAGGCTCCAGGCTGGGGCAGAGGATGGGGGTACAGAAGGGGGTGAAGGGTGTAGACTCTGGGATGGAGTTTGGATATAGGCTATGGGCTGGGGCAAGGGGTGGGGGTGCAGGAGCGGGTGAGGGGTGCATGCTCTGGGATAGAGTTTGAGTGCAGGCTCTGGGCAGAGGGGTGAGGGCATAGGAGGGGCGAGGGGTGCAGGCTCTGGGAGGGAGTTTGTGGGTGGAGGGGGTACAGAGGGAGGGGGTGCAGGCTCTGGGAGTTTGGGAATGGGGGGTGCAGGGGTGAGGGCTGTGGGGCTGAGGATGAAGGGTATGGGAAAGGGCTCAGGGCTAGGGCAGAGGGTTGGGGTGTGAGGTGAGGGCTGAAGGGCTGTGGATGAGGGGTTCATGATGCAGGAGGGGGCTCAGGGCTGGGGCAGAGGATTAGGGTGTGGGGGGTGAGGGCTCTGTCTGAGACTGGGGTTGAGGGGTTTGGGGCATTGGAGAGGCTCAGAGCTAGGGCGGAAGGGTAGGGTAAGGGCAGTCTGCCCTGCCTTTAGTAGATGGGGGGGCACTAGGACTCTGCAGCAGCAGTTGATGGCAGGAGCTGGCAGAGCAGGGTCAGAGTGAGCTGCAGGCTCCTGGGCCTGGCGGAGGTGAGCGGAGGCAGCAAGTGAGGGCTGGGGGACACTCATGGGGAGGCGCGTGGGAGTGGCAGGCAGGGCCGGGGGAGAGACCTAGCCCCAAATATTGGTGGAGCCGGGCCCTGAATATTGGTGGAGCCCGGGCACCACGAGTGTATATAACTAATAACCGCTCCTGCCAGCGTTCAGAGTGAGGAGGGAACCCTGACAGGCTCGGACCCTAGGTTATGGCTCTTTGGCCTTTGACTCAGCACTGACCATTAGCTTTGACTCCTATTTCCTGTCTGACCCCAGGTCTGACTTTCAGCGGTGACACCTGGCTCCTGACTCTGCACATGCCCATGGGCCTTTGGTTCCTGAATATCGTACTGACCACCAATCCAGACTGCCCAGGGTCACTGGCACCTATGTTCCACAGACCCTCACAGTCATTTCTTTGCAGCATCAGGCACCCAGCAGTTAACAGGGAAGACTGTTAATGTGGTGTGGTTGAAATAATGGTCTCCAAGGCTTCCAAAGCCAGGAAAAACATAGCCTGCATCACTTTTTTTTTTTTGCCAGAAGCTGGGAATGGGCGAGAGGGGATGGATCACTTGATGGTTACCTGTTCTGTTCATTCCCCCTGGGGAACCTGGCATTGGCCACTGTTGGAAGACAGGATACTGGGCTAAATGGACCTTTGGTCTGACCCAATATGGCCGTTCTTATGTTTTACTTTTTTGGGGTGGCCATGCTTGAGCAGAACTGAAAATTATTATTACATATTTACAAAGCTTGATGATCATTCCTCTAAGGTGGAATAACTTTTCAAGTGAGGACATCTAAAGTAAATGTCCAAGGAAACATGGAGGGTTTGTCTGAGCAGCAAAGATGTTCGCTGCTCTAGCTCATTCTAGGATTGTGGTCTGCACAGCTCTTGCTGGTGATCCAGAGAGCTGATTGGCCACATGGTGCTGCCTGTTATCATCAGTCCCAGAACCTGATGCTGCACTTGCTTTATGTCAAGCGGCAAAGTGGAAAGAAGTTAAGTAGAAAGACTTGACAATCCTCTCCACCTTCATATTGCTGGCAACACTGTCAATAATACACTCCATAAGAGTTTTACTGCCATCTCCCACAGGTATCCAAAAGCAACATTTACTCCACCTTCATCAAACTTGTGCTCTAATGGAAAACCTTAAGTGACCTCAGCAGGGTTAAGGCAGAATAACTTCCCAAATGCAAAGAATGTGTGATGGTCAGATATACCGACTCAGGACGGATGCTGAGATAAAGTTCCTAGATACCATTAATGACTTCTTCTTGGAGCAGCTAGTTCTGGAATCCACAGGGGAGAGGTAATTCCTGATTTAGTGCTAAATAGAGCACAGGATCTGGTCCAAGAGGTGAATATGGTTGAATTGCCTGTTAATAGCAACCATAGTCATTAAATTTAATCTCGTTGTGGGAGGGGAGATACCAAAGAAGGCCACCACAGTAGCATTTAACTTCACAAAGGGGAGCTACACAAAAAAAATGAGGAAACCTGTTAAATGGAAATTAACAGGTACAGTCACAAGAGTGAAATGCCTGCGAGCTGCATGGAAACTCATAGTGGCTCAAATTAAATGTAAAGCTAGAAGCCTTTGGTAATTGGCTGAGCCTTAATCAGTGGGTGTGGCATTCACACAGGCCAGGGCTTTATAAAGCAGCACACAAGCGACCAGGGAGCTTTGCGACCAGGGGCTGCTAACAGGGAGTTTCGCAAGGGAGTTGGGAAGGGAGTGAGGGTCCCTTGCCGGTTCTACCTGTTTCCCTTTATTCCCCTTAAAACCTATAAACTTAACTACATTGAAAACTTCTTGCTTTAAACAACTCTTTCATTAACTAGGAGACCATGCAGGCAGAAGCCCAGCTGCAGAGTCGAGACTATCCAGTTTATTGCACTGAGGGCAGGTCTACACTACGGGGGAAAATCGATATAAGATATGCAACTTCAGCTACGTGAATAACGTAGCTGAAGTCGAAGTATCTTATATCGAATTACCTACCGTCCTCACGTCGCAGGATTGATGTCCGCGGCTCCCCATGTCGACTCCGCTACCGCTGTTCAGGTTGGTGGAGTTATGGAGTCGACAGGAGTGCGTTCGGGGATCAATATATCGCGTCTAGATGAGACGCGATATATCGATCCTCGAGAAATCGATTGCTACCCGCCGATATGGCAGGTAGTGAAGACGTACCCTGAGTGTAGCATGTATGATTACCTGCCCTGTGGGCGGGTGGCGTATGTGTGCATTCGGTGCAAGGAGCTCCTGGATCTCAGAGACCATGTACGGGTTTTGGAGGCCAGGGTGGCGGAACTGGAGGAGCTAAGGGAGGCAGAGAGGTATGTTGATGAGGCTTTCCGGGACACTGTAGAATTGTCCCAACTCCAGTCAGACAGCCCCTGCGCTGTTGAGGAGGATGAAAGGCCCAGGGAAGCAGAGCAGTCAATGGGAGCAGAGGGAAACATTTCCATAGTTGGGACCCTCCTTCCAGGTGCTGGGGTTGCCTCCCGCACTGAGGTTACCTCTCCAGGGGAGGGAACTCCAGTTGCTAGGAAAAGGCAGGTGTTAGTAATGGGAGATTTGATCATTGGAAATGTAGATAGCTGGGTTTGTGATAACCATATGGTGACTTGCCTGCCTGGTGCGAAGATTGCAGATCTCTCAAGGCATCTAGACAGACTTATGTGTAGTGTTGGGGAGGAGCCGGTGGTCGTGGTACATGTAGGTACCAATGACATAGGGAAGGGTAGGAGAGATGTCCTGGAGGCCAAATTTAGGCTGCTAGGGAAGAGACTGAAATCCAGGACCTCTATGGTGGCATTCTCAGAAATGCTCCCAGTTCCACGTGCAGGGCCAGGTAGGCAGGCAGAGCTTCAGAGTCTCAATGCGTGGATGAGACGATGGTGTAGAGAGGAGGGGTTTACATTCATTAGGAACTGGGGAAACTTTTGGGATCGGGGGAGCCTATACAGGAGAGATGGGCTCCACCTAAACCAAAGTGGAACCAGACTGCTGGCACTAAACATTAAAAAGGTTGTAGAGCAGTTTTTAAACTAGGAGATGGGGGGAAAGCTGACTGCTGCAGAGAAGTATGTGGATAGGACAGAGACTTCTCTTAGGGGAGAGTCTAATGATAGAGAATCTCCAGGTTATAGTCAGGAGCAGAGGATGGAAGAGGATAATGTAAGGGCCAGATCAGATGATAAACATTCAGATAAAAAAGAACTGACACATCAGAAAAGGGCAGACAAGTAAACAGTGACAAGTTTTTAAAGTGCTTGTACACAAATGCTAGAAGTCTAAATAATAAGATGGGTGAACTAGAGTGCCTTGTAATAAAGGAGGATATTGATATAATAGGCATCACAGAAACCTGGTGGACTGAGAGCAATCAATGGGACACAATCATTCTGGGGTACAAAATATATCGGAAGGACAGAACAGGTCATACGGGGGGGGGAGGGGAGTGGTACTATCTGTGAAAGAAAATGTAGAATCAAATGAAGTAAAAATCTTAAGTGAATCCACATGTTCCATAGAATCTCTATGGATAGAAATTTCATGCTCTAATAAGAATATAACATTAGAGACCTATTATCGACCACCTGACCAGGACAGTGATAGTGATGATGAAATGCTAAGGGAAATTAGAGAGGCTATCAAAATTAAGAACTCAATAATAGTGGGGGATTTCAATTATCCCCATATTGACTGGGAACATTTCACTTCAGGACGAAATGCGGAGATAAAATTTCTCGATACTTTAAATGACTGCTTCATGGAGCAGTTGGTACAGGAACCCACAAGGGGAGAGGCAACTCTAGATTTAGTCCTGAGTGGAGCACAGGAGCTGGTCCAAGAGGTAACTATAACAGGACCGCTTGGAAATAATGACCATAATACAATAGCATTCAACATCCCTGTGGTGGGAAGAACATCTCAACAGCCCAACACTGTGGCATTTAATTTCAAAACCAGGAACTATGCAAAAATTAGGGGGTTAGTTAAACAGAAGTTAAAAGGTACAGTGACTAAAGTGAAATCCCTGCAAGCTGCATGGGTGCTTTTTAAAGACACCATAACAGAGGCCCAACTTCAATGTATACCCCAAATTAAGAAACACAGTAAAAGAACTAAAAAAGAGCCACCATGGCTTAACAACCATGTAAAAGAAGCAGTGAGAGATAAAAAGACTTCCTTTAAAAAGTGGAAGTCAAATCCTAGTGAGGCAAATAGAAAGGAGCATAAACACTGCCAAATTAAGTGCAAGAGTGTAATAAGAAAAGCCAAAGAGGAGTTTGAAGAACGGCTAGCCAAAAACTCCAAAGGTAATAACAAAATGTTTTTTAAGTACGTCAGAAGCAGGAAGCCTGCTAAGCAACCAGTGGGGCCCCTTGATGATCGAGATACAAAAGGAGCGCTTAAAGATGATAAAGTCATTACGGAGAAACTAAATGGATTCTTTGCTTCAGTTGTCACAGTTGAGGATGTTAGGGAGAGTCCCAAACCTGAGCCGGCTTTTGTAGGTGACAAATCTGAGGAACTATCACAGATTGAAGTATCACTAGGGGAGGTTTTGGAATTAATTGATAAACTCAACATTAACAAGTCACTGGGACCAGATGGCATTCACCCAAGAGTTCTGAAAGAAGTTGAGGAGCTATTAACTAAGGTTTGTAACCTGTCCTTTAAATTGGCTTCTGTACCCAGTGACTGGAAGTAAGCTAATGTAACACCAATATTTAAAAAGGGCTCTAGAGGTGATCCTGGCAATTACAGACCGGTAAGTCTAACATCAGTACCGGGCAAATTAGTCGAAACAATAGTTAAGAATAAAATTGTCAGACACATAGAAAAACATAAACTGTTGAGCAATAGTCAACATGGTTTCTGTAAAGGGAAATCGTGTCTTACTAATCTATTAGAGTTCTTTGAAGGGGTCAACCTACATGTGGACAAGGGGGATCCAGTGGACATAGTGTACTTAGATTTCCAGAAAGCCTTTGACAAGGTCCCTCACCAAAGGCTCTTACGTAAATTAAGCTGTCATGGGATAAAAGGGAAGGTCCTTTCATGGATTGAGAACTGGTTAAAAGACAGGGAACAAAGGGTAGGAATTAATGGTAAATTCTCAGAATGGAGAGGGGTAACTAGTGGTGTTCCCCAAGGGTCAGTCCTCGGACCAATCCTATTCAACTTATTCATAAATGATCTGCAGAAAGGGGTAAACAGTGAGGTGGCAAAGTTTGCAGATGATACTAAACTGCTCAAGATAGTTAAGACCAAAGCAGACTGTGAAGAACTTCAAAAAGATCTCACAAAACTAAGTGATTGGGCAACAAAATGGCAAATGAAATTTAATATGGATAAATGTAAAGTAATGCACATTGGAAAAAATAACCCCAACTATACATACAATATGATGGGGGCTAATTTAGCTACAATGAGTCAGGAAAAAGATCTTGGAGTCATCGTGGACAGTTCTCTGAAGATGTCCACGCAGTGTGCAGAGGCGGTCAAAAAAGCAAACAGGATGTTAGGAATCATTAAAAAGGGGATAGAGAAAAAGACTGAGAATATATTATTGCCCTTTGTGATGGAGCAAGGCCGGATGGCTACAGGAAAGTACTCAGGAACAGGTATGTTAGCCCCAGGCTAAGCAAATCCCTAGTACCATGGGAACCAAAATGGCAGTTGCTCCAGGGTAATTAAGGCACCTGGGGCCAATTAAGAACTTTCTAGAAGGCACTGGAGAGAGCTACATTGATTGGAGCACCTGCAGCCAATCAGGGCAGGCTAATCAGGGCACCTGGTATAAAAAGGGCAGCTCACTCCAGTCAAGGAGGAGGAGCCAGAGGAAGGAAGGGCGTATGAGGAGCTGGGAGCCAGAGACACAAGGAGCTGAGAACTGAGAGGGTGTACTGCTGGAGGATTGAGGAAACACCATACAATCAAGCAGTATCAGACACAAGGAGGATCCTATGGTGAGGATAAGAAAGGTGTTTGAAGGAGGCTATGGGGAAGTAGCCCAGGGAGCTGTAGCGGTCAAGCAGCGGTTACAAGTAGCACTATAGAGACTGCTGCAATTCACAGGGCCCTGGGCTGAAACCCGGAGTAGAGGGCGGGCCCGGGTTCCCCGCAAGCCTCACTACTCCTAATCAGACATAGGAGGAGGTGATCCAGACTGTGGGTTTCATCCAAGGGGAAGACCACTGAGGGGAGGAAATCCTCCAATAAGCACAGGACCTACTAGAGGAGAGGAGGAACTTTGCCACACCTTATATAAATCAATGGTACGCCCACATCTCAAATACTGCGTACAGATGTGGTCTCCTCATCTCAAAAAAGATATACTGGCACTAGAAAAGGTTCAGAAAAGGTCAACTAAAATGATTAGGGGTTTGGAGAGGGTCCCATATGAGGAGAGATTAAAGAGGCTAGGACTCTTCAGCTTGGAAAAGAGGAGACTAAGGGGGGACATGATAGAGGTATATAAAATCATGAGTGATGTGGAGAAAGTGGATAAGGAAAAGTTATTTACTTATTCCCATAATACAAGAACTAGGGGTCACCAAATGAAATTAATAGGCAGCAGGTTTAAAACAAATAAAAGGAAGTTCTTCTTCACGCAGCACACAGTCAACTTGTGGAACTCCTTACCTGAGGAGGTTGTGAAGGCTAGGACTATAACTGCGTTTAAAAGAGAACTGGATAAATTCATGGTGGTTAAGTCCATAAGTGGCTATTAGCTAGGATGGGTAAGGAATGGTGTCCCTAGCCTCTGTTTGTCAGAGGATGGAGATGGATGGCAGGAGCGAGATCACTTGATCATTGCCTGTTAGGTTCACTCCCTCTGTGGTACCTGGCATTGGCCACTGTCGGTAGACAGATACTGGGCTAGATGGACCTTTGGTCTGACCCGGTATGGCCGTTCTTATGTTCTTATGTTCTTATAACCCAAGTTAAAAAAACATAGTAAGAGGATCAAAGAAGAGCCACCATGGCTAAACAACAGAGTAAAAGGAGCGGTTAGAGGTAAAAAGGCATCCTGTAAAAACTGGAAGTCATATCCTACTGAGGAAAATACAAAGGAGCATAAACTCTGGCAAGTCAAGTGTAACAGTATATTTGGCAGGCCAAAAAAGAATTTGAAGAGCAACTAGCAAAAGACACACAAACTAGCAGCAAAAAATGTTTGAAGTATATCAGAAGCAGGAAGCCTGCCAAACAATGAGTAGGGCCACTGGATGATCAAAGTGCTAAAGGAGCACTCAAGGAAAACAAGGCCATTGCAGAGAAGCTAAATTAATTCTTTGCATCGGTCTTCACTACAGAGAATGTGAGGGAGATTCCCATACATGAGGTATTTTTCTATGACAAATCTGAGGAACTGTCACGGATTGAGGTGTCACTAGAGAAGGGTTTGGAACAAGTTGATAAATTAAACAGTAATAAGTCACCAGGACCAGATGGTTTTCACCCAAGAGTTCTGAAGGAACTCAAATAAGAAATTGCAAAACTACTAAGTGTAGTATGTAACCTATCACTTAAATCAACTTCAATACCAGGTGACTGGAGGATAGCTACTGTGACATCAAGTTTTTTAAAAAGGTTCCAGAGGTGATCCTGGCAATTATTGGCCAGTAAGTCTAACTTAAATACCAGGCAAATTGGTTGAAACTATCGAAAAGAACAGAATTACAAGACACATAAATGAACATGATTTATTGGGGAAGAGCCAACACGGCTTTTGTAAAGGGAAATCATGCCTCACCAATCTATTAGAATTCTTTGGGGCTGGGTCAACAAATGTGTGGACAAAGGTGATCCATTGTATATTCTGTACTTGGACTTTCAGAAAGCCTTTGGCAAGGTCCCTCACCAAAAGCTCTTAAGCAAAGTAAGCAGTCATGGGATAAGGGAAGGGCATTTCATGGATCCGTAACTGGTTAAGACAGGAAACAAAGGGTAGGAATAAATAGTCAGTTTTCAGAATGGAAAGATGTAAATAGCGGCGTTCCCCAGGGATCTATGCTGGGACCAGTGTTGTTCAATTTATTCATAAATGATCTTGGAAAAGAGGTAAATAATGAGGTGGCAAAATTTGCAGATGATTACAAAATGTCTCAAGATAGTTAAGTCCAAAGCAGATTACAAAGAGATTTCACAAAACTGGGTGATTGGTTAACAAAATGGCAGATGAAACTCAGTGTTGATAAATGCAAAGTAATGCACATTGGAAAACATAATTCCAACTATACATACAGAATGATGCGGTCTAAATTAGCTGTTAGCACTCAAGAAAGAGATCTTGGAGTCATCATGGAGGTCTCTGAAAACATTTGCTCAATGTACAGTTGCAGTCAAAAAAGCGAACAGAATGTTTGGAACCATTAGGAAAGGGATAGATAATAAGACAGAAAATATCATCATATCACTATGTAAAACCATGGTACACTCACACCTGGTATACTGTGTGCAGTTCTGGTTGCTCCATTTAAAAAATGATATATTAGAACTGGAAAAGTACAGAGAAGGGTAACAAAAATGATTAGGGGTATGGAACATCTTTCGTATGAGGAAAGATTAAAAAGATGGAGACTGCTCAGCTTAGAAAAGAGATGACTAAGGAAGGATATGATAGAGATCTATCAAATCATGAATGGTGCGGAGAAAGTGAATGGAGAAGGAATATTTACACCTTCAGATAACACAAGAACCAGGGGTCGCCCAATGAAATTAATAGGCAGCGGGTTTAAAACAAACAAAAACAAACTTGTTGCCAGGGGATATTGTGAAGACCAAAAGTACAGTGGTTCAAAAAAGAATTAGAAAAGTTGGTGAAGGATAGCTCCATCAATGGCTATTAGCCAAGATGATCAGGGATGTTCTGGGTGTCCTAAGCCTCTAGCTAAGAGAAGCAGGGAGTGGATGATGGGGGATGGACCATTGGTTTGACCTAGTATGGTCATTCTTATGTTCATATGTCTTGATAAAATTGACATAAATCCCTTGAGGCAACTGCGAGGGCTCTGCTGCTATAAGTACATATGGAAAAATAAATTCAGTCCAAATCTGTATTAACTTTTCCATGGCCCTCTCTAAGTATTAGGTAACCGCTCATGAGGGATTCTGGGCATGGTTGAAAAGGACATCAAGACACCAAATATAATATTTTTAAATTCTCATGATTTTTAAGATGATCTTAGGGGTTTGGGGGCCTGACTCACGATTTAAAAAAATATTTTTGCAGGGTTGGCAATACTGAAAATGCTAAGGGCCAGCATGATGTTCTAGTGCAGGGGTTATTGCAACATTTTTTTTGGTGGACCCACTGACACTTTTTCCTAAAATTATGTATTTTTCCTAAATTAATAAAGTACTATGCACATTATATGTATGTGTGTATATATATATATGTATATATATATATATATATATACACACAAATCATTGTAATTTATTGATGTAAGGTTTTGGAGTTTTTTTGCAGACTCAATAATAAAAATAATTCATAGTTATCGCTATTCTTTACTGGACCTAACAGAATACAAACACAAATAAGGTGCTTTGCATGTTCTTGTCTTTTTTTTATTATTGTTTCTTTTACTTTTTTGTAAAAGTGGTTGTATAACAATTCTGAAGTAAATTTTAAAATGCTTTGACATAATAGAAGTCCAAATAATAATGAAAAACATACCTGCGTTGCTTGGGTCTGGGGAGGGGAGAAGAAGAGAGGCATGGCTGTGGATGCAGCTGGCCTGGGGCTGCTCTGGGCAGGTGGTGGGGCTCGGAGCCCTGGCTGGTCCTGAGAACCTCTGGCCAAGGGTGGGGGGGGTGTGCTCTGGACTTCGGCTAGCCGGGGCTCCTCCAGCCGAAGGGTGGTGGTGCTCAGGGCTTCTCCGGGGATGGGGCTTGTGGCTCCAGTTGCAGGGGGGGCCATGGGTGGCAAGTTTGTAAAAATTTTGGTGGGGCCCAGAACCCGCCCCCAACTCCGCCCCCCCAACTCCGCCCCCACCTGCCTAAGGCTCTGGGAGGGGGCTCGGCGGGGGAGGTCTGGGGTGCAGATCCTGGGCTGGGGATTAGGGTGCAGGAAGGGTGCTGGGTGCAGGCTCTGGGCTGGGGCAGGGGGTGGGTGTGCAGGAGGAGGTGAAGGGTGCAGGCTTTGGGATGGAGTTTGGGGTTGGGAAGGGGTGTGTGGGAAGTGGGAGGGAGTTTGGGGATAGGAGGGAGTGCAGGGTGAGGACTGTGGGGCTGAGGATGAGGGGTTCATGATGCGGGGGGGCTCAGGGCTAGGGAAGAGGGTTGGGCTGTGGGGTGAGGGCTGTGGATGAGGGGTTCATGATGCGGGGGGCTCAGGGCTAGGGAAGAGGGTTGGGCTGTGGGGTGAGGGCTGTGGATGAGGGGTTCATGATGCGGGGGGCTCAGGGCTAGGGAAGAGGGTTGGGCTGTGGATGAGGGGTTCATGATGCAGGAGGGGGCTCAGGGCTAGGGCAGAGGTTTGGAGTGTGGGGTGAGGGCTGTGGGGCTGGGGATGAGGGGTTCATGATGTGGGGGCGCTCAGGGCTGGGGCTGAAGATTAGGGTGCAGGGGATGAGGGGTTCATGCTGTGGAGGTGCTCAGGGCTGGGGCTGAGGATTAGGGTGCGGGGGGAATGAGGGCTCTGGCTGGGGCTGAGGATTAGGGTGCAGGGGATGAGGGGTTCATGATGTGGGGGTGCTCAGGGCTGGGGCTGAGGATTAGGGTGCGGGGGGAATGAGGGCTCTGGCTGGGGCTGAGGGTTTGGGGTTGGAGAGGCTCAGGGTAAGGGCAGCCTGCCTTGCCAGTAGTGGTGAAGGGCAGGCACTAGGACCCTGCGGCAGCAGACAGCAAATCTGCTGGGAGCCCTCCTGGCAGCAGGCAGGGGAGAGGCGCGCTGTGTTCTGTCAGGCAGGGATGCAACACAACGCGGCGGGGGGGGGGAACACACGGAGGGGGGTGGCAGGCGGGGGCTGGGACCTGCTCCAGGCAGGGTCGCGGCGGCAGGGGGAGACCTACGGTGGCCGGGGCCGATCCAGGCAGGACCAGGGGGGCGGGAAGAGACCCAGCTCCAACTATTGCTGGAGCAGGGCGCCCAGCCCTGAATATTGCTGGGGCCCGGGCCCCACACAAATATATAACCTGCCGCCCATGGGGGGGGCAGAGGGGTCTTGGGGCTCTGGCTTCCGGGGGTGGGTGTGAGTGGAAGGGGTGGAGTCAGAGGCTAGCCTCCCTAAAGGGGGGCTCCACCCACTGCCCATGTGCCCGCTGCTTGCCTACTCACCCCCCTTTCCCGCCACTTGCCTCCTGCATCCCTCCTCAGTCCCCCACCTGCCACTCACCTCCTCACTCTCCTGCCCCAGACACCCCCTTGCCCACTGTGAGAACCCCCTCTTGCTGATGGCTCACCACTCACCTCCTCACTCCCCCGCTCACAGCCTGCCTCCGCACCCTGCTGCTGGCTTGCCGCTCGCCTTCTTATTCCCCGCCAGCCCCCCCCGCCACTCGCCTTGTTGCTTGCCTCCTCATCCCTGCTCCCTCTCTGCTCGCCTCCTCACCGCCCCCCACTGCTTGCCCTCCTCTTGCCTCCTCACTCCCCCGCTCACAGCCAGACCTCCCCACCCACGTCCTCACTCTGCTGCTTGCATGCCATTCGCCTCCTTACTCCCCCTGCCAGCCCCCCCCCCACGCCGTTTGCCTCCCCGCTTGTCTCCTCACCCCTCCTCCTCCCTCGCCTCCTCACCTTGCTCCTTAACCGTTGTGCGTCCCACCTGTGTCTCCAGAGAGGCAGCACCTTGAGCAACAGGGAGGAATGCAGTGTTCCCTCTAAGTTTTTCCACCCATGTGCAAAATGAATTTTGTTATGTGCACCAAAATGGAGGTGATGTGTGACACATCACCTTAATATTGGTGCAAATAACAAAATTCATGTGGTGGGGGTGGGGTCAAGGGGTTTGGAGTGTGGCAGGGGGCTTAGGGCTAGGGGAGAGAGCTGAGGTGTGAGGGCTCCGCATGGAGGTGTGGGCTCTGGGGGGGTGGGGCTGAGGATGAGGAGCTCAGAGGCTGGGACAGAGGGTTGGGGTGCAGGGGTCTGAGGGCTCCGGCTGGGGGTGGGGCCGGGGAGAAGGGGCTTGAGGTGCAGGAGGGTTGTCCAGGGCTATGGCGGGGAGAGGGGACTCCCCCCCAGCTCTCTCTGCCTGCAGCAGCACCTGGGCTGGGGGGGAGAGGTGCCTCTCCCCGCTACGGCAACTCTGGGGCTGGAGCTGCAGGATAGGCACCCTGTTGCCCCAGCAGGTTCGGGCTGGGGGAGGAGCGCCCAGGTCAGGCCTGGGGCCGCCCTATCAGGGCCGTGGCTGGGTCCAGGCTGGGCTGCTCTGGCTGTGCTACCCCGGCCACAGCAGAGTTGGGGCTGGTGGACGGGTTCCCCCCCAGCTGCAGCAGGTTGGGGGCTGGGCTAGGTTAGGGCAGGGTGAGAGGTGCCCCTCCCTGGCCGATCCCCGGGCGGGTTCCCTGAGTGCCTGTGTGGAGCTAAATAGACTGCTGCATGGCCACGCAGCTTACAGGGAACTTGGAGGGGCTGTTGCTTTCCCCTCCCCCACCCAGGAAACTGCTGTGGCCGCAGGGAAACCCCATGGTGGCCGCAGGCGGCCACGGTGCCCACATTTGAGAAACGCTGTTCTAGTGTCAGCCCAATGCCTGGTGGAGCTCAGGCCCAAACACGTATCCCTCATTCCTCTGGTTTTCAGCGGCTGTGTGCGCTATAGAGATAGCAGGCCAGTCCATGTTGGGTAATATTTTGTTCAAAACTGTAGCCTAGGCAGGGCCATATTAGACCTTTGTACTGAACCACAATGATCCTTTCAATTTATGCTCTGTTTTCCTGTGTGTTCCAGTGTTCTGCTTACTCTCATCACTGCAGCCAGATATTGACCTGGTGGTTTTAAGTTTCCATCCATTGTCAGCCAAGCACATTATCCTGATAAGTGTGTTTCACTTATGACCAATTAGGGTGCACCCCTTGTTCTATTCTCCTGCCTGATTATCATTATTTTATATAACCTCTTTTTACCCCACAGCCTCCTTTGTCCAGTTCTTTTATGTCCAGTGTTGTCCTCCCTCTACATAAAAGAAATGGAGAGTTATTGATCCATTGCAGTTACTAATATAAGGAAATGTAAATGTTAAGATAAAATAATCTCCTTAAAATATCAGCTGCTAACAGGACTTCTGTTTTTCAATATTATTTTAACTCTTTCTAAAATTCATCTGGATAACTAAATATGGGTTACATCTTAAAGCCCTTGCCAGGCAAACTTTCATATGAGTCAGTGTAAAAATGGGTAAGGATGTAGGCAAATAAGCAGGAAAAACACAAAGGGTGAAATCCGGGCCCCACTGAAGTCAATGGCAAAACTCCCATTAACTTTAGTGGAGCCAGGATTACACACATAAAGGCCAAACGCTGCACTCCTAAATCAAGCTAACCTGAAGTGAGTTCAGTGGAAACTTCACTTGATTAAGTGCCATAGAATTTGTTTTGTGGGAAGGGCCGGAGAGGAAAACAATAGCAATAAACACTGTACAGTACTCAGTACATCATACACACCAGAAAACTAATGATAACAGGTGAATTTTAGTGAATATGCACAGCAGCAATATTATTAAACACTGATTATTAGAACAATTGTGCAGTTAGAATGGCTATCGTGGGGGAGGGGGAGAGTAGGGTGTTTTCATTAATTATTCAATAGTTGGAAGATCTATATTCTGCCTCAGACTGACTGACATTTCCACCATCTGCTAGAAACCTCATTTTCATGTGAACAAATGGTAAAACACTTTCCCAAATGATAAAGGCTCATATTTTTGTAATGCTTTGCCCTTTCAGAGTAATTGCTATTCACTTCTTCTGAGCTGTAAATAAGGTTGATTTGTGTTCTTTAAGGTTTCCAGTGTAAATATATAGGAAAGTGTTACAAAGACTAGATCACTGTAATTGCTCCATATTTGGATGTGCTTGACAGGCAACCTGTTAGGGATAGAGTACACTTGTTTTTTCTAAATTGTAATAGGGGTCATTTTGAGGCCCTGATCCTGCACACACTTATGCATGTATTTAGAAGTATTCCTCTGAGTAAATCCCAATGTGGGACTGGGACCCTCATTTTAAAAGGACACAGTGGGTCAGATTCATTCCTAGTGTAACTCTAGTGAAATAAAGTCTTCACTGGGGATTAATTTGTCTCAAGGGTGTTTAATTATCGGTGAAAGCCCCTTATTAAATACAGGTGCACTGCTGCAAAGGAGCATAATGCAATTACATGGTTGAGAAAATGGTCATGCACTTGCCCTTTCTTTGAGGGTGCCATTTAAATACATAAAAAATGCTGTGTTGGCCACTGCGGGAATTGATGAGAACTGTGGGGAAATGCCATGGGCCAAGGAACATTGATAGGGATTATGGGAAAACTACAAAGCTGCTGCCCTTGCTCAGCCTAGTCTGAGAAGACCTCAGGTTCCAGGGCTGGGTCAGCACCTTTCAGAGGCATTGACATTTCTACACATGTTTTAAAGAACAAAATAGTCCCTATATCAAATAAAATTCAGGAAAAGCTCTGGTTTGAGTTAAACAGAAGTCAAGGATCTATTACACAACACACTTATGGTGACTACAGCAACAGATGGAAAATTCTGTCAGCCTTTTTTACCCCTACTATTTTTTGAATGTTGGCTGGTGAAAAATATGGCATCCAACAGGGCAATATGGCTTAGCAGTAGGCTAATCCTGCATCACTCTGCATATCATTCCACAGCTTGCAGCAAAGACAGGGGAGGGAGACCACCTTCAAAGTGCAATCCTGTTTATGGAAAAGCACAATCTGGGGCTGACATCAGCCAGGCTCACTGCCTAAATTATCATGATGCCTGGCTCATATTCAAGAACTGCCGGAGGAACAGTTTAGAAGTACACATTACTCCGCTTTGCATAGAGGATTACATCCTGCTTTCAGGAAATCTAGTTGTTGTGGTTGCCAGCAACATAATAGGCCAGATCCTGTAGTCTTTATTCTGTTAAAATTTTCACTGGATGTAATGGGAACTTTCCTGAGAAAAGAATGCAGAGTTGCCCCCACCATTTAACACTGTTTCTACATTTGGAATGTTGTAATTCTGGAGAAGATGTAACCAAACTGATCATGGAAACATAAACTCCCCTCTTGCTTTTTCACTGCAAAGGAAAGATGAAAATTGAATAACAAATAATGCGCAGCTTGGCTCTGTAAAAAGGGCATTATGGGAGTCCACTTTTTTATTGTCTCTTTTTATGATTTCCAGGATGAACTAGCTGAATTTACAAGAAAGGCAATGTTTGCATCTAATTTGTAAAGTCAGGCTGAGTTCCGAAATTCAGGCTGCATTTTTTCTGGCTCATGTGCCATCACCAACCATCAAGATTCTGCAGGCCACATTCTGCTCTCCTTTACACCTATTGCAAATCTATTGAGCCTGTGTTTCCACTACTGTAAAACCTATCACAGGCATTTACACCAGTGCAAAGTGCAGGTAAAATGCTGCCAAATCACAATTATCTTGAATTTTAATATTAAGAACAATAAAATATTTTCCCTAGAGTTTTTCAGTAGTAACGACAGTAAGGTCATCCATGCAATCTTACCAGATCCATCCATGTCTTTTCCGTTCACCATTCACACATTCCAAAAATACCCTGCATCAGGTACTTGTTAGGAACATGATTAGTAATATAAACAATGCACACTAATATAATAATTTATTTATCTAGCTCCTGCCTTTTCAAAATATTCCTTTTATAATACACATTTCTGGGCAATATTCAGTATTTATGGTTAGAATAAATACAGAAAAAGCTTTTGTGCTGGATTCTGTTTTTTCATAACAAGTTGGCAATTGGATGAACTTGTCAGGATGAGTCAAATTGAGACAATACATTCAGTTTAATTCCCCTAGCCCACAGCAGAACATCTACCTAGGTCATACATTACAAGAAGCTTTAAACATGCCCTGATACTACAGCAAACTCCATCTACTCTGTGAATGTTAACTTACATGCTTCAGCAGTTTTATTGTCTTTCAAATGGAAAGCATCTTCAAATGAACCTCTAGGGATCTTTTTAGAGCAATATGGATCCCTGTCTTTACTAACGTCTCACAGAATCCTTTAATAGCAACATACAACAGATGGACAGCTACCAATGTTCATAATTGTATTTGGCATTTTATGACCTATACAATAATGCCAAATGTAAATCTCAAATATATTAAAGTGGCATGTTTCTGTCACTGCTTTTAGTGCAACAAAAACAGCAGATCTCAGTTTTGGTATTTGAGTTTATATGGTGGTTCTGAACCCAACTTTTTTTTTTACTTCCTTGTTTTCAATTCTTGATTTTGCATGAATGGTGAAGCCAGTTTTACCACTAGATTGACCATCTTCAGATATGAAGGAAGAACTTTGGATACTGAGACATTAGGATGGTCCTAGGGCTAGGAGATAAAAGATTATGCCTGTCTTTGTCACTGATTTCCTGTATGATTGGAGGTAAGTCACTGATAGCCAACTTTTCAAAAGTGGCCTCCAATTTGGGGTGCCCCAATTTTTCGGTGCCCAACTTTAGAGCCCTAGAGTCTGGTTTTCACAGGTGATGAGCACCCACAGCTGCAGTTTACTTCAATTGGACTTGTGGGTGCTCAGCAAAAAAATCAGATCTCAGGGTAAATCATGACCCTGCTGAAATGAATGGAAATTTTGCCATTGACTTCAGTGGAGTAAGGAGTTCACCCTTGAGTCTAAAATTGGGTGCCCAGAAATAAAGGCAACCAAAACTAAGAGATCAGTTTTGAAAAATTGTGTCTTAATCTCTCTGTGTCTCAGTTTCCTTATCTGCAAAATAGGAATAATAATACCTATGTCCCAGGGGTATTATTGTTATTTATTACAATGTTGGCACACTGAGTGAAAATTAGTCCCTCCTAATAGCTAAAATGACAAACCATCTTTGTTAGAACTCTCTCCCCCTCTCTCTGAGCGTGTTTTACTCTCCATGGCAGCAAACTTTTTACCTGCATGATCCCATTTTCAGACTTACTGCTTCCCACAGTCTCAGACAGCATGGAGGATGTCACTTTGTAGAGAAAAATGGTGTTCTTTGCACAGAAGATTGCAACTCCATCCGCAGATGGTGTGATTCCACTTGGGGCACCGCTGCTCTATGAGTACATTGGCATGTGTCCTTCAGTCCTTGCAGATGCTGCATGTGGTTATCTCACAAAAGTATCTTAAGACTCTTGAGATTGATAGGGGTTAATAGAGAAAGAAAAATCATGGAGCAGGTCCTCAAGGAAGCCATTTCGAAGCAATTGGAGGAGAGGAAAGTGACCAGGAACAGTCAACGGGGATTCACCAAGGGCTAGTCATGCCTGACCAACCTGGTTGTCTTCTATGATGAGATAACTGGCTGTATGGATATGGGGAAAGCAGTGGACGTAATATATCTTGACTTTAGTAACACTTTTTTGATACCGTCTCCCACAGTATTCTTGCCAGCAAGTTAAAAAAGTATGGATTGGATGAATGGACTATAAGGTGGATAGAAAGCTGGCTAGATCGTCGGGCTCAATGGGTAGTGATCAACGGCTCGATGTCTAGTTGGCAGCCGGTATCAAGTGGAGTGCCCCAGGGGTTGGTTCTGAGGCCGGTTTTGTTCAACATCTTTATTAATGATCTGGATGATGGGATAGATTGCACCCTCAGCAAGTTTGTGGATGACACTAAGCTCAGGGGAGAGGTAGATATGCTGGAGGGTAGGGATAGGGTCCAGAGTGACCTAGACAAATTGGAGTATTGGGCCAAAAGAAATCTGGTGAGATTCAACAAGGACAAGTGCAGAGTCCTGCACTTAGGACGGAAAAATCCCATGTACTGCTACAGGCTGGGGACCACCTGGCTAAGCGGCAGTTCTTCAGAAAAGAACCTGGAGATTACAGTGGATGAGAAGCTGGATATGAGCCAACAGTGTGCCCTTGTTGCCAAGAAGACTAACGGCATATTGGGCTGCATTAGTAGGAGCATCGCCAGCAGATCGAGGGAAGTGATTATTCCCCTCTATTCAACAGTGGTGAGGCCATATCTGGAGTGTTGCGTCCAGTTTTGGGCCCCCCACTACAGAAAGGACGTGGACAAATTGGAGAGAGTCCAGTGGAGGGCAACAAAATTGATCAGGGGGCTGGGGCACATGACTTACGAGGAGAGGCTGAGAGAACTGGGCTTGTTTAGTCTGCAGAAGAGAAGAGTGAGGGGGGATTTGATAGCAGCCTTCAACTACCTGAAGGGGGTTTCCAAAGAGGATGGATCTAGACTGTTCTCAGTGGTGGCAGATGACAGAACAAGGAACAATGGTCTCAAGTTGCAGTGGGGGAGGTCTAGGCTGTGTTGTGTATTTGGTTGTCATGGTTTTTGGTTCCTATGGCAACTGAGTTAGATTATTAGGGGATAGCCCGGCTGGCTTCGGCCGGTTGGGTGAGCGCTGTATCTGTAAATAAAATGGTAGTTTTGTTAGCTGTCTGCTCTCTGGCCTCAAGTGATTTCTTCCTAAACCGACTGCCCCCAAGAATATAACAAGTGGCGACGAGGATAGGATTCCAGTGCTGCTCCAGTAACAGAAGGAAGTAGAAGTCAAGGTAAAGAACAAACAAACAAAGAAAAATACTGCTTGTTTGCACTGACTGTGAAAGTGAAACTAAAATCATGGCTACTCTGACCAGGCCACTGGAACCTTTTGATGAGAATATAGAGCAGTGGCATGTGTATACTGAGCGTTTTGAGCTTTTTGTTATTGCAAATGACATTACAGAAGCGAAGAAGGTGCCAATATTCTTAAGTGTTGTAGGGGCTAAAACCTACTCCCTGCTACGCAGCTTACTACACCCTGTTAAGCCTGAAACTAAATCTTACAGTGACATTGTGGAAATCCTGGGGTCCCATTTTTCCCCAAAACCACTGGTAATTGCTGAAAGATATAGGTTCCACAAAAGAGACCAAAAAGAAGATGAAACAGTTGTACAATTTGTAGCCATTTTTAAAAAGCTAGCAGAACACTGTGAATTTAAAGAGATGTTAAATGATGCTCTGCGTGACAGGTTAGTGTGTGGCCTCTACAGTGAAGCTATACGGAAGCGCCTACTGACAGAGGCTCAGCTTACATTACAGAAGGCTGTGGATATTGCTGTCTCCATGGAATTGGCTACAAGGGAGGCGCAATACATCGGTGCATCCCCTAGGGTGCAAAAAGTGTCACAAGAACCGACTCACAAAACTGTGCGGAGTCAAGAATGTTACCGCTGTGGTAAGCCGGGTCACCAGGCATCAGAATGCTGGTGTAAGGACCTGGTGTGTCGACACTGTGGCAAAAAGGGACACATTGAGTGTGCCTGTAAACAAAAGAAAAAGAAGCCTGTGGTCTGGCCGACAAAAAGAGGAACCCTGCATACCCTAGAGCAGATCCAGGATGATCAAGGTGACACCTCATCGCAAGAGGAAGTGCCACTGCATGTTTTGTCTTTGGCAGTGGGCTCACATGAATACTGGGTAACCCCGTTGTTGGATGGCAAACCTATACGCATGGAACTGGACACCGGTGCAGCTGTGTTGCTGGTCTCCGAGACTGTGTATAAAGAAAAGCTACAGCATCTTCCGCTTAAGGCAACAAAAACTGTTCTGAAGACGTATACGGGAGAAGCTGTGCCCATGTTGGGCACTATTGATGTTAAGGTGGAGCTCAATGGACAGGCTGCTAAATTGCCACTGTTTGTGGTGAGAGGTAACTACCCAGCCTTAATGGGTAGGTCTTGGCTTGGGAAGATTCAACTGAACTGGGCAGAAGTGCACCGGATGACTAAAGAAGAAACCAGTCTAACCCCTATACTAAGGAAATATGCTGCTGTTTTTGGAGATGATTTGGGAAGTATGAAGGGAATCACTGTGACATTGAACATTAAACCTGACAGTCCACCAAAATATCTGAAAGCCCGAACTGTGCCATATGCCATCAGGCCAAAAGTTGAAACAGACCTGGAGTGCCTGGTCACCAATGGAGTCCTAATACCAGTTACCCATAGCTCATGGGCCACTCCTATTGTTCCAATAGTGAAGAAAGATGGCTCCCTCCGGATTTGCGGTGATTTTAAAGTCACTGTCAACCCAGTGTTGTGTGCAGAGCAATACCCACTTCCCCGCATCGATGACCTCTTCGCAGGCCTGGCTGGGGGACAAAAGTTCAGTAAGATTGATCTGAGTCAAGCATATTTACAGATGCACGTCGATGAAAAGTCCCAAGAGCTGTTGACTATTGTGACTCATAAAGGGCTTTATCGATACTGTCGCCTACCCTTCGGAATAACGTCTGCTCCCGCCCTGTTCCAGAGGGCTATGGACCAGATCTTGTGTGGCTTGTCAGGAGTTCAGTGCTATCTGGATGATATCCTGGTCACTGGAAGAAATGAAGAGGATCACTTAAAGAATTTAGAGGCTACCCTACAAAGACTGGAAGAGTATGGCCTACGAGTTCACAAAGACAAGTGTGAATTCTTCAAGCCCTCTGTTGAATATTTGGGACACATCATTGATTCTGCAGGTCTTCATAAGGCCCCTGCAAAAGTTAAAGCTATTGTGGAGGCTCCCCCACCTCGAAATGTAAGCCAGCTGCGCTCATTTCTAGGACTACTGAACTATTATGGAAAGTTCATCTCACAGTTAGCTACACTGCTAAAACCACTTCATGAGCTCCTTGGGCAGAACAAGGCCTGGAAATGGACTGAAGCCTGTGATGTTGCATTTAACAAAGCTAAGGATGCATTGCTAAATTCTGAAGTTCTAACGCACTTTGATCCATCCTTACCCCTACAATTGGCCTGCGATGCCTCCCCTTATGGAGTGGGAGCAGTCGTGTCACACATTATGCCTTTGGGAGAAGAGAGACCTATTGCTTTTGCTTCACGCACTCTAAGCAAAGCAGAAACTAACTACGCCCAAATCGAACGTGAGGCATTAGGAATTGTTTTTGGAATTCGGAAGTTTCATCAGTACCTGTTTGGGCAAAAGTTTACTCTTCTCACAGACCATCGACCTCTGACGTCAATTTTTGGACCCTACACAGGCATTCCCCCATTAGCTGCTAGTCGTATGCAACGTTGGGCATTGTTACTTTCAGCACACACATATGACATCAAATATCGGAATTCCACTCTGCACGGCAATGCAGATGGCCTCTCAAGGTTGCCTTTGCCGGTCAAACATCAAGATAGTGCCCAAAAGGAAATCTTCTACTTTGAACAGGTAGAGAATACACCCATCACTGCTACTCAGATAAAGAAGGCAACTCGTGTTGACCCAGTATTGTCCCAAGTTATGGACCTGGTGATGCATGGAAAATCTCGACAAACCTCTCCGGTCTCATCCGACCTTGTTCCCTACATGTCCAAGCGGACGGAGTTATCGGTCCAATCTGGTTGTTTGTTGTGGGGGAGACGTGTCATTATTCCACCACCACTGAGATCACAGATGTTAGAACAGCTATATTCTGGTCACTGTGGAATAGTGCGCATGAAGGAAATTGCACGAAGCTATTTTTGGTGGCCTGGATTGGACAGTGCTATTGAAGAGAAGGCAAAAGCTTGTATGTCATGTCAGGGTGTGAGGAATGCACCCCAGTGGGCACCCCTACACCCATGGGACTGGCCTGAAAACCCGTGGCAACGTATTCACGTTGACTTTGCTGGCCCCCTTGAAGGAAGCATATTCTTGGTGGCAGTAGATGCCCATTCTAAATGGCCAGAAGTCTCTATAATGCAGTCCACTACTGCAGAGAGTACTATCCAAAAACTACGAGGACTCTTTAGTCGTTTTGGTCTGCCAGAACAACTTGTGAGGGACAACGGACCGCAGTTCGTCTCTCAGGAGTTTCAAAATTTTATGAAGGCAAATGGGATACACCACATCACGTCAGCACCATATCATCCATCCACCAACGGATTAGCTGAAAGATTTGTGCAGACAATGAAAAACTCTTTGAAATCAGCAAGGGGACAACACTCCATTCAAAAGCGTCTGGATACCTTCTTACTTTCCTACAGAAACACACCTCATGCTACGACCCAGGCATCTCCGGCCTTTCTAATGATGGGACGACAGCTGCACACTTGCTTTGATCTGCTGAAACCTTCTGAACCCTGACAAATTGTGCAACATCAGCAGCAATATCAAGTCATCAGACGGGCACCCAGAGCAAAAGACCGAACCTTTAGCCCGGGACAGCCAGTTTTGGCTCGGAATTATACTTCCAGAGCTAAATGGGTCCCGGCCACAATCATCACTCAAACAGGACCTGTTTCCTACACAGTCCGGACTGCAGAGAATCTTACCTGGCGGCGACATGTAGGTCAGCTGTTGCCAGGTCATGCCAGTCCTCAGGACACATCTGCAGTTGAGGGGTCTGACTTCACTTCTTCTGGTGAGACACCGAATCATGAATTACCTGTTCCTGACTGTTCTCCTCCATTACTGCCGATGGCTGAGATACCCCTTTGCCCAGCATGAGCTGATACCACCTCCTCACCTGTTCGTGCTGCGGACCCTGAGCCCATGGTACTTTCGGGTGCAACAACACCAGAAGTTCGCCGTAATCCACCTAGAGACAGAAGGCCTCCTCATCGGCTGGATCTTTAGCTAGGGCGAACCCACGGTTATGGGGCAAAATAATCCCCAGGGTTTAGCCGGGAATGGAGGCAGTCTACCCTCCTTCTCTAGTCTAGTGTGTGTTTTATTTAGGGGATGTTCTTATTAGAGGGGGAGGAATATGTTGTGTATTTGGTTGTCATGGTTTTTGGTTCCTATGGCAACTGAGTTAGATTATTAGGGGATAGCCTGGCTGGCTTCGGCCAGTTGGGTGAGCTCTGTATCTGTAAATAAAATGGTAGTTTTGTTAGCTGTCTGCTCTCTGGCCTCAAGTGATTTCTTCCTAAACCAACTGCCCCCAAGGATATAACAGGCTGGATATTAGGAAACACTATTTCACTAGGAGGGTGGTGAAGCACTGGAATGGTTACCTAGGGAGGTGGTGGAATCTCCATCCAGAGAGATTTTTAAGGCCTCTGGCTGGGATGATTTAGTTGGTGTTGGTCTTGCTTTGAGCAGGGGGTTGGACTAGATGACCTCCTGAGGTCTCTTCCAAACTGAATCAATGGTTCTATGATTCTAAAGCGAGAAAGTTAGGAAGAAATAGGGAGAAAAGTCATTTGCCTAAAGGCAGGGGTGGGTTGGAATTTCCCCATAGCAACATAAAATCTTACAAATGCCAGCAATTATATATTATAATGTGCTATATTAGAGATGGGCCTGATCCATCTCCCACTGAAGTCAGTGAGAGTTGAATTAGACCTGATAGGCATAGGTGATATCAGGATGTTGTTTGCTGTTTCATATCACTTGGATTCTTAGCACATAACTGTAAAAACAAAACATCTCTGATCCCTAATATGAAGCAGCAGCCCATTTTGATGGTGTTCTGGTAAAGATGCAGGTTTTCTAAAATGCTAAATCTTGAAATATTCCCATCTCCATTCTGCCCTCAGGTTGTCTTCCCAATTTGTAGTTGCCATGCCTGCATATTTACAGCCAGAAAAAAGATGAGCTTAATTATTGTAAATTATGATTCTTCTTTGTATTAACCTCAACCAAACACCTCACCCCATATCACCAGGCATTCTCCTTTGGCTTCCTAGATCTTGGAATTGTTAAACTGCTGGAATGCTACAAAGCTGATCTCTTTTTCTCGACAGCTAAGAATATGGAGTAAAATCCTGCCCACTGAAGTCCATGACAAAATTCCCACTGGCTTCAATGGGGTCAGGATGTCTTTCATAGTGAATGGAGAGTTGGTTTGATGGTTTATGTTTATTATATGGCGGACAATTATTTGAGTTTTTGTATAGTCCATTTTATTATGCTGGTAACTGGTTTACTGACATATTTCAATTAAATGTAGATATGCTACAGTATTTTCCCAGTTTGCTATTTTAAATGTCCCAGATGGTGACACTTCCATCACTTTCTTTAGAGAGAGTATTCCACAGCTTATTACATCTGATTGTCAATAAGTATTTCCATACATTCAGTCTATACTATGCTAAATTTCATTCCATTACTATTTGGGTCCCTTTGTATTATTTATGTGCCCTCCACAGCATCTGCAACTACTCCCAAGTTAGAATCATCTGGACATTTAATTAGCATACTATCTTCCAGGTCATTATTGAAGAGAGGACCCACCCAATATTAATCCCTATAATACACAACTGTACATGTCTTCCTAGCTTGATACATTGCTGTTTATTCTTGTCCGTTTGTTTACAGGCATTCAGATAGCTTTCAGGCCATTGTGATAGTGCTCCTCTCCAAGCCAACTTGAATTAATGTTTCATGTAAGTTTTCATGAGCTATAGTTTCAATTGCTTTACTAAAATACAAATATGTTATGCATTATTATTGTAACCCTATATTTTAAAAAATTCTATCTAGTTTGTATGGCAAAACATATTCTCCATAATCTCATTAACATTTATTAATAACTAAGATTAAGATTCTATTACAGGTATTTTTAGTCAAAGTCAGGGACAGGTCACGGGTAATAAACAAAAATTCATGGAACCCCACAACCTGTCCCTGACTTTGACTAAAAATACTCTGGGGAGGGGGTGACAAACAGAGTGCTGCTGGGGACTTGCAGCTGCTCCAGCCCCACCGCTGCTCCCGTGGCAGGGGCTGACCACTGCTGCTCCGGCAACAGAGGGGCTGACCCAATCCCGGCCACTGATCTGGCGGCCTCAGGGCTGACCACCGGACAGCTGTTCTGGTGGCTCCAGGGGCCACTGCTCTGGCGACTGCTGGCTGCTGTTCTAGCAGCCCAGGGGCTGCTGCTCCTGCTCTGGTGGCACCAGGGTTGACTGCCGGCAGCTGCTTCAGCCACACTGCTGCTCCAGCCTCAGGAGTGCTGACCCAAACCCAGCTGTTGCTTCAGCACTGGGGCTGCTGCTCCAGCGGCCCCATGTCTGACAGCTGCTCCAGCCTGCCCCATAAGAAGTCACGGAGGTCCTGGAAAGTCACAGAATCTCTGATCTCTGTGACAGAATCGTATCCTTATTAATAACTAATGTAAGGTATACGTTCTAAGTGGATATTAAGGAGCATCAAATCTAACTGAGAAACACTGGCCAACAACTTGAATATAGCCAGACCTATTTGAGAGGCACTAACCCTTGATCACATTAATTTCAGTGGTAGACAGAGGGCAGTCTGGAAAATTCTGGTCAATGCTCTCTTAATCTCATTTATTTTCACTGGGATGTAAGTAGGCTGCTTAAGAAAAGTTGGACAGGGGCCACATGCCTACTATTCACATTCAATTGAAAATAGGCAGAGCCAGTGAGAAACTCTGGCTAGCAGCCACATTTTCCCAATGGACTTTCAAATGGGAGACAGATAAAAATGAATGATGACAGGCACTGAAAGCATACTCTTATTCACTTTCACACTCTGTCGATGAATTCCCTATCACTGTAATCAAGTGGACTTGAGACATGCTGAGCAGCAGCTCAGTAGCTGTTTCAGTCTAGGCACAGGCCTTTATTACCTATAAATAATGATGACAGGCCTTCACCTCTAGTGTGCAGCAGCTTCTCACCTATGTTAATCAAAAACACACTCAAGAAACTGCCATACTCAGAAAGCAGAAAAGCCTTTAAGCTTCAAAACAATTGACAAGTTTGTCAGTCAACAGTGCCACTCTTCCATTTCAGAATGATGGGAATTTACTGCCACAGGGAAGGATTAAAATGATCTGTGTTTGTTTATTAAGATAGCAACCAAAACTGTGTGAGGTGTTTCCTATAGACATATAGGATGACAAGTCCCTGTATGGAAGAATACATGGTCAATAGCCTGAGCTGCAAACACAAGCGTAGTGCTTCCTACTGTCCCAATCACTTCAGTAGGACTGCTTATTGTAGTAAGCGCTATGCTAGGTAGTAAGGTCCTCATCCTACAAGAAGCTCTGTGTGGGTGGAGCACAATTGATTTCGGGGAGCTCTGGCTAAGTGCTGGGGCTCTTCTGTGCAGAGCTCATTGTGGAAGTAGTGCCTAGACAGATGACAATATAAAGACAGGAAAAGGAAGTGGGGAGAGGTGCTTTTTGGGAAAGGAACCATCATGTTGCTCTGTGTTTGTACAACACCTACGACAGTAGGGTCCTGGTCCAGGATTGGGGCTCAGGTACTACTGCAGTACAAATAATTAATAATGCACCATGCATCTTTAAAAAAAATTGGAATATAACTAAGTTGTTAATTTTAAATTTGATGAGAGGGAAACATCCAAGAAAATTTCCAAAATCACCCTTACAAAAACATGGTTTAACATAAAAGCCAACGAAAAAATAAAGGAACCTGGAGGTTGCCATCTTGGTAGGAAGTAGCACAGGGTAGAACTAACTAAAGACATTTCACTGCAAACTCCAGTGAATAAGAGAAGTGGGAAACTCTTTGAAGGCTATTTCCGGTGACATTTCAATGTGTAATTCTTTCTTAAATGTAACATTCTTCTCATAGAAATGTTTTTTCTTTTCTTTTGCAGCTGCTGTCCAGGTTTTTTAAAGCAAGACTGTAATGCAGGGGTATTAATGGTTTTGTTACAGGAATTTGAAGCTAAAAATACCATAGGTGAATAGGTTAATTAAGTGTTAATAAGAACAATGTGAAATATTCACACTGAATCTTAAAACCCATTCGAACTGAGCTTCCGGTCTCAGGTATGTGACCCTCCAATCTGTGCTTGTGAAAGGATGTGGACTGAGAAGATTAGTAAAGTGGCCTACCTTCCTCCTCAGATTATTTGAGCCTTCCCTCCATAAAGACATCTTTGGTGAGAGAAGGGATTCCTGGGGCATGGGAGAAGGAGAGGATGCTGGGTGTTCCTTTGAAGGATAGAGTTAGCCAGACTCAATCTCCAAACAAGTCTTCAGCAATTGGTTCACTTGAGAACCAAATTACAGGAGACTCTCACTTAAAAATGTGTTGCTTAACAAGAAAAAAATTTATTTTGAACTGTTAGAACATAATGAAGATATTGTCAAATAGCTCTTAATATAGAGCAGATTTGAGAATATTGGAAAATTTGAACACCTACAAATGAGCTTTTGTGGACAATTTACAAAATTAGGGAGAACTGGGAAAGTACTGAAAAATAGGAGGAAAGTAAATGTGCAAATCTTCACAAAAGAAGAGTGATCCTGACAGTCTCTGTAACCTCTTTCTCTAGTAAAATAAAGGAACATATAATGATGTGGGGGAAAGCACCAACAGCCATTCTTATTTTCATTACATTGGTGTAAATCTGAGTAGCTCCACTGAAGTAAATAGATTTACCCTGATGTAACTGGAAATTCTAAATTTGTAAGACCAAATTCTGTCTCCATTTATACTCTGCAACCTCAATATTAGTGAGGTTGCAGGGCATAACAGGCAAAATGAAGGGAATGGAACTACAAGCAGCAAATAACATGTGCTTATAAGAAAAGCAAATAAGGCCAATTAACAATGCCCAGTCTTGCCCAATTATGGTGTTTTTTGATAAAATGATACTTAGCAGTCACAGCCCTCCCTCCTGTCCTGTTTCTTCCCCTCCTCCCCGCAGGGGATGTGCAGGGGTAACTGCCTCCAATTCCAGACCAGGCTGCTTGGACAGAGATAGGGCATGGAGCCTATTCCCCCAGGTTCCCATGTAGTTCCTTCTTCAAAGCCAATTTGCTCAGGATCTGCTTAGGTATGTGTATTTGTGTAAAAATGTTATCTGAGAGGCAGGAAGTGATACATTATAGGAATCAAGAGAACACATTTTAGACAACATGAGAGTCCTCATGGAGTAAAGTCAGAACCTTTAACTTTGTAAAACATCCTGAATTTGCAACAGGGATTTCTAAGATATTTGGGATTTCAATTAGGTATCATTTAAAGAAAATACTTGTTTACCAATGCCCGGCTTGATTAAACAGCACTGGAATTTTCCTTCGCATAAAAGGATTTGATCCATCCCACTAATTAGCTTGCAGCAATTTTAGACATGCCATTTAGAAATCAGAATATCAGATGATACACACTCATTCACATATATTGTTTGTAAATGCAACCCAACATTTATACTGCAATTATATGTGATGGCTCATTGATTCCAACTGGCTGCAGGTGACATGGGGATGTGTGACTCTCGCTTTCTATTTCTTTCTTTCATTTTTTTGGCGTCACTGGTACAATTCTTGTCAATTCATTAACAGGAAATAGCTTGTGGTTACAGTCGGAAAATCATTTTCTTATACCATTTTGTTAACTTAAAGATAGCAGATAAAAACATCTAATTATAAAACCATGGTTTTTTTGTATTCTTGGTCAAATCATTTTCACCCATTCTGATCGGTGATGACATCCAAGCGATCAAAGTGCAATTTGGTATTTTTGTCTCCTTTCCATTTTAAATGGCAGAATTAAGTTTTCTATAATTCTACATAGTTGCAAGCATTCAGATTCTGTGCTAGCACATTATATTACAAGCTCATAGCTCTTCCAATTGTTCAGAAAATAAAATAATTCATACACTGCACTGAATAAATAACCTTATAGTAGAGTTATTTACTCTCAGACCCATTGGCCCAATCCTGAAATGCTAACTAAGGGTCTGAGTCTATGCTGAGAAGTACTTAACTATGCAAATACCCCATTGTGTAATATGGTAGTACTGAATACAAGGATAGCAGAATTGGAACTGCAAGCAGGACTCCCACTGAAGTTACACCTTCCCCACCAATTATTATTTTGAAAAAACATAATAGCATAGTCACACTGTCACAAATCCTTAAAAAGTATGTTCTGTATTTTTTCAAACAAAAATACTTCCTGCTAATTGAAACTTACAAATTATTAAATTGTATTTCTACTCTGATAAGCTGCTCTGTGTGAATGGCTTCATAAGATACCACACTCACCAAATCCACATCAAATGTTATATTTACAAGTTGAAAATATGTTTTTTCTTTCTGCCAGTTCCTGCCAATGCAACCAGGTATCTCAAGCTGGGTTCTTCCTGGGTCATGCATCATTAGACCTTAGTACCTCCTGTAGCACTGACACATTGGGCAGTCCAGTTCCCCTGAATATGGTCGCTCACCAGTTGTGGTACTTCTTCCCATGTGATGCCAACACATTCAATATCCCCTGCCACTGTCTTCTGCCAGCTCTTCCTCACTTGCTTTTTCCTCCCTGGGGTACCCAATTCCATATGTGTACATGTCACAACCATATGAGCCTTCTTACTTTAATATTTTCTAACATGTCATATTTTCTTCTCCCTGACACTTGCATTTGTTATTTTGTCTTTCCATAAAATGTGTAATATCTTCCTCAGCCATCTGTAATGGGCAGCCTCAAATTCTTTTTTGTTAGCCACTGTGATTGGCCACGTTTCTGCTCCGTAAACCAGTGTGCTCAGTACAATTGCACGGTATAATCTGACTTTTAGTTCAGTGTGAAGACCTGTTTCACCAGATGTTGTTCATCCTTCTAAAAGTAATGTTTTTCCTAATCTCATATGAGTATCTTTATCACAGCCACCTTCAATGGTCATCATGCTCCCCAGACACCAGAACTCTTCTGCCTTTTTTATTTCTTTTCCATCCACATACACCATTGCATCTGTTCCTACCTTCATAGTCTTGGTTTTCTCTGCATTTACTTTCTATCAAATGTTTGCTGCTTCCTATTCTACCTCTGATTTAAAGGCAATCATTTAATTCCACATTATATATAATAAAGCAATATCATCAGCAAAGTCAAGGTCATGTAACTCTTTTCCGCTAACCTTCTGTTGCCTGCTTCATCACACAGCCTATTGCTAATGCATAGAGGTTGGTGATAATTCACAGCCTTGTCTTCCTCCAGTTGCAATACTGAACCACTTGCTCAGGGCTATATCTAATCTTACCGTGTATCTACTTCCATCATATAAGCTCCTTATTATGTCAATATTATGTCTTACAGTCAATAAAGTTGATTAAGATGAGTTTTTGCCAAGCAGTAGCTTTTCCAAGATCTATCGAAGAGTGAATATCTGTTCACAACATGATCTACTTGGATAGAACTCAGCCTGTTCTTCTCGTAATATTCCATACCACTGCCTTCTTCGTTCTATTCAACGTAAAGATAGCCAATACTTTGCCTGGGAGTGATAGTGGTACAATCTCTCTACAGCTCATACAGCTCATGCAGTAACATCACCCTTTCTTGGCAATTCCCTGATTATACCATTTTTTCAGCTTTGTGGCCTTGTTCTTTCATTCATAGTTCATTACAGTTTTATTAACTGGTGAATTAGAATTTCACTTCCCACCTTTAGTGCTTGAATTCTGTCAACCCCAGGAACTTTCCCCTGTTTGAGGCTTTTGATGGCTGGTTTAGTTTCATCAGATGATAGAGCTTTCTCTTCTCTTTCCTACTTAGCATTTGCATTTCTGGTCAGCTTAATAGGGAATGGAAATTTTTGTTCATTGTCTGGCTTGATCTTCATGTGTTTTCAACATCTATCCATGAGAGTCCCTGATGAACATCACCTATGATAGTCTGGTGCTTCTTGAGAGGACGTTCACTATTCAGTAGAGCTGCTTGAAGTGTCCCCTTTGTGCTGCTTCTTCTGCCTTTACAGCCTTTTCCTGAACCCAGGCATTTCTATCTTGCCTGGGTCTCTTCTTTATTTCTTTTGTCTTTTTATCTGAATCTTACATCTGCCTCCAAGACTTGCCTGTCTCTTGCACTGTTCCTTTTTTGCCGTCAGAGCTTTCTGCTCATCAATCATAGCCCATGTTCCAGATGTAACCCATGGATCTTTCTTCCACTATTTCCTTTGCTTTCTCAACTACCATCTTCCAGTTTGATGATCTGTCTTCCAGACGTTCATCAGCCTGGTCCCGTAAAACACCGGAATGGTTGCTGAGTACAGTCTGGAATCTATGTTTCTTTGTCCTTGAACTTCTCTATAGCTATAACACTCTTTTTGTCTGTCTTCATGATCATTTTGAGTTTACATTGAAACATGGCCACTAAAAGATAGTGATGTGAGCCAACATTGCTCCTCTGCTGACTCTGACATCACTCAAAGATGATGCTCATCTACACATCTACAACTAGAAATCTACATCTCTCTGTCTGACAGTCACATTGTCTGATGATCTCCTTGTAAGCTTGTGAATTCTCTTGTGCTAGAAGAGATAGCCTCATATCTTTGAGATGTTTGTGCCATAGAAATTTAAAAGCCGTTCACCATCATCAGTTTGGATGCCATCCACTGCTGTTCCTATGATTCTTCCCAACCAGTAGAGTCGTTGCTGGTTTGTGCATTGAAGTCACCTATCATCAACTTGATGTCATGGTTAGGCATGTCATCCAATATTTGCTGCACCTGCACATATAATGTGTCCTTTTCACTGTTACCTGATGCATTTGTTGGTGCATATACTTGGATTATTGTACACTTGACATATTTTGTTTGCTGCCTGACTACTATTATTCCGTTGTTCATTGGCTTCCAAGAGAGCAAGGTCTTTGCTATATTATCTAGCATAATTCCTACAATTTTTTCATGCATTCATCCTTGTGACTATAAGATTGTAGCACCATCCGACACCATCTTGCCACTCCCTGCTCATCTTGTCTCACTGACACCAAGTATGTTCAGATAGTATTATTTTATTTTTTTTATAACCTGTGCCAGCTTTCCCCTATTATACAAAGTATGTGCATTCCATATGCCTACTCTTGTTACAGATTTGATCATCAAGATTTGATGTCTTGAAATCTCAGTCTCCTTTTTAATTTCACTGAGATCTATCATACCTGGGTTTTGAGCTCCATCTGTATCTACTGTCCTCAAGTTTTGGTTTAACTGACCTATTTCTGTGGCAATAAGGTTTTACCTGAGTGGGTTGCAAATCCAACTGCAGAATCCTCCTTTTATCCGGCCTTGGGAAAGGCACTGTTGTTAATAGTGGTAGAGTTAATAAATCATTACCAGTAATAATGACTGAGAATCAAATGCTGCTCTCAAGTGCACCTGAGCACCCCACTCTCTTCAAATATGCTCTCAGTTACACCTGTGCAATCCCACTATCTTCAATGTGATTTCAAAGGTAGAGTTTGAACCTACTTGCTCTTGGGGCTTTGAGTCATTCAGGGGCATTCCCATTTGTTTTTTGGTAGGAGATATAGCACCAGTCAGTTATGCAAAATGGTGAGGTAACTACAGACCCCATCTGATAAACCTGCACTTATTTGTGTAACTCCTATGATGCCAGTGTAGTTCCTTCCGTAAGTAACACCACTCACGAAAGCACTGCACATTTGTATAAATGTGAAAAGAATTTTATGATTAGCAAAATACAGAAGTCTCTTGTTGTTAAGTTATAGCTTTTAAAAACTGTATTGTCAGGGAAAAACATTTTAACTGGTCTATAAGTTATTAAAAAGGTTGGGTGAAGTATTCTGACCTCAAGAACCAACAGGAGTCAAGATTTTGCCAGAAAGAACATTTGAAAACTGCAGGTGGCATTGGGTTATCTCATATAATCCTGCTGGTGTTTATAACCAAATTAAGATGCTGGAAGAATTTCTGATCCCCTAGATACTGAAGGAAAAATATAGGTTTTTTTCATTTTATACTAGTGCTTCTTAAAAAGTTTTGTAGTTACAAAACAAGTATATCATTTTAATTAACAGAAACATACTGTTTGCGTCATCTAGTTTGTCTCTTCTGTGAGGAAATAAAAGGTACCTTCACAGAAATCCAGAGGAGTAGTAGAGAAGTAGATCTAGAGGGTACTGTGAACTCTGATGGATATTAGTACTGTTTCTCATAAGAACTTAGTCATAATTCTTGTTCGTTTTATAGTTAATAATATTTTGGTTGACTGCAACAGTTTAATTTGAATGTTTTATACTCAGATTACTTGTATGTTGGTTGGGAGGTATTACATTGATGAAAACTGGATGCTTGGCAACCCTAGCTGTGCTGCCGCACTCCTTGGCTTGAAGTGATTTCCATTATATACAGGATTTACAGTTTGGTGCAGTGACTCTCAGCACCCTCACTATTAAAACTGTTCCAGCACCACTGTGAGGGAGACTGCTGATCTGAATCAGGACTGCGGGAGCAGTAAATTTCCGTGAAGTTAAAAGATACATGGTAATTTTGAGGACCAATCTTCCATTACTGGGGTACCGCCCCACAGGCAGGGCCGGCTTTAGGCCTATTCCACCAATTCCCCCAAATCGGGCCCCACGCCTAAGAGGGCCCCGCACCCAGTGAGAATCCCTTCCCTGGCTAGAGGCGCCTTTCTAATTTTTACTCACCTGGCAGTGCTCTGGGTCTTCGGTGGCACTTCGGCGGCGGGTCCTTCGCTTGCTCTGGGTCTTTGGCGGCACTTCGGCGGTGGGTCCTTCAGTGCCGCCGAAGACCTGGAGCGAGTGAAGGACCCACCGCCGAAGTGCCCCCGAAGACTCGGAGCACCGCCCGGTGAGTACAAGCCCCACGTGTTTTTTTACGTGTGTGTGTGTGTTTTTGTTTTAGTCAACCCTGCCGGGGCCCCGTCGAAACAGTTCGAATTGGGCCCCGCAATTCCTAAAGCCGGCACTGCCCACAGGGCCTGATCCTACATTCCTGGTGCTGCCCCCCTCAGCCAGCGCTCAGGGAAGAAGGCTGCGGGGTCCCTGCTGTCTCAGTCCACTGGTTCAAGCTGCTCAGTGTGCAGGCTTGTAGAAGTTACAGGAAAGTGGCTGCATCAGGATAAACCTGATCACGAAAGCTCATGCTAAAATAAATTTGTCAGTCTTTAAGGTGCCACAAGTACTCCTGTTCTTTTTGCTGATCATAACGAGCTCCCCTCTCTCAACGGGGCTGGAGGAGCGTTTGTCCTTTTGCATGGCAGGGGCTTCCAGCTACAGGAGAAGGCCCTGCACGGGAAGGAGAGGCCCCGGGACCACCAACCCTGCAGGCAGCTCCGCAACACCGGCCCCTCCGCCGAGCGTGCACCACTCGCCCAGGGACAATGCGCGCGCACCTGTCCCGAGCCCATCCTCTAGTCTGCGCAGAGGGGGAGGGGGAAGCTCGCACGCAGCCTTTCCAGGCGCCGCCGCCCGGCAGCAGCTGCCGCTCGCGCTCTGCAAAGGGCTGGGGCGGACAGGCGAGCCGGAGCGGAGCACTGCGGCAGCGGGGAGCCCCGCAGGCTTCCCTGCCTCTCTGGGTTTGGGGACCGGGCGCTTGCAGCCCGGCATGGAGCCCTGGAAGCAGTGCGCCCAGTGGCTGATCCACTGCAAGGTGCTGCCGCCCAACCACCGAGTGACCTGGCCCACGGCTCAGGTGTTCGACCTGGCGCAGACCCTCCGCGATGGGGTCCTGCTCTGCCAGCTGCTCAACAACCTGCGCGGCCAATCCATCAACCTGAAGGAAATCAACCTCAGGCCTCAGATGTCCCAGGTAAGGGCGCCGCTCCGCAAGGGCTCCTGCTGACCCCAGCTCGCATCCCCCATTAATCAGCTGCTTAATTTCTTTGTGCAAATGCGGAGATGCTCTAAGTAGCCTGCTCGTGTTTTGCTTTCACTTACCCGGTAGCATTTAACTCTGTAAAGTGTTGGAGGAGGGAATGCGCGCGAGGTGAAAGATGCTGTAGGGAGTTAAGCCCTAGTGTATGGAGGGGCACATGCCCACCCTCCATGTCCCCTACCGTAGTCACAGCACGTTTTATGAGACGTACTCAAGCTACTCTGTGTTTACAGTAGCTATTGTGAAGTAAGGAGGTATTGAAATGCCTTCTATTTTTTTAAAAAAAGCAACAAATAACCCTCCTAAAACCATACAAAACACAACCCCTCCCCAACATATTTCTATTTTGTTTTGTTGTCAAGTTCTGTCCCGATGAGTAGGTCAGCAATTTTAAAATGAACTGTGTCATGTAGAATGAAGAATCTAGAAATTTGAATTACCATTCTGTATAATTACAATAGCTAGGGGGAAAAAAACTCCCAAGAAGACTAACTTGACATAAATCTGCTGCAGCCCTCTGAAGGTTTCTGGGCATGTGATCTAATCACATGCTGGTGTTTTTAGTGTTTCCCCAACCATTCCTCAAAAGACAGGCAAAAAAATATAACAAAACCTGTGTGTGAGATTGTTAGGCATCTGATCTTCATGGAGATCAAAGTTAAAGCTCAGGGTGCCTCTCAGTCAGTGCTGTGTGCCTGTGTCTTGAATTACATGTTGTATTGGGGACCTCAGAACAGAGGGGCTCCTTCTCGATCTCAGAAGCTGTGATACCCTAAGTACATGATTTCAGTTTCGACTGTAAATTTCATGCTTTTTGTCAGATAAAATTGGACCTAATGTTACTTCTTTCACTCCCCTCCCCACTGGTGTTTTTGAATTTCCTTTTTGTTTATTTTTGAGAGGCCCCCATCCTATAAGGCACATGATGCAGATGGGGAGCTCCTTTGAAGTCACTGGGGTTTTGCACAGGTGTCTTTTCTCGTGGAACAATTTACAAAGATCAGGGGTCCAGTCACTGACCCTGCAAAAAAGCACATGCTTAATTTTAAGCATGTGAGTAGTCACATGGAGTTTAATATGCAGAAGGTTAATTAGATGGATAAGCTTTTGCAACTTCAAGGCCTTGTTTTGTATCCTTCTCCTTTTTGAGTTGTATGAATTATAGTGTTAATCCTTATTTATGGAGCGGTAATCACCATAGTTAAGCTACCTTCCCAGTATAAGCCTGATTTTTAGTACACTTTGCTTTTCCCTCTAATCTTCCTGAATCTTTACATCCTGCACCTCAACCCTGGTAGATTTTATCTGAGAAATTGATTTTTTAATTTTTAAACAATTAAAAACTGAGCAGTTATAAAGTTATGGTGTTTGGAACTGCAAATACTTGTCCTTCAGATCTGAAAAATTTCCTAATGATTTTTTTGTGTCTTGTCTCAAAAGGACTTAGAATTTCTGAAACTGGGCCTGACCCTGCAAATGAGTCTATTTGGGTGGACTCTGTGCTCCTGTGGAGACTCATGCAGAACTGGGGTTGCACTTTGTTGGCTTTGCTGAAGACAAGTTCCTCTTAGTCTTATAGGGGGCGATAAAGAGCACTGTTCAAACTAATAATACGAAAAATGTATGTAATACAAACAATTTATAATTAACTGACTTTTTGTTTCTGGTTTTGCTGGATTGACCTGGATAAACAGGTACATAGGGGCATGGATTGGAAGTGAGAGCATGGCAGGAATTGTGGTGAGTTAGGAGTCTGGGAAGAGATATGGAGAGCATGAAGAGTAAACAGAGGATGATGGTAGGTCTGAGGACTGAGAGGTACCTGGTGAGGTAGCATAATGCCATGTTTCCTGTTTTTGAAGGGAAGGGGTAGTGGTGAGGATGCGAGTCCATGGAGTGGTAGGCAGGATGGTGGCATTCATAAAGCAGAGAGCAGGGCTCCTCGAGGGCATGGAAGTTGCAAAGGACAGGGAAAGCACAGGGGATGTGCGCAGGGGACTGGAGGAGGCATGAGAGGGTTACAGGAACGACGTGGGGTGTAGTAGTAACTTGTTGTTTTGACCCTGGCATATATTTTTGCAATTTTAGGGTAGCAAGTTAAGGCTGGTTGATTAAGAGTGATGAAGGATTATATGTCTGTGGAGAATTGGTTGGATCTCTTCATTGTTAATTTCCAGACATTCTTGTGTTTTGTGTTTTAAAGAGAGGCTGAATTTTTGATATGAATATATATGTTAGGCCATACCTGAATCGTGAGTTAATTTGGAAACCCAGAGAAGACCTATTTGTTTAAGAAAAATTTGCTGGAACAGTATAAACACTCAAGGATTATATTATGCCTGCTATTTTTTTGGATAACTAGACACTTTGCTGCAACTATATTACAGTCATTAATGCCCGGGATTCTGGCTGTCAGTTGCCTGGGGCTGATGGTGGGAGCCCTGCACTGTCAGCACTGCCTGGCTGACAAAAAGAATGCCAGTCTTTAATATGGTGACGTAAAATATTAACATTATATTAAAATATTATGAGAAGAGATTCTGAGTACAAGTGATCTGCTTCTAATCTCACTTGATACGCACTAGTAACTTCACTGATGTGTACGGAAGTTAAGTAGATGTCTGCTGAAGCGAGAATAGACTTTAACATTTTGCAACAGAATACCAGAAGGACCTAATAATATATAACATTTTACTTTTTTTATTGAAGCTCATTTTAGATTAGTGGGAATGCAATATTACCACCCAGGCTTAGGAGCCTCTCTTATTTCATGTGTTATTAAAAATAGATGCCTGTACAATTAATGTAAATTGGACTATGCTCGCTTGACATATTTAGTCCACAACCACTGGTTGGTGTCAGTTATTTTCTTTCTTTTTATTATACCATTCTCATTTTGGCAAATGCATTTACTGCAAAATATTCTGTAAAAGCCAATAATGCATTATAAAAAAAAATCAAGAATAAATTGCAACCCGTCAAAATAAAAACTACACCAGCAGCGAATTAGATGCAAATGTTACGACAGACATTCTAAAATACTTATACTATTCAGATTTTGAAGATTTATATGACGTTGTACAGAAGAGGTGGTATTCTGTACCTTTTGTTAAATGACGTAGAGATGGTAGAGGACATGAATTTTAAGTGGAGCAAATTCAGACGAAATTCTCTTATAGCACACATTTAGTAACAGTATAAGCTAAGTAGGATTTGCTAGAGTGGAACAGAGCACTAGTTCATCTACTCTGGCATTCAGCTTCTGGCAGTGACAGTCTTTGGCCTGGTCTACACTAAGTGGGGGGGTCGAACTAAGGTACGCAAGTTCAGCTACGCAAATAGCGTAGCTGAACTCGAACTACCTTAGTTCGAAGTACTCACCCGTCCAGACGCCGCGGGATCGAAGTCTGCGGCTCCCCCATCGACTCCGCCACCGCCGTTCGCGGTGGTGGAGTTCCGGAGTCGAGGGGCGCGCGTTCGGAGTTCGATATATCGCGTCTAGATTAGACGCGATATATCGAACTCCAAGAAGTTGAACGCTAGCTGCCGACCCGGACGGTAAGTATAGACGTACCCTTTGAGGGAAGAATTCTCATTCTTCCTCCAAATCCTGGTTCTCCAACTCATGATACAGTATATGTATCCCTGTATGTAGAATGTGTGTGGATGATTCCTTGCTGATCCTTGTAGGTAATCTGTTTTGTGTCCTCATGCATAAGGTCTGGTTTTTATTACTTCCATCGCTTGCAAAACTATAAATAATTTACAGATCAACTGTTGGATATAGCTTCATATAATATTCACATTTCATTATTGATAAAAATAGCTAGTTGATTTTACTTCTGATCAATTAAAACGGTAGTAGTTTGATGCTTATTTTTAACAGACAAAAGCAAAATACCTTCCTGCATTCTTTTTCAAAGAGAGCTTTCTGGAGAAAGCTACAATGTGTAATGTATGTATGTGTTTAAAAAAGCAGGATCATTTGAGGATTATTCAGATTCATACCTATTTGGTGAATATTCTCTGTAAATATGAGCCTTCAAATATGATTTAAAATGTTACTTTGATTATTTATAATATATTCTTGAAATGAAACCTTGATATCTGTATATTATATATTTGTATAATGTCAGAGATGTAGTAAATGCTTCATAGACAGGTAAGAAGGCTGAGTCTGTGGCCCCAAAAACTTACAGTCCAAGGTCCTGATCTGGCAAGCAGCTTTGTGCAGATGAACACTTGCAACTGCTTCAAGCCCACTGACTTGAACCTGGCTCTTGCAGGTATAGGGGCTTGTCTTTGTGGATCAAAACCTATAAGAGCCAAATCTTGATCCCAGTAAAGATCTTGCTAATTTATGCTAGGTGCTAAGTGCCTCTGCAAAGTGAAGAGAAGCCTCTTCTCCCATTGATTTCCATGAAAGAAGTCAATCAGACCTTTGCAGGAGGCACTTTCCACATTAGAAAATCATCCCCTGAAAGTTTCAGAAATTATTATAACCTTGGATATGTTTAAAAATGTATTTAGGTCGGCAGTGCATAAATAGAAAATGAAGGGCCTAATCTTGTGAGTTGCTGAGCATTCTAAAAGGGTACTGAGCATCAACTCCCATTGTAGCTTAAGTGAGCTGAAGGTGCTTGGAACCTCTTGGGGAGATACTTTTATGATTGGGCTGTACATTTGCAGTGTTTTCAGAAATAGTTACACTTGTCAGTAGTCCAATAAATTCTCTGCATTATGTAATATCTGCATTGTAGGATCTCACAGTGCTTTGTAAACACTAGTTAATTCACCTGTTCCTGTGATGTAGCCAATGGTATGTTATCCCCATGGGCACAGAGAGGGAAAGTGCCAGTGGTAGACTGGGAATTAGAACTTGAGAGGTCCTGTCTCCCAGATGCATACACAGACCACTAGTGCATATTGCTTTGTAAGCCAAGATGCCCGTGGTAATATTTTGCCTGTATTGTTTGACCCTCATGTGGCTCTTTATGGTTATGCATGTGTCTTTTGTGGAGTCAAACTGGTATTTTCCTGTTCAGTTTTGTCAACTCTCATGGATTTGGTCCCTGCTGCAAGCAGAGTTATGATGATGTGAAGAATTCTGGTCATCAAACAATTTTTGGGAAACAAAACCGTAGAGCAAGACACTGGCCTCATAAAATGCCCTGTAGTCTAGTGAGAAGTGCATTAAACTGCAAGCCCAGATAGCATGAGTTCTACTCCCAGCTTTTCCTCTGACTGCTGTTGACATTTCTGTGTCCTTCACATCACTTATTGTGAACCAAGGTTTCATGCCTTGGGGGGTAGCTATCATTCACCAATTTCAGAGAGAAGGTAAGTGATAGCTTGCATTGCAGGCAGAGCTGGGAATAGACCCCAGGCCTCTAATATTACAGAGTCAAGTCTCCTCCATTTTGCCACATAATGCTTTCAGAGGAGCACAGCAAATTAGATCTTTCTGTAACCCACGTTAATACAGTGTGGCTCTGTGCCACCCTTTAGCAGCTAGACGACATATAGAGATTTATGACTTTGTTCCCATGGTAAGAGAACTTGTTCTTTAGATGAAATGGTAGAGACTCTGGTTTTTACATCCAAAGCTCCTGGGTTCAGTCCCCACAGATGACTCAAATAGGGTGTTGTTACGTTTGGCTATGATGTCTGTAACCACTAGACCATAATCCGCTGTTAGTGCAAGAAATAGAAACCAAGCATCCTGCTGCCCAAGCATTCCACTGTTGTGTCACAAACACGTGTGTGACCCACTGGCAAGGTGTGTGTGGTCTCTCCCTGTGTGGGCTGGGCTACATAGAAGATAGCAGCATGTTGTTCTCTACCACCCACCGCCTTACTCAAGTTACTCCTATAACTAAAGTGGAAGTTGTTTTGTGCTGTGGATCTGAAGGTTATGGATTCAAACCAGGGCCGGTGCAACCATTTAGGTGACCTAGGCGGTCGCACAGGGCTCTAGGATTTGGGGGGCGGCATTTTCTTCGGCAGCAACCACGGCGGCTGGATCTTTGGCCGCCCCGATCACCGCCGGCATTTAGGCGGAGGGAGCTGGAGCAGGGGAGTGCAGGGATGGCCACCTGCAGCAAGTAAGGGGGGGCGGCACGCAGGGGAACTCCCTGCCCCAGCCCACCTCTGCCCCGCCTCCTCCCCGAGCATGCCGTGGCTGCTTCACTTCTCCCACCTCCCAGGCTTGTGGCACCTAAGCTGATTGGTGTTGCAAGCCTGGGAGGCGGGAGAAGTGAAGCAGCGACGGCGTGCTCAGGGAGGAGGTGGAGCAGGGGTGAGCTGGGGTGGTGAGGTGCATTAGGGCGGAGGGTCGGGGATGGGGAGCTGCCACGAGGGGGCACCTCAGGGTGGAGCGGGGGAGCTGCTGCGGGGGGGGGGGGGCACCTCAGAGCGGGGGCTCGGGGACGGGGAGGGCGCAAGGTGGAAGTTTCGCCTAGGGCACGAAACATCCTTGCACCGGCCCTGATTCAAACACTGCCGATGACACATGTCGAGGTCAAAAAACACACGTATATGTACAAGTCAGTGTAAGGACCCCTGGAGTCATTGTTTTGATGGTTTTATATCGCAAAACATTGTATTTAGAAGCAAATTTGGTTATTGTGCAAATGTTTGTTTTACTGTTGCATTTTTATTATTTGTATTTGGTTACAGGGAGTTGTCCCTTTTAAGAATAGTGTTTGGCTGACTGACAGCAGCATGCGGGAGATTGTGTGTGTCTTGAGAGTGGAAGGCCCACTGTGATCAAGCTCTAAGAAGGCCAGAACTTGATTTAATAAACTTCTCTTTCCAGGAAGTCAGCCTCATTTTTGAAGGACTAACGGTAGTGCTTATGAGGGACTGGAAGTCTTAGGGCATTGCTAATGGGCTACAGAGCCTTTTGCCTGTAGGGCACCAGTGTGAATTGTGCCCAGCTCAGCAGGGATTAAAAGTTGTTCCCATCAATGGATATTTAATAGCCCCTATGTGAGAGGAGTCTGACAGGTCCCAGTTCCAGCTCCTATGTCACAAATTCACCACTATGCTTTGCACTAGAGTAGAAGCTCTTTGGGGCAGAGACTGTCCCTGCCATGTGTTTTCACGAAGACTAACAATGGGACCCGGTGAGGGTCCTGTAGCAGGGGCCAAAATCACATTACTCTAAGTTTGCAAGAATTGGCAACATCTGTTGTCATGCGCATACTGGGAGAGGGAGTTCAGAAGACAACAAAAACCACATTGAAGCTTTAAAAAGACTTTTTTTTTGCCCATATGTATTTTTGGATTTGACTCATGCATTTTGAGCTTTGATGTTGGTAATAGTGCATACTTCGTGTGGTGTTGCACAGAACAAACAAAGCTGTCCCATTACAAGCATGCTCCTCATTGTAAAGCAGCGCTGAGCCTTCCTAGCAGCCAGAAAGGGGGCTAAGAAAGGGACTGTGTTAGTTTAATTATGGAAACCATTGATTGTATGATGCCTTAACATTGTGTTGCAAAAGTTTTCGCGAGATGTCGCATCAATACATGATGACCTTGAGTCATGAGGATTGCACAACACAAGATAATGTCGGAGTGTTGCATTGTAACTTTGTGGTAATTCCGTTTCATGACAAACTGCTTCCCCAGGGCTGGATTACACTGGTGTAAATAATAAAAATAGAAATGACCCATAACTGAAAGTTCTAATCATAATGTTTAATCTTAATTGTAACAGATATTCGAGAAATTGTCATCAGAAATATGGGCCTTAAAACAAATTAGCTGTGCTGACCTGCATTAGACTATCTTTTTGCAACTTCTTTATCTGTGGCACTTGGTAAATTTTATTTTGAAATAGTTTTTGCAAGGAGTTCTGTTAACTTGTGAGAAATTGCTAAACAGGAAAGCGGCAAGTGATGTGCTGTTGGCATCGGAGTTCACTAACGGGGATGTTTATATAAATTATTTATTTAAAATAACCATTTCCTGTAATCATTCTTAAAACAATAAAATAAATTACGGTTTATTTTGTCTAAGTTTTATAAATTTTTACCCCTTATTTTGAAGGGAGTAGTTTTTTCATATGATCACCTAATAATATGGAAG
Organism: Mauremys mutica; assembly: GCF_020497125.1. Lineage (NCBI taxonomy): Eukaryota > Metazoa > Chordata > Testudines > Geoemydidae > Mauremys > Mauremys mutica. The sequence goes on along the minus strand of NC_059079.1, from coordinate 42,363,362 downwards.
CACATTATTGTTGTCATTCTGACTCTGGGTTATCTTTGGGTGTAGAAATTAAGATTTAATGACAAACTCCTTCATGCTTGGGTGGCAATATGTCTGCCAAACTCCCTGTGCAAAGTGATGTGACTGTATCCCTTAAATCTTAGGAGGGGACCAAAGGATCTGAATTTTGAAAAAATATAAAATAATTTATAGTAGTTCTTGCTAATGTCCCCAGGAGCCAAGATTGTCTCAGCATTTTTATTCTAATCTCTTTTAAAATTTGATTTATCAAGGATTTTGAGCTGTGACGGAGAGTCTTACAAGATTGGGACTTGGCATACTAGTTATCAGCTCAGGAGAACAATTTTTTTTTTTTTTGTTAACAGGAGAAATCCTGTTTGATGAACTAATTGGGGATTTAGGAATTTATAAAATCAAAAAGTTCATAAAATTTAACTTATCAGAATTACAGTATTTATAGTGCATACATTAATTTATTACTCATCCAATGACAGTGTACATAACTAACGGTAACTAATGTATACTGTGATGTTTCTTTGTTTGATAGAATTGCTTCTCTTCCCTGCTGCCAAATGGATCAGTCTTTTAAAAAGTGAACTGCTACTTGAATATTGGCTGAAGGATTGAAGTCACATTCAGTGGCAGAAAAATGACTTTGGCAGCAGAAAAATGATTCAGATAACTGGTTGTTCATAAGATTGATGCTCATAAAATCGGGGTTCTATTGTGTTTTGCACTTGGGTTATTGAGTTATGAGAATGCTAAAAGGGTTATGTTTAGGTGTTAAAGATGCTTTTTTCTCTAACTATAAAAACATTTTGTTTAGCTAAAGTTGGGAAATGATTTACTGTTTGATATGAGGTGAGAGGAATAACATGAGAGAGAAACAACAACATGAATTAATTAATTTGTAATGTCTGTTGTTGAGCACAAGCAACAATATATGAGGGATAAGGTGTTTGTAATTCAGATAACAGGCTGTCCCATTAAACATGGCCAATTAAACAAGTGAATATTTTGATTTGTTTTAGCCTCTGATCCTGCAAACATTTATGCACTTGTTTAATTTTATTTACATGCTTAGTCTCATTGAGTCCAAGTTAAATACGTGCATAAGTATTTGCAGAATTGGGGCCTTCATGAAATAAATTATGTAAATAAAAAAAATAGAGATTTCCTTGTAAAGAAAATGTAGCTGTAACCTGATCAATTTTGCTCAAAAAAAAAAATACTCAGGAAGAGTAATAATCTGGCTCTTGGTTTGTAACTTTCTGACAAAGTGACCAATTGCACTTATTATTCTAAGAAAGTATCAGAGGGGTAGCCGTGTTAGTCTGGATCTGTAAAAGCAGCAAAGCGTCCTGTGGCACCTTATAGACTAACAGACGTTTTGGAGCATGAGCTTTCGTGGGTGACATGCATCCGACGAAGTGGGTATTCACCCATGAAAGCTCATGCTCCAAAACTTCTGTTAGTCTATAAGGTGCCACAGGACTCTTTGCTGCTTATTCTAAGAAAGTGAAGGAAATAAAAATGGTCATCAGATCAGTTTCCAAATATCCTTTACTTGATTCCCTTGAAGAGAAAAAGGAATATGCACTCGTAACATTTTTTAGGATTATATTTACATGTTAACCACTTAATAAGTACTTAATGTAGCAGGGTTGTGTTGCAAAGCTCATCTCAGGTACTGCCCTATGCACCATGTTTAAAGTGCTGCATGTTCTATAGAATATCAGCACTAAATACAGGGCGGCCAAGAGGGGTGAGGTGAGGGGGCAAGTGGGGCAATTTGCCCTGAGTCCTGCGAGCCCATGCCTGGCGGCGGTCCAGGTCTTCGGCAGCATTTTGGTGGCAGGTGGCCCTTCAGTCGCTCCGGGTCTTCGGCATTTCGGCGGTGGGGGGCCCTTCAGTGCTGCCGAAGATGCGGAGTGACTGAAGGGCCCCCCGCTGCCAAAATGCCACTGAAGACCCGGACCGCCGCCGGGTGAGTACAAGCGCCGCAGCTCCCCGACTTTGCCCCAGGTCCCCTGAATCCTCTGGGCGGCCCTGACTAAGTATGCTGCCACTGGTCTCTCACAGAAGCTATAGTGGGTATCAGCAGCAAAGAGTTAAATTAAACATCCAAATAGGCTTGAGGAAATGTTCAGTTGGGGTGGCCTATGTTGTTTTCTGCTAGGTATACAGGAGAAACTGAGTTATCACCTGCTCTTGAGCTGATAGAGGGTGGGAGTGCTGTGGTGACAGCAGGCAGAGCAAATCCTTGTGAAAAGGAAAGAGTGAAAAAAGATGGTGGGGGAAGGAGAAGAGATGTAGCAGAAGTGGGAGGCAAGCAGTCAGAAGAAAAGAATGTGAACTAGAGAGGGAATAGGCAGGAAAAGAAGGGAGACAGATCAGAAGGGGCATCAGAAAGCAAGTGAGAGATTGGAAAGAAAAAAGGAAAATCATTTTTCATGCTAAGGAAAATCCATAGAGCCAGATCTTGGATGTTCCGTGTTACTCTTTATGCAGTGATGGTGGCACGTCAAGAAAGCTTATGCTCAAATAAATTTGTTAGTCTCTAAGGTGCCACAAGTACTCCTGTTCTTTTTGTGGACTAACATGGCTGCGACTCTGAAACCCGCTATAACCTGCTGACTGTATTCTAGGAGGTTAATTACCAGGGCGGTAGTATTTGACACCAGGAAAATCTACAGCTATATTGTCTGTGGATTTAAACATCAGAAGAATAAAGGATCTCAGTTTTCTGGCTCCAACCTTTTCCTTTTACTGAAGGTCAAATTAAAAAACTGGCAAAGAGGAACTTATGGGAGTAAAGAACCAAATGTGAAGGTAAAGACAGTAAGGTGACTGGTAGATGAGAAGGAAATATGTGGGTATTGGAAGGGGAAAGAAGGAGAAAAAGAGGGGTGTTTATGAAATATGGAACGTTGTCAGGTGATGTCAGCACCAGCTTGGTGGTAGGGTCAGAGTGAGTGGTAATGCTGGGAGATGATTAGGGGACCTGGTAATTATAAATTAAATTCCTGGAAACTGACAGAGCTTCATAATTGAGAGTAGGCTTGACTTGCAAGGGAATGAGGAGGGGAGGAATTAGCTAGGGAGTGTCAGACAGATAATACATTGGTGAGAGAGAGAAGAAGATTAGGTACATAATTTGAGAGCAAAAGGATAAAATGAAGATGGAGGAGAAAATTGTGAGAGGGACAGAAAAAGAAAAAAGGAGTTGGAAAGGTGATGATGTTACCTGCCAGTATCATTTTTGTGTTGAAGTTATGTGGACCACCAAGGAATTCAGGGCAGCCAGGTATCTTATACTGTGGAAAAGGCCACCTAGAACGCTTTCTGATCTGCACTGCTGTGATGTGCCAGGAAATGGGGAGGCAGCTTGAGATGGGGGCGGGGGGAGGGAGTGTGCACTGCAGCCCTTCAAAAGAGCAGGGAAGTTTTTCTCTTGTCTCATGTTTAGATGACTCTGAATACTGAGATAGTTAGTTATTTTATTAGAGCACCAGCACTTGTCTCTTATTAAGATCTTTGGTTCACTGTGAGGATAAAAAATAGCAACCGGTCAATTCCCTTTGAAGTCCTACCTTTACACTAGCGTTAAAATTTCCTTATCGATTCTGTGCAGATTTACCTTAAATGTACACAACTTACTTGTGTTTGTTCTATGGAACCTAATTACAGTGCTTGTTTCTGTAGCATTCCTATTCACATTCATTTCAATACATTACCAGACTTGGTGACATAAAGAAAACATGACTGTATATCTGCATACTTTGGTTTTTCTTATGGTGGCAAATTGGCTCTATTTTCTATGCATCCTGGTTGTATTAGGTATCATCTGCACTTAACTGGTTTGCCCCCTTTTTGCTTCAGTTTGATAGGACAAGTGCCAAAACTTAGAGTTGTGAAATACTATTTTGTTTTCCTCCTATGATTTCTTAGAAATATGTATAATAGTTCCTAAACGAGGGGTCGGCAACCTTCCAGCAGTGGTGTGCCGAGTCTTCATTTATTCACTCTAATTTAGGGTTTCGCGTGCCAGTAATACATTTTAACGTTTTTAGAAGGTCTCTTTCTATAAGTCTATAATATATAACTAAACTATTGTTGTATGTAAAGTAAATAAGGTTTTAATAACTAAATTAAAATGCAGAGCCCCCCCCGGACTAGTGGCCAGGACCCGGGCAGTGTGAGTGCCACTAAAAATCATCTCGCGTGCCGCCTTCAGCACACGTGCCATAGGTTGCCTACCCCTGTTCTAAACTGATAACTTAATAGCAAAAGTATGTCTTCTTATTTTAAGGAAAAAGATATTCTGTCCTATGTAACTGAACACTGTTGAGCCTGACTCAACTTGTAGTTTGGTGGGAATATATATTTTAGAAAACATTCAGTCAAATACCACATTTATTAAGAACAATAACAACAGTCTTGGTAACCTTGCATAGTCAAAAGAATAGTCACAGAATAATTGTTTGTTTGCATATTCAAAAGTTGGTCCCCTTTGCAGGATTGGGGTCTAAGACTCCATCTATGAGGAGTCCCATTGAAATACCCTGCGTGAGCATAAGGGTTTGTGCTAGCATACAGTTTGGAACAATCAACAGGATATTAATACAAAGATTCTAAATTCTTAAGCCATAGAGTTTTCTGCACCTGTGAATTTCAATTGTTCTGCATTATGACTTAAACTTGGTTTCTTCCTCTTATGATTTTATCTGCAAACGTTACTTTTATTTGATCATAGCTTTTCTATTGCCCTCTGAACCTAAATACTAATCCTGATTTCACATTTGGCTATTTCAGTGTTCTTGTCATCACATTGGTGTTTTTGCTATTACAGCTTATTAATGACAATGGAATTCACTAATGATCCTTATTTAAATATACCTTGCTGATACCTATTGCTCCACATTAGCACCACTGAGAATAGCATTCCAGTATTGTCTTACTCTTATTATAATGTACTAATAACAGCTTCCTCACACCCTGTACTGTAGGAGAAAAAACTTGCATCCCTTTCTGATTCCTTGCCTTCTCTCCCATGATAATGATCGGTTTCAGAGTAGCAGCCGTGTTAGTCTGTATCCTCAAAAAGAACAGGAGTACTTGTGGCACCTTAGAGACTAACAAATTTATTTGAGCATAAGCTTTCATGGGCTACAGCCCACTTCTTCGGATGCATATGCATCCATAGAATGGAACATATATTGAGGAGATACATAGATATACATATATACACATAGAGAGAGCATGAAAAGGTGGGCTCTCTGTATGTGTATATATATCTCCTCAATATATGTTCCATTCTATGCATCCGAAGAAGTGGGCTGTAGCCCACGAAAGCTTATGCTCAAATAAATTTGTTAGTCTCCAAAGTGCCACAAGTACTTCTGTTCTTTTTTATGATAATGATCGTGATTTTTATTTATAAAATATATCCTAATACTTTAAGTAGCATTTGGGGCCAGATTGTTAGCTGATGTAAATTTGGGTTGCTCTGTTGAAGTTAGAGGAACCATAATGATTTACATAAGCTGAAGTTCTGGACCATGACGTCTCTTGACTAGCCTTTCTCTGAATTTCTTTTAAGTACGTGGTGTATTTCTGTAGAGTTTTTGAAAGTGGCAGACTGATCAAATTGTCTAGAGCTTAGGCAGATGTTTTGAAAGCTGCTTCATGCTACTCTCTAACATACCTTAGCTCTGACTAGTGGTAACCATGCTTTGCAAGTCTTGAGTTGCTGAGCAGCAGCAGTTTTGTTAAATCATGCCAAGTTGTGTAAGGGTTTAGAGAATAAATTTTCACTTGATACTTGAAACAGGTTTGAACTTTGGTCTTCAGAGATGTGAAGTTAATGCAGTAACCTACACATCTTTAAGTAAGAAGCTAAAATTCTTACGGATCTTCCTTCTCTTAATAGTTAAAATGTTAACTCTCTTTTGGACTACAACTTGTTTTTTTTGGGGTCCTGAGTAAAATAACGGCTGATGAGCTTTGGGCCGGGTTCTATCATCCACAGAGCACATCTGGCAGCTGGGCTGTGTCAGGTCAAGAGTGCATGCCATTAAGAAGATACTAGAGCATTTTAGCAAGTGGGGGAAGCAGGTCAGTGCACATGTGCTTAATGGTGGGGGGGGGGAGAAAATTGGTAAACAATGATTTTATCAACTAAAAGTGGGTGTTAAGCTTGTTGCAGTTAGGAGGGGTTTGGCTGCCTGAAGTTCATCTCCGAAGGCGTTGGTGTATTCAGGTTGTGGGAGGGCCATTAGGAAAGCAAGATTCAAGTGGTGAGCCATGCCTAGGGCTTGACCTCATTGCTGCTTCTAGAGAACTATTTTGTTTGGAATTCCTACCACACCCCTTCCAAGTTCCTGTTCCCTTGCAAAAGGTGAAAAATCTTCTGTCCTATCCATAGAACAGGTAGTTCATGAGCAGCTTGAGCTTATTCACATGCTGTTCCAACAATGTGCCTTGGCCTGTCTTTGAGGGGCTACCTCTAGTAATCATGAGGTAGCTCAAGGTCTGTGTTTGTTCAGTCTTTGAGCCAGCATGGCTAATGTGATAAATCTGGTGGTTTTCTCTGATTTGGGCTCCCGTCCACTAAGAGCTCGCACTGATGCCACTGACTTGCTTCACAGAAGACCAAACTGAACAGACGGGGTGATCTTTGTTAACAAGATCGATATTTTAATCCCTCACTTCTGGCTTGTTCTCAGACAAAACATAAAAGCAATGTTGCTGAGGAGACTGTTGGTTGGAAGGATTATGCCTTAGAGAATTTTAGTAACTAATGGTGCTGTTCAGTTACAGGCTTTATGAAGCATTAAGCAGATGAATTCAATAATCCTGTTGGAGTATCCCTATATTTGAGGCAGGGTCCTACAGCTTTCCCTTTTTACAGAAGACCCTGGAAAATTGATTAGCCTCGATGAAAGCCTTTGCTGGCTAGAACAGTGTGATTTGCATCAAAATGCAGTCTTAGTGATGAGAGAGGATCACATATGTAAAGACAGAGGAGCGGTGTAGGGAACAGAGTGCCTGCTGTTAATACTATGTGTGCAGCTCTTAAGCAGCAAACTGGAACATAATTCAAGTTTGTCGTCTGTTCTAAGCTAAAATTGTCCAGATTCATGGATCCCTTCGGAGTCTAGTTCATTTATGTGGTACACATCCTGCGCTCTAAGAATTTAAATGGTCTGTTGTTGTCCTTGGGGGGGTTCTTAGTTGCAATAACCAAATGTTGTTTTATAGTTTTTGTAGGAATTTTAGGTATAACATTTGCCCAGCTAACACAAGAAGAATAGGAAAGTGTCTGTGAAATTAGAACACAGTACCCCATTATTTGTTTATCTCCTGACATATGCAGTGGTGGTTTTGGCACACATTGCCAAGAGTAAGTCTAAAGGGTGATTCTGCTTCCATCAGTAACACAGTGACAGCTGTGGATGCATGAGGCTCATGATTAACACTGTCCTGCTGTGGGCCAGGTCTGGCCTTATGGCTGAGTTGTGAGTTTTTCACTGATCCTGTGCTTCATGTAGTCCTATAGACGATCTAGGGTCAGCATGTAAATTTAAATAAATAAATAAAGAGGCTGGCTCTGTCTTGATCCTAGAATGCTCTATTGCCATTTGTGTGCCACAAGACAGATGGGACTGCAGTTTTATAGAGTATTTCTCCAAATCTCAAAGAGAATTTTGAAAATGCATTGCACCGTGTAGTGTTCTGCTTGTTGGACTATTATGTTTTATGATGGGTTTTATATTTTAAATCTTTCTTTTCTGTTTGGAGAAGTGCAATAACCCTGATGGTTGCAACCTTGTTCTGGTCCCTTGAAGAACTATTGTAACATTTAGAGTTGGTTGAAAATTTTTTGATTGAACAGTTTTTGGTTGGAAAATGCTTTTTGTGGAAATAGAAATGTTTCCTGGGAATTAGAGATGTCGATTAATTGCAGTTAACTCATGCGATTAACTAAAAAAAATTAATCGTTATTAATCACAGTTTTAATCACACTGTTAAACAATAGAATACCAATTGAAATTTACTAAATATTTTGGATTTTTTCTACATTTTCATATATATTGTATTCTGTGTTGTAATTGAAAACAAAGTGTATATTATTTTTTATTACAAATATTTTCACTATAAAAAGGATAAACAAAAAAAGTGTCTTTCAGTTCACCTACAAGTACTGTAGTGCAATCTCTTTATCCTGAAAGTGCAATTTACGAATGCTTTTGGCAGCAGACGGTGCGTTACGACTGGTAGCCGTTGATATTGTATTCCTGTGTGCTCTTTTAACCGACCTCGGTGAGATCTGTCAGGGGCGCCTGGGCAGACATGGGAGTGACTCAGCCAGGTCATTCCTATCTTCTGCTGAGCATCCAGGAGATGACGATGACTAGCAGTCGAACTCCACCGTCTGCTGCCACCCTAAAGATGTAAAAGATAGATGGAGTGGATCAAAACAAGAAATAGACCTGATTTGTTTTGTATTCATTTGCTTCCTCCCTTCCTCCCTCTGTGAAATTTAGGGTTTTCAGTTCGATCCTTGAGGGGGCCATTCTGTGTGACAGTTGTTTGTGTTTCTCCTTGATGCAAAGCCACACCCTCTATGGACTTTAATTCCCTGTAAGCCATGTCGTCAATTGCCCCTCCCTCTGTCAGAGCAGACAATCATTTCATACCTTTTTTCAGCCCAGATGCCATAGCACTGGGATCATGGAGCCTGCTCAGGTCACCGCGGCAATTATGACCACTGTAAACACCATGCACATTATCCTGGAGTATATGCAGAACCTGAACCTGCCAAAGCAAAAGCAGGCAAAGAGGCGACAGCAGCGCGGTGACGAGAGTGATGAGGACATAGACATGGACATAGACTTCTCGGAAAGCACAGGCCCCAGCAATGTGCACATCATGGTGTTAATGGGGCAGGTTCATGCTGTGGAACGCCGATTCTGGGCCCGGGAAACAAGCACAGACTGGTGGGACTGCATAGTGTTGCAGGTCTGGGACGATTCCCAGTAGCTGCAAAACTTTTGTGTGCGTAAGGGCACTTTCATGGAACTTTGTGACTTGCTTTCCCCTGCCCTGAAGCACAAGAATACCAAGATGAGAGCAGCGCTCACAGTTGAGAAGCGAGTGGCGATAGCCCTGTGGAAGCTTGCAACGCCAGACAGCTACTGGTCAGTTGGGCATCAATTTGGAGTGGGCAAATCTACTGTGGGGGCTGCTGTGATTCAAGTAGCCAATGCAATCACTGAGCTGCTGATACCCAGGGTAGTGACTCTGGGAAATGTGCAGGTCATAGTGCATGGCTTTGCTGCAATGGGATTCTCAAACTGTGGTGGGGCGATAGACGGAAACCATATCCCTATCTTGGCACTGGAGCACCAAGCCAGTGAGTACATAAACCGAAAGGGGTACTTTTCAATGCTGCTGCAAGCACTGGTGGATCACAAGGGACGTTTCACCAACATCAACATGGGATGGCCAGGAAAGGTACATGACGCTCGCATCTTCAGGAACTCTGGTCTGTTTCAAAAGCTGCAGCCAGGGACTTTCTTCCCAGACCAGAAAATAACCGTTGGGGATGTTGAAATGCTTATAGTTATCCTTAGGGACCCAGGCTACCCCTTAATGCCATGGCTCATGAAGCCATACACAGGCAGCCTGGGCAGTAGTCAGGAGCTGTTCAGCTATAGGCTGAGCAAGTGCAGAATAGTGGTAGAATGTGCATTTGGACGTTTAAAAGCTCGCTGGTGCAGTTTACTGACTCAAATAAACCTCAGCGAAAGCAATATTCCCATTGTTATTACTGCTTGCTGTGTGCTCCACAATATCTGAGAGTAAGGGGGAGATGTTTATGGTGGGGTGGGAGGTTGAGGCAAATTGCTGTAATTACATGCAGCCAGACACCAGAGCGGTTAGAAGAGCACAGCAGTGCGCATCAGAGAAGCTTTGAAAGCCAGTTTCATGACTGGCCAGGCTATGGCGTGAAAGTTCTGTTTGTTTCTCCTTGATGAACGTCCCTCCTTGGTTCACTCTACTTCCCTGTAAGCTAGCCACCCTCCCCTCCCCCCTTCAGTCACCGCTTACAGAGGCAATAAAGTCAGGCTTTGTTATGCAATGATTCCAGACTACATGCTACTGGCCTGGCGTGGTAAAGTGTCCTACCATGGAGGACGGAATAGGGCCTCCCTCCCCAGAAACCTTTTGCAAAGGTTTTGGGAGTACATCCAGGAGAGCTTTATGGAGATGTCCCTGGAGGATTTCCGCTCCATCTCCATACATGTTTTCCAGTAGCTGTACTGGCTGCAAATGCCAGGGCAAATTAATCATTAAACATGCTTGCTTTTAAACCATGTGTAATATTTACAAAGATACACTCACCAGAGGTCCCTTCTCCGCCTTCAGGGTCCGGGAGCATGCCTTGGGTGGGTTCGGGGGTTACTGGCTCCAGGTCCAGGGTGAAAAACATATCTTGGCTGTTGGGGAAACTCGTTTCTCTGCTTCCTTGCTATGAGCTATCTTCAATATCTTCATCATCATCTTTCTCGTCCCCAAAACCCTCTTCTCTGTTGTGTGATTCTCCATAGACGGAATCAAAGCACAGGGTTGGGGTAGTGGTGGCTGCACCGTCTAGCATGGCATGCAGCTCATCGTAGAAGTGGCATGTTTGGGGCTCTGATCCGGAATGGCCGTTTGCCTCTCTGGTTTTTACCTAGGCTTGCCTTAGCTCCTTAATTTTCACACGGCATTGCTGTGCGTCCCTGTAATGGCCTCTGTGTCCTTCATGCCCTTTTGAGACTTTTTCTAATGTTTTGGCATTTCGTTTACTGGAACAAAGTTCAGCTAGCACGGATTCATCTTCCCATATGGCGAGCAGGTCCCATACCTCCCGTTCGGTCCATGCTGGAGCTCTTTTGCAATCCTGTGACTCCATCATGGTCACCTCTGCTGGTGAGATCTGATGAGATCTGCACTCACCTGCACCTTGCCACGCTGGCCAAACAGGAAATGAGATTCAAAAGTTTGCGGGCCTTTTCCTGTCTACCAGGCCAGTGCATCTGAGTTGAGAGAGCTGTCCAGAGCGGTCACAATGGAGCACTCTAGGATAGCTCCTGGAGGCCAATACCGTCGAATTGCATCCACACTACCCCAGCAAGGCCGATTTCAGCGCTAATTCCCTTGTCGGAAGTGGAGTAAAGAAATCGATTTAAAGAGCCCTTTAAGTCGAAAAAAAGGGCTTCATTGTGTGGACGGGTCCAGGCTTAAATCAAGGTAATGCTGCTAACATTGTAGTGTAGACCAGGCCTGTGACTAATCGGAGGTGCTGCTCTGACAAGGTCTGGTTTTTTTGGTTGGTGTTTTCTTATCTCTACCTCTCCATTCTCAGTTTTGACTCATCTCTGTGTTAGCTGCATGTCCTCTTACCTGTTTCCTCCTTGTACTTTATTTTTACCTTCTCTAAACCCCTCTCTACCAGGTATTTTCTTTCCCCCTTGCTTTGATACACCCATTTCCCCTTTTCTACATTCCCTTTCTTCCCTGATGCTATTCCTTTGTTTTCAGCTATTTCCCCTTCCCTGTTGTCTTCCTCTTTACAGTTCCTGTTGGCTCAGTAGGGAACGTGTCTCTGCAAATCCTCTAAAAGCTGTTTCCCTGTATTTGTGAGAATGTTAGACAGGAAGGACATAGTAGGTGATCTGTGTATAGAAACACTGAACAATGAGATTTAAAGGGACAATGCAGAGCATGAACAGAACTTGTATGGGAGTTTCTCTTCCTTTTTAGTGAGGTTCCTTTACATACCCCATCAGCCATGAGTGATAGATGTGACAGTCCTGTGGTCCTGTTGTGGGAGGTGAGATCAGACTTGGTATCAGGTGCCCCCCAGAAGTAATGACATTTCAGTGGTGAATGAAGTGATTCTTGTATAAATAGTTTTGTGAAGCACTTCGGGATCCTAAAGAATGAAAAGAACTATCTAAATCTACGATTATTATAATTAGTAGGATATGATGTAGAAGCATCACCGCTATATGTTTGAGAATGGCTCTAAATAGGAACCATAAAAAAATCCCACTGTGTTGTGGACCCAAAGAATAATACCAGTGGGAAGAGGATGAAAGAGAGAGAGAGAACAGTAAATAATAGAAAGTTCTTAGTTTGTGGGGAATTGTATTTGGTTTTCTGCTGGCTGTTGATCCACTTATCTATCACTTAGTTAAACTGGTAGCAGAAAGATACTTAGAAATAAAACTTTGCCCTGAAGTTTGGCTTCTCTCTCCCTCATTTGAAAATGTATTTGGGGGGTAAGGAAAGGAAGAACAGAGTAGAATTTCCCTTCCGTCCCACATCGGAAAATGAAGTTAGCCCTGCATATGGTAAGATAACACACACAATTTTCAGTCTGGATACAGACTAGAACCACAACAAAATAACTCCAGTGCCAGATAACAGCCTTTGCAGAAAGACTGATTCCCCATGGAACTGGCGCAGTGGCAGTATTTTCTAATGACAAACATAAATCAAAGAGAGGAAAAAATCAGATAGCATTAGGAAAGCTAATAGAACTTCACCTTTGTATCAGAATCTTTAGAGACCATTCTGCCAGCATTTAAGTAGTTGTTGGCTACCTTCTGCCTCAAAGTATCAGCCTCCGAGGCAGCAGGATAACAATATGCTGGACTTCAGAAATGAAAAATAAATCCATTGTTGCAATATAAAAAGGAACCTTCCCTGCTTCTCCTTTCACCCTTAAAAATATCCTCCTTTTTCATTCTTGCTGGAGCCATAGCTTTCTGTGGCAGTGGAGAGTGGTACTGTGACTGTATGTGGGTGAAGTAGCATTCTTGGGCCTTCAAAACCACAGTCATCAGAACACGCCAAAAAATTCTAAAGTCTCATTGTGAGAATATTAGGCATAGTGTCTCTAATTTCTCTAAACTGTTACTTGCTAGAGCAGAACCTTGCTAATTCCCACTCATAATTGGGACACTCTGCTTTTTAAATTTTTTTTTTACCTCCTCAGTCCACATACCTTATATGGGTCAAAACTCATCCCCTTTCCAGAGTTTTGACTATTTTAAGCAACAATAGGACAATGTAAAGACCACGCCAAGTTTTCTCGCTAGGCTTGGCTGCACCTCTGGTTCCTTGCCAAGAGCTGGTCAGCCCACCCATTAGTACCATGGAGACAAACTCTCTCAGTTTGGACAGCAGCTGCTCTCTGAAGCTTGCTTCCTCCTTCCTTGCTTTCTCCAGCTGGAGAGCCCTCTCTGTGGGCTTGCTATTGCTGGCAGTTGTTTCAAGGAGGGCTCAGAAGGCAATTTCAGGCCAGGTGTTGAGAACAGACCATTTACTACTACTTGGTCTGCAAGTGGTTAAAGTTAAACAAAAAATTACAGTGAATCCTGGAAGCTGTCTTCATATGTGGAAATCCCACTGATCAACTCCATCACCTCCTGACCTCACACATCACTTCTCTCATCCACTCCTTCAATTTCCTCCTTAACTCTCACTCTGCTTCAGGGCCGGCTCTACAGTTTGCACTGCCCCAAGCAGTGTGCCAAATTGCCGCCGCAGACGGCGGGGGCAGTCCGTGTGCCCTTAGGGTGGCAGGCGCATTTCCGCGGCGGTGGCAATTCGGCGGCAGCTTTTATGTTTAGCTGAAGCCGCCCTGGACAGCTAAACATAGAAGTTGCTGCCGAATTGCCCTCATCGCGGAAATGCGCCTGCCGCCCTAACGGCGCACAGACTGCCCCTGCCGCCCGGGGCAGCAATTCAGCGCGCTGCTTGGGGGCAAAACAACAGGGACTGCCACCCCTTGCAGAATGCTGCCCCAAGCACCAGCGTGGAATGCTGGTGCCGGGAGCCAGCCCTGCTCTGCTTAGGCTTCTTCCTCTCACAGTACAAAGGTGTTGTGGTCTCTCATCCTTAAAAAGTCCACCCTTGACTCCTTCTACCTCTTTAACTACCACTTTCACCTCAAAACTCATTGAAAAGTATCCTCTACTATTATTACCTTGAGTTCCGATTCTCCAAATCTATTCTGGATCCCCTCTAATCTGGCTTTCCCTCTTCTCCCCTCCCCTCAAGCTGCTGTCACCAAGATCTCTTCTGACTCCATTGTGGCTGGATCTCAGGGCCACTCTTCTAACTCCATTGTTTTTGGCCTTTTGGTTGCTGACAAAAATAAGGCTAACTCCTCGTGATGTGTTAAAACCGGAGTGTGAGGGTTGTCTTTCAGCTTTAATCTTGAATGTACTTATTTGCAGAAGTTTTAGTCAAATCCTTAATATTAGTTGTGTTCATTTTAAATTAATTAATTTAATGGGTGACAGAATGGATCACTTGATGATTACCTGTTCTGTTCATTCCCTCTGGAGCACCTGGCATTGGCCACTGTCGGCAGACAGGATACTGGGCTAGATGACTTTTGGTCTAACCCAGTATGGCCATTCTTATGTAATTATTATTTATATATATATATATTTTACCCCTAACTAAATGCAGGTCAGGAATGGCCATGCTATTTTTACTCAGTTTTTATAGATTAATGTTGTGATACATATGCCCTGAGACTGCTGCACTTGTTTGCCAACATATCCTGTAGCCTTAGGCTAGCTTACTATTGCTTTCCTATTCTGTAGATATTCTATTTACAAATGTGTTAGGTTTTGGATATGCCATTGTGAAAATGTTTCTTCTCACTGAGGCGTGCAATTGCACCTTACTTCACACTTAAAATGTTCTTTGAAAATACTGATTTGAGTGCAAATCCCTTAATATTACAAGACAAAACAGGCCTGGAAATGTTGGCGAAGGATTAATACACATGCAATAGCCAAATACTTGTTTTTCAAACATAAGAAAAAATATTTGGTTTATGTCTGACCATGTGGTATTAACTGTAAGACACCACAGTCATTATGTGCATTAGAATAACTTAAGGCCTTGTTTGGAGAGAGGGAGAGAGCCTCCAAGAATGAAAAGGAGTAGAGAGAATGGTTGGTACCTTCATCTTTCTCAGGCTGACTTTAGGAATGGCCATGGCCAATCATTCATCAAACTTCAAGTATTCAAATTATCACTGGTTGATTAAAGGAAGAGACATCTGTTCCTTATGATAGCCAGGAAAGTGCATGTATTTGCATTAGGAAATCAGTGGACTTTCTATTCAGGCTCAGTAATATTTCTTAGTCTTGTCAAGAAATGGTTATTATATTTAGCAATCAGGCTGGGCAGAATCTCAAACTCGTTGTTTGGGGGTAGAATGAAAGATTTATATTAGTGCTGCCTGCACTGCTGTCAAAGAATCAGAAATGTCCTCCAATTAATTGGCTGATGCAGGGGGAATTTCTTCTTGAATTGCGTTCTAAGCCTTCCTTCGAAGTACGTAGGATATCTAGAAGGGACTTTTTTGATGCCAAACCAAGATTCATTACAGTAGCAGAACTACTTGAGACAAAAGTATTAAGTTATTTGACTCATTACACATTAACTCAGTACTAGTGTTGTAAACTCATCAGGAGTGAGCACATGTGACCACAACATAAATATGATTTGAATGTGCTCTAGAGAGTTATAAGCTTTAAAAATCTGGCAGGAGGTTAAAAGTATTTCCAGCTGATCACACTTAGTGACTAATGGAAGGAAGTAAAGTCATCCATCATTACAGATACCATCCAGTGCTTATCCAAACTGATAAGTGTTATCCCATGACATCCAAGTACTGTTTTTTAATTTTTTTAAATAAGTTATGTGTAGTTATTGATGAGCTCTGGTTGCTGCAGTGAGAGGAGGGGGGTGGTGGTGGTGGGGAAGCAGTGGGTAGTGATAGAGAATACAAAAGCGGGAGATTGCTCATTCTGCTGTGCACCCTATTCCCTCGTCCCTGTGGAACTCCTTCCACAGGTACTCTGTGGTGATTGGCTTCTGAAAATCCTGATTTGCATAGTTATTGCTGGCAGTTTATGAATTTAACATACACAGGTTCCCCCCAACCTGAAGGAATTGTTTCCTTCTCCAAGGGGAGGTTTGAGGGCACTGGCAGGTGGGGAGGCATTGGCAGCATGCATGGCTGCTGGAGGAGCTTGCCAAGGAAACATGTAAAGGTGTAGGGGTTCCCATGAAAAGATCAGCATAGATATTGGGAGATCAATAGGTCACATTCACCGGATACATCAGTTTTGTGTGTGTGTGTGTGTGTGTGTGTGTGTGTGTGTGTGACACCCTTCTGTGCCCTCTCTATCGGGAAATAATGAATCAGAAATTTGGAGTTTCCAGACCCTTATGTTAGAATAATCCACATAATTGTTCCTGTGCTTCTTCTAAGCAAGGAACAATGCTAATGTTAAGGGGATAGTGTTAGTGAACTTCTTAAATGAATTAAGTAGTATATTAATGCCACTAATAGAAAACTACTTGGTTCTAAAAACAGATTTTCTGGCCTGACCAAATGTTTCCTGAACCACAACCATGTAGCTACAGCACAATTTGAAAAAACAATTAGGGCTGTCAATTAATCACAGTTAACTCATGCGATTAATTAAAAAAATTAACTGTGATTAAAGAAATTAATCGTGATTAATCACACTGTTAAACAGTAGAATACCAATTGAAAATGATTCAATATTTTTGGATATTTTTCTGCATTTTCAAATATATTGATTTCTATTACAACACAGAATACAAAGTATACAGTACTCACTTTATATTAGTTTTTATTACAAATATATGCACTGTAAAAATGATAAAAGAAATAGTATTTTTCAGTTCACCTCATACAAGTACTGTAGTACAATCTCTATTGTGAAATGTAACTTACAAATGTAGAGTTTTTTTGTTACATAACTGCACCTAAAAACAAAACAGTGTAAAACTTTAGAGCCTATAAGTCCACTCAGTCCTACTTCTTGTTCAGCAAATCACTAAGATAAACACGTTTGTTTACATTTACAAGAGAAACTGCTGACTGCACCTGAAAGTGAGAACAGGCATTCATATGGCACTTTTGTAGCCAGCATTGCAAGGTATTTACGTGCCAGATATGCTAAACATTCGTATGCCCCTTCATGCTTCAGCCACCATTCCGGAGGACATGCTTCCATGCTGATGATGTTCATTTAAAATATACTGAGTTAATTAAATTTGTGACTGAACTCCTTGGGGGAGAATTGTATGTCTCCTGTTTTTGTTTTACCTGCATTCTGCCATATATTTCATGTCTCAGATGATGGCCCAGCACATGTTGTTTGATTTACGAACACTGTTACTGCAGATTTGACAAAACACAAAGAAGGTACCAAGGTGAGATTTCTAAAAAATAGCTTCAGCGCTTGACCCAAGTTTTAAGAATCCAAACTCTGAGAGGGTCGAGGTGTGGAGCATGCTTTCAGAAGTCTTAAAAGAGCAACATTTTGATGCGGAAGCTCCAGCACCCAAACCACCAAAAAAGAAAATCAACTTTCTGCTGGTGGCATCTGACTCAGATGATGAAAATGAACATGCATTGGTCGGCTCTGCTTTGGATTGTTATCTAGCAGAACCTGTTATCAGCATGGATGCATATCCTCTGGAATGGTGGTTGAAGCATGAAGGGACATATGAATCTTTAGTGCATCTGGCATGTAAATATCTTGCGACACCAGCTACAATAGTGCCATGCGAGCGTCTGTTCTCACTTTCAGGTGACATTGTGAACAAGACATGGGCAGCATTATCTCCTGCAAATGTAAACAAACTTGTTTGTCTGAGCGTTTGACTGAAGTAGGACTGAGTGGACTTGTAGGCTCTAAAGTTTTACATTTTTATTTTTGAATGCAGTTCGTAAGTTCAACTTTCATGAAAAAGAGATTGCGCTACAGTACTTGTATTAGGTGAATTGAAAAATACTATTTATTTTGTTTTTTACAGTGCAAATATTTGTAATAAAAATAAATATAAAGTGAGTACTGTACACTTTGTATTCTGTGTAGTAAATGAAATCAATATATTTGAAAATGTACAAAACATCCAAAAATATTTAAATAAATGGTATTTTATTATTGTTTAACAGTGAGATTAATCACAATTAATTTTTTTAATCGCGTGACAGCCATAAAAATACATTCTAATCACTTTGCACTTTGCCTATTGTAATCTCCTCTCTTCCCTTGATTCTAGCAACCTCGGCCCCCTCAAATCGATTCAAAATCTTGCTGCAAAAATCTTCTCTCGTTGCTCTGACTACATCATCTCCCACTTTAAATCCATCTATTGGCTCCCTTTCTTCCAGTGCATTGAATAAAACCTCTCATTCTTGTGTACAGAACCTCAAGAATTTAGCCCTGTCTATCTGACCTGTTAGCTTGTTGCAAGGTTGATTCATACCTTTGCACTGCCAATGATGCCAGGCTCAGTTATCCACTTCTCCAACAGGCATATTTATGCTTTTTTTCCATACTGCCCTTTATGACTAGGGGAAAAGCTACCAGGCAAAATCTGTAAAGCCACAAGCTTGTCCTCCTTCACATCACTCCTCAAAACTGAACTCTTCCTTAATCTATACAGGAAACTAAAACCTGATAATGGATAGGCAGGTGAAAAGCTGTGATTGCTACTACTCACTGGTTAAGAATTGCACATATCTTATTTTTGTTACCCTGTATCCCCCACCCCAACTGGCTTACTTGTCTCATCCACCTGTTCTGTCTTGTCTTTTGTAGACTGCAAGCTCTTTGGGAAGGGACTATCAAGTACTATGTTTGTATAGCACCTAGCATAATGGGGTGTAATGTTAAATAATAATCAATGGATGCAGTGTTATTGTAGCTATGTTGATCTCAGGATAATAGAGAGACAAGGAGGGTGAAGTTATATCTGTTATGAATTTTATTATGAAATTGGTCCAATAAAAGATTTACCTCACCCCTCTTGTGTCGCTAATAGTAATCAGTGTCAGAACGGCAGAGGTGATTTAAGACATTTTTATAGCTTAGCTTCAAATTTAGCACACAGTACATTTGACAAAGGTCCTAAGAGATCATTTGTATTAGAATTTTAATATTATGTAGCTTATAATTTTAATATACAGGTAACTTTTCAATTATTCAAGTGATGTTGAAAGTTGATAGTTGATAGTATGTTGATGTTGATAGTATGATCGACTAAGTTTCATTTATGAAAGGGACACTGTTGACTTGAATTTTGGTTTTTGATAGAGTACCCTTGAAATTGTTCAAAAATTTTAGGTGTTACTAGTAACAATAGGAGATAACAAAATTTCAGATAGCAGGTAGGGCTGTCAAGCGATTAAAAAGGTTAATCACGATTAATCACTTGATTAAAAAAATAATTGTGGTGTTAAACAATAATAGAATGCCATTTATTTAAATATTTTTCAGTATATTGTACATTTTCAAATATATTAATTTCAATTACAACACAGAATACAAAGTGTACAGTGCTCACTTTATATTTATTTTTATTGCAAATATTTGCACTGTAAAAAACAAAAGAAATAATATTTTTCAATTCACCTGATACAAGTACTGTAGTCCAATCTCTTTATCATGAAAGTTGAACTTACAAATATAGAATTATGTACAAAAAAGCCTGTTTTGTTTTTGAATGCAATGTAAAACTTTAGAGCCTACAAGTCCAATCAGTCCTACTTCTTGTTCAGCCAATTGTTCAGCCAAACAAGTTTGCTTATATTTGCAGAAGATAATGCTGCACGCTTCTTATTTCCAGTGTCACCTGAAAGTGAGAACAGGTGTTTGCATGGCACTGTTGTAGCCGGCTTCGCAAGATATTTACATGCCAGATGCACTAAAGATTCATATGTCCCTTCATTCTTCAACCACCATTCCAGAGGACATGTGTCCATGCTGATGACGGGTTCTGCTCGATATTGATCCAAAGCAGTGCAGACCAACACATGGTCATTTTCATCATCTGAGTCAAATGCCACCAACAGAAGGTTGATTTTCTTTTTTGGTGGTTTGGGTTCTGTGGTTTCCACATCAGAGTGTTTCTCTTTTAAGACTTTTGAAAGCATTCTCCACACCTCATCCCTCTCAGATTTTGAAATGCACTTCAGATTCTTAAATATTGGGTCGAGTGCTGTAGATATCTTTAGAAATTTCACTTGGTATCTTCTTTGCATTTTGTCAAATTTGCAGTGAAAGTGTTCTTAAAATTAACAACATGCTGGGTCATCATCTGAGACTGCTATAACATGAAATATGTGGCAGAATGTGGGTAAAACAGAGCAAGAGACATACAGTTCTCCCCCAAAGAGTTCAGTCACAAATTTAATTAACGTATTATTTTTTTTAATGAGCATGAGCATGGAAGCATGTGCTCTGGAACGATGGCCGAAGCATGAAGAAGCATATGAACCTTTAGTGCATCTGGCATATAAATATCTCGTGACACCAGCTACAACAGTGCCATGCGAACGCCTGTTCTCACTTTCAGTGCATTATAATTAAGAAGTGGGCAGCATTATTTTCCATAAATGTAAACAAATTTCTTTCTCTTAGCGATTGGCTGAACAAGAAGTGGGATGGAGTGGACTTGTAGACTGTAAAGTTTTACATTGTGTTGTTTTTGAGTGCAGTTATGTAACCAAAAAACCCTACATTTGTAAGTTTGCTATTTCACTAAAAAGAGATTGCACTAGAGTGAGGTGTATGAGGTGAATTGAAAAATACTATTTCTTTTGTTTACAAATATTTGCACTGTAAGAAAAATAAAAAATAATACAAAGTGAGCACTGTACACTTTGTATTCTGTGTTGTAATTGAAATAGATTATATTTGAAAATGTAGAATAGCAACCAAAATATTTAATAAATTTCAATTGGTATTCTATTGTTTAACAGTGCGATTAATCGCGATTCATTTTTTTTTTTTAGTTAATGCCATGAGTTAACTGCGATTAATTGACAGCCCTAACAGCAGTGTAATTTTTTTCATGTTAATAGTTTCCCTTTAAAGGTGGTTCTTTTATAGGAGATGTAAGGAAAAATAAATTATAGCCACTATTTGCACGGGTTTTTTTATATACACACATATATATACGCTATGTAAAAACCTGGCTTAGTGTGCTTTGTCTTTGCCTTGCAGGCAGGCTTGTGCTTTTACATACTTCCACATTAGGCTGCTGCAATTTCCTTTATGTATGTTTTGCAGCCAAAAATATTAATAGATTACCGGTCATGCAGAAAAACGACTGAGCTGCTTATCTATGTCAAGCATGATCAGAGACTCTTTAGGAAATGTTACATTGATGGTCAATATATGAGCCCAATTTTTAATATTTTTGTTTAAAAACTTGAATTTTATGTAACCAAGTACACAAGTACGTTTAAAGGTTTATGTATGTAAAAACAAGTTGAATTATATACCATACACTGTTGCTTAAAACATGAAAAAAGAGATTCTGCTTGCCTTACTCACACAAACAAGTTTAATAGGATTACTTGCATGAGTAAAGTAAGTAGGATTTAGCCCTCATTTGATAGGATCAGAAGAGTATACTATATACAGGGATTTGCTGCATTATATTCAATTGAGAATAGTAGCTACAGGATCCCCTCTGCTGTGGAAAGTTTCTAAATGACTGTGTTTTAAAACTGTAACTACTCTCAGATTTGAAGAGGCTCACATATAACCAATGATGATCAGTTATGTGGCATCCCTTTAGTGCTGAAGAATGACCTTTCTAGCCATTGTTAGCAGTATATTTTTACAATTTTAAAAACTGTATAATCTGGGATTTCTCACAACAAACTTTTTGGTGGCCTCAGAATGTGGCCAGCAGCTCTTGCTGGTGGCTGCTCTGACAAACCTGTCGCTCGATCCCTGCGTTCTGCAGCTCTTCACTGAGAGCTCACCTCGGAGAAAGTGGGTCAGGAATTCACTGGTCACCTGCTCCCAGGCTCCCAGTGCCCTGGCCTGGCGGGAGTGAGGGAACTGCCCAGGGGAGTGGCCTGACAACCGAATGCTGCAGCCGCCACCACTGACAAGAGCCGCCTCTAGCGCTCTGCACACCAGCCACACGTGTCTTCAGTGGCGCTTCACAGAGCCCCCGAGGAGGCTGCCTGTGGTGCAGGGCGCTGATCCCCGCCAGCAGTGTCAGCATAACCATCAAGGCAGTGCATCTTGCTTCCCTTTGTAACAGCTCGTCAGGAGCAACACTTGGGTGTTGCAGGGAGGGCCCACTGCTTTGCCGCCCCATTCTCTGCCCATGCTTTGCAGGCTGTCATGGCTGCAAAAATATCCACTGAGGGCTGCATGCGGCCACAGTGGTCACATTTGAGAAATACTGTGTTAAACCTACAGGGCCTATCTCATCTGTCTTGTAAACACAGTGACTTATACCAGGGATGAATTGGGTCTGATTATTTAAAATGATCCCTCATACAATCTTCCGTTCGCGCTCAGTAATAATACTTAGCTTTTATATAGCCCTTTCATGTGTAGATCTCAAAACAAAGTACACTGCTACCTCGATATAACGCCACCTGATATAACATGAATTTGGATATAACGTGGTGAAGCAGTGCTCTGGGGACGGGGGGGTCTGCGCACTCCGGTGGATCAAAGCAAGTTTGATATAACACGGTTTCACCTATAACGCGTAAGATCTTTTGGCTCCAAAGGACAGCGTTATATCGAGGTAGAGGTGTAGCAATAACAGTGATTATTTACTTTTGTAGAATACTCTGTGGCTGGTCTCCCAGAATAATTATTTATCAGGACAGTGAAAATGTCTGTCAGTAAGGATACTCTACATGACCAACATGAGTTACTATTAGCTTGCACAAAGATGGTCTATTTAAGTGGAGCCCACATTTTATTTATGATTCTTAAATCTTTGCCTGGCCTTGGTCCTGCCTCCATTTCTGAAGGAATATTTTGTACCTTCTTGGTGCCTTTTGGTTTCCTGAGCTGCCCTTGCTACAGTAACATACAGTTACATACAGTAAAACCATAGGGCACTATGGCAGTTGCCTGCTGCACTATGCATTGAAGGATTTAATTCTCACAGGATTTTGCAACAGTTTATCTAAAGCAAAACTGAAAAATAATCATTCCTTCCATCTTTTGGGCCACACATTGCACTCATATGAGCAGCCAATCCAATTTTAGCACCTAATATTGAAGGCTGTTTAGGCAAAAATCTCCCATTGACTTCACTTACAGAGGATTTGGAGGGCTGGACCTTGTAAATTGTAATTTGTTGTACTATAAATGTGTCACCATCATAGTAATTATACTGAACTGTTTTAAGTAATGCAATGCTTGTGAAAGTGTCTTAAGAGTTATCTACAGTTTTTCGTCCTGAGCTTGGAATGGAGAATAAATGTGGTATCTTGACTATCACTGTGTGGTTGGTAAATGCTGCTTTTTTATTTATTTATTTATTTATTTTTATATAACTGGGGCTTCTGTGCTACATTTTCACCTATGGGCCTTGAGAACATTGCTCAACAGGCTCTGAGTCCAGATAATTTGAAAACATTCTATAGAAGGGTTTGTGTTCTCAGATTTATTCACCATTCATTAACCATTTTAGACTGTCCAATGTAGTCTGCTATACACCATGGGATTTTGGTTTTAAACATTTTTCCATTTCATAAATATCCTTCATTCTGATAAGACACCTGCACATCCTGAGTTTTTTTTTTTTTAAAGTTAGTGATAGTTACTGAATTGATAGCCCTTGAGAGGAAAGTCCTCTTTTCATCCATGGATCAGACAGTGATGTATTGCAGGCACGACAAGATAGAAATGCTCCCTCCGCACCAACATGGCTCAGCCTTGATCTGGAGAGGGCCATCTGTAGAGGTGACAATAATTTAGTCTCTGGGACCATTTGATCATTTGCCTCTGCAGAGTCTGCCACAGGTATCAGTTCATGCTAACTGAAATTGTGGTTCTAGTACATCCCCACTTGGACCTTGTCTACACTTGTGTCAGCATATAGGGTACGTGTAGCTACATGCCATAGGGAAAAGCTTTGTCCACACTGTGGTATGTAGCTATATGCAGAAGTGAAAGGGTCTGGCAGGGGAGAGGCTGTGGGGAAAGGCTCTGGTAGCTCCTTACTGCCAGAGCCTTTCCTCACTGCCAGACTCTTTCACTGCAGTGGGGATAGGCTCTAGCAGTGGGAAGGTACTGGAGCCATTCCCCACAGCCGCTCCCCTGCCGGAGCCTATCCCTATGGCAGGGAAAAGCTCTGGCAGTGGGGAGGCAGCGGGACACTACACTGCTAAAAATAGCAATATAGATTTGGGAGGCACTGCTTGGATATATAGAGAGCTGTGTAGGGTATATAGCCTAGTGTTCTAACATGTCTTTACTCTACTCGCCCTAGCAGTGCTTCACCATCTAAACTGCTATTTGTATCTGTTGCTAGGAGGGCATGGAGTGTATGTTACTCTATATGATGCCATAAGTGTAGACATAGCTTAAGACCTGGATTGGCTTCACTGACATATTTCATGTTGGCAAGGACAAAACTGTGAGAGAATAACAACTTTTGATCACTCCTGACCTGTGCCAGTACTACCTGGTGTATTACCCATGGGGAATCCCTGGGAGAATGTTCTGGTATACACCTGGTCAGCCCCTGCTGACAATCTGTTTTCCCATATTGTCTTATCAGGGTTGTAGAAACAAAGAGGAAAATGCTGAATTCCCCGTGTTTACCATCATTCTCAACTGCTGTGCATAGGTTTAATTAAAAAAAAAAGTAAATTTTTAAATACAATTTGATGATGTAAACTGGAATTCAAACTGATCAAAGAACTTATAGATTCTTGTTTTACAAATTATATAGCTACTCCAGTCTGAATTAATTATTTAATTAGGGAGATTATATGTCACTGAAGAAATGGAATGCTCAGAGCCCCCTATAGTAATTCCTGCACAGGATAGGATTCAGTTGGGTACAGTAATTCTGTACAAGTAGAATTGTAGCAGGTGCAAGGAGACAAAAATTCCATCCCGACCCCAGAGATAGTGACCAGTTAGGGATACAGGTATAGGTTTAAGCAATTAAGATAAAAGCAATTTTATTAGGGTTTCATCAGGTTCCTCTGATAGAAGAAACAAATCAGTTGTACTTGTATTACCACATTCGATTCCAGAAAGATTGGCAGCTGGTGTAAGGGCAGGGACAAGGATCAATGTGTAATGGAATAATTGGCTAAACCCCAGAGAATGTTGTGAGATGTAGATACTGTATACAGTGCATGGCCAGTGCCAGTGGGTTTTAACTTACAACTGTGCTGCAAGTCTTCTAATGGTATTTGTCTTTCAGACACGGGAATTCCCTTTGGGTTATAGTACAGATTAGGTTTTTATAAAATAGCTATTGAAAATACCAGAAATCTTCTTCACTTTTGGTAGTTTGGTAGATGTTATGTGGAAAGTTGTGTTAGGTCCTACAGATCTTCTGTGATTGCTGGGAGCTCATCCCATGGACACAGGTCTTGGGGAAAGACCAATTCTTGATATGAAGTAAGAAAATAACATTTTACAATTTTGATTTAAGAAGCTACCTTCACTCCTAACCATAATCGTCTTTAACCCCCACTCCCCAGTCAAAAATGAGATCCCTATGCCTCCTTCCCCACCACCCCCAAAATTGGAAACCATCTACGTGAAGGTAGATGTCTACGATATGCAGTTCGGGTACATAAAAACATAGAAGATATTTGGTTTAGCTTCCTGTCTGATATATCTGGTTTGTACCAATGAGCAGCCTAGATATTTAAAAGTGAAATATCAGTAGGTAATGTTGCCTGTTATGTGGGGATTTAGAAAATGTTACACATCTCAACATTTCAGTAAAGCAATATGTGGGCCTTGTCAAATAAAATGGAGTTATGAATAAAATCCAACTAAATATCATACAAGCAGAAATCTAGCATGTGCTGGTGTGATGCCTACTCCATGGAGATGATGAAAGGGCTAATGTGGCCTGATGAGGGTGGGCCAGTTGTAATTAATGATGTGACCCAGCTGGGGACTGACTGATGTTATTAACAGAAGTTTAGTGCAGAAGGAAGCTACAGGGAGAAACTCTGCAGCCACTCTCCCGATAGGGAATGAAGAGACCTGGGAGAACAGGGGGGCTCTGGCAGGGTAAGGAGAAAGCCCAGAGAAATGCTTGGTAGGGAGAACTCCAGAGAGGTGGCAGAAAGTGAGTGGAGTGAACCTTGCCTGCATGTTCTAGTGTCCTTGGAGTGGAACCCAGTGTAGAGGGCAGGGCAGGCCTGGGTTCCCCTACCAGCCATTAGGGAAGGTGATATAAAGCCTCTGACGTAAGCCGATAAGGACTTCTGAGAGCCCTGAGAAACTGGTGTATAGACCACTGGGCCCAGAATTGAGGGTGGGAGACCAGATGGAGGGATCAGATACTTGTTTTTGCTACACCTTCTGTTAATTTGAAATGTGACTTGTTGGAGGGCTGAGTCATGAGATGAGGCAGACCACTGCAGGGCCAGAGCAGCTGTTGGCAGGGGACACTACATGAAGAGAGTATGCTACGCTATGCCAAGGTGTGAGTGGATGCTCCAGCAGTAAGTGCACTCTAATACCCCAGGAATCAGTCACAAGAACTGAAATAAATGTAGCAATGCCCCTAAATGGCATGCCTTACCAACAGACTTAGCTGTGTTTCATATTGTAGCTGTTGTCTTTTTTGATTTTTCTTTCCTTTGGTCATCAGAGCCTCTTGAATGCTAATTTATTAAAATCTTCCAGTTGTTGACAGTCTGATTAAATCAGGTGGATTACAGGGATACTTTTAAAGTAAGCAATATTCAGGGAAGCGCTAATGTTTCATCATCTGAAATGAAATGTGAGTGATTAGAAACCCTGTTTTGGGATCAATAAAATATAGTCTAGCAGAAAATCAATGCATATTATAGATATGCCTTTTAAAAAAGCATTCCCCACATCACAGCTGTGAATACATCAGATCAGTGGACAATAATCAATATGTCGGTTTAAAGTGCAGTTTCATAAATGCTTTTACCTGGAAGCATCTTAATGCCAAACAAATGTGGCCTCTTTTTTCCTCTTCCTGTTGCGTTTTTCTTTCTAATCTTCCTACCATTGATTCAGTGATTCAGGCCTCTCCTATTCCTGCTGCTACTTTCCATTGCATCTATTTTTAATTTCTTCTCTAGACCATTGTTCCTGACATGATTCTCATTGTCTATCTTCCCTTTCCTTTCCCATTCTCTCACTTCTGATTCTTCTGTTTTCCTTTTATCTTTCTCCTTCCTCCCCTGTCTTCCAGCTGCTCCCATTCTTTCCTTTTCTTGTTTTCTTCCTTCCCTTTGCCTTCCTCCCCCTTTCTTAGCTGTTTCTAAACCACTTTGGGATCCTCAGAGGAAAGATGCTTTAGAAGTGCAAATACAGGATTAAGCTGTAGATAGATTATTGGTTAACAGAAAAGGTAACTAAATATGTGAAACCTACTGCCTGTTGGGTCAGGTCTAGTGAGATAATGCAGTTTAATAATGCTTTTGTACAATGTGAGATAGCACAGTTCAGTGATATTCTGCCAACATTTTAACAAAGGGCTCTCACAAAAATTCTCTTTTGTCCTACGATACGCTCCAGAACCTCAGCACCACCCAGTTCCCTTCATGCCCATTACTTCCTTGATACAATTAATTCTCCTGAGGGATACTATGGTCTGGGCCTCCCTATCCACTTAGTGACTGCTCACCCTCCTACACGCTGCCTCTCCTGTTCCTCCAGTTGCAGTAAGGTCTCTGGAAAAGGTGGTTCCCTCCTGCTTCAGGGATGCCTATGACTCCATGATTGAAAGGATGGAGGGGTGTGTGTGTGTGTGTGATGATGATGCTTTTCATCAAATGTTTCTGTGACTGGTGATACTGGTTCCTCTAGCCCAGGGGTCCCCAACACGGTGCCTGCGGGCGCTATGGGGTCCGCGGGGGCATCTAAATGTGCCCGCATCCTGACCAGCGGTGGAGCACCCGCTGCAATGCCGCCGAATTTCTGTGGCATTTCGGCGCGACGCCTCTTGATGACGTCACTTGTCGGTGGCAAGTGACATCATCGAGAGGCGTCACCGCCGAAACGCTGCAGAAATTCAGCGGCAACGCCTCTCAATGATGCCACTTGCCACCGAAAAGGGGCGTCTTCGAGAGGCGTCGCCGCCGAAAAGCTGCAGAAATTCGGTAGCGACGCCTCTCGATGATGCCACTTGCTGCCGAAAAGTGACGTCATCAAGAGGCGTCGCCGCCGAAATTCGGCGGCATTTCGGCAGGTGCTCCACCACCGCCACGGTCCTTACGAAAAGGTTGGGGACCACTGCTCTAGCCATATTTGAGACTATAGCCACGGTTCTCAAACTTCATTGCACCGCGACCCCCTTCTGACAACAAAAATTACTATACGACTTGGGGGTGGTGGTGGGGGAGAACCATAGACAGAGCCCACCTGAGCCCCGTCACCCAGGGTGGTGCGGCCAAAACCAAAGCCTGAGTCCCACCTGCCTGGGCAGAGGGCCAAGCTCAAAGCCCGAGCTCCACTGCCCGGGAAGGGGGGGAGGGGCAAAGCTGAAGCCCAAGGGCTTCAGCCCCGGGTGAGGGATCTGTAAGCTAAGCCCTGCCACCCAGGGCTGAAGCTGAAGCCTGAGCCCTGTTGCCCAGGGCTGAAGCCCTGGGCCCCAGCAAGTCTAACGCTAGCCCTGGTGACCCCATTAAAATGGGGTCCCGACCCACAGTTTGAGAACCACTGGGCTATAGGAACAAAGATGACAGACTTTCAAATCCCCCCTTGCTTTTCCAGCACCCTGGCATCAGTGCAGCGAAGGAGAAAGCCTTCTGCAGAAGTGGAAGGGGAGGAGTTAGCTTTCTCTGACCCATGTTGCTCTGTCTCCTCCCATCAGTGCTGTCTGCAGCTCTGTACCCTACTAATGTGCCTCTGCTCCATCGGCGAGAAGTAAGGCAGATGATCAGTTCTCATCTTCTTGGTGCTGGAACAGAGTAGTGAGAACAACAAAGGCATTTAAACAAGAATCCCCCCGAAGCTCTGTCCACAGTGTCCCAGACACAATTGACTGTTAGTTTATTATGAATCATCTGGAGGTCTTTGCCTGGGGTGTTTAATTCCTACATACCCTGAGAGTGTGAGTCTTCAGGAATATTTATTATTATTATTATTATTAGTAGTAGTAGTACTAGTAATATTTTCATGGATTTAGAGTAAAATAAAATGTTTTACAAACATCAGCTGTACATGTGTGCTCACAGCTGGTAAGTTGTTAATACAATACAGAGCTCCCAAATTATTACCTCTGTGGGACTTCCCAGCATATAATATCCTCTCTGGATTTGCTTCTTGGATTGCATGTTCTGTGCAGCAGGGACTATTTGTTTTTGTGTGTTTTACGGCACCGGCACTTTATTATTAGTACTAATACTCCACATTTTATTGTTTGAAAATGAAATGATTCGCTTTCACATCATGAGTCTTCAGCTACGGAAGGTGTAAAAAAATATTGCCTTCAACCATCTTATTAGCTGCTAATGATTTTAACCCTTCTAGCCCTCATTATCAACTGTGCATATATCTATAACAAAGCCATTACGCCAACAGGGAAACATTCAAAACATCCCCCTTCCACAGCATTTGTAGCCCTGGCATTTCACAGAACAAGGGAGCAAATTTGGAATGCAGTGTTGGATCTGCATGATGGTGGGTGCAATGTGCTTTTACTAGGTTACCAAGACAGCATGTTCCCAGGTCCTTTTAAGGGCATTAACAAGCCAGTAAATTATATTTGAAGTTGGAAAACAATAATGATCATAGGTTAAGTTGCATTGTGGCGCCTTTGTGATCCAGAAACAACATATTTGGAAATGGCCATATGTGCTCACTCCCCTCACCAATTCTGGTGCCAGAATTGCTAAAATCTCATTTTTGACACTTCAGTGTTGCAATTTTTCCTCTTGCTGGCTCAGGAAAAGGCATTAATAGATGCTGAATTAAGACTTCATCAGAAGTCCCTATTTGATTAATTTAGAATGCTTACAGCTATCTTTATTGAATGTAGTGACAATTACAGCTGTTGGCAGAGCAGAACTAATTTAATCTGTTTTGGCTGCTGAAATTTGTGAAGGAGCCAAGAATGATTTCTGGGAAGAATTGTTAACCCTGAACAAACAATCCTGTAAGTTTCGGAGTGTGCTATCATACCCTTATTGTTAAATATCAAATATCCTGATGCTAAATAATATGCAGGTTTTTTTAAAGAACATATCCAGTAGTGGGAGTGCAACATGTTGCATTTTGGGAACCCTGGGTTTGAATGAAGATTATGCATGTTAGGGAACAGACCGTTATCATTTTAGAGAAGATGAGCACTGCATGTGTGGGAAGCTACATCTAGGGGGGATTATCTCTTTGAATCTTGTAAGGATCTGACTTTTTTCCTTTTCGGCAGGGGGTGGAAAAAGTTAACTCAGGATACAGTCCCAAGCATTCACTGATAGTTGTATAAGGTATGTGTAGATGGTACATACCTTTTATTTTTCCTTACAAAGTCATATTATAACTTTCCTAACCTTGTCATGGAACAGCTTTGCTTACAAAACTGGGACTTTCTTTGTGGGCAGGTGATCACAGAATATTCATTACATTTGTATAAGAGGTGACAGCTTTGTTGGCACAGAACGAAATGTGAGGCTTGCAGGCCCTAGTCTAAGATTTAGATTTAGCAGGATTAAAAAAAGGATTAGACATTTATATGCATAGCAACAATCTTCAGAGTTGGACTTGTTATAACAAATATTAAAACAAACAAGCAAGAGGAGAGAGAGAGAGAGAAACCTTCAAGCCTCAGGGAATAAACCAGATTCTTAGGAGGAGACTTTCCCTTGAATCAGGTTATTCTGTTGCAGGGTTTCTTTCTCTGAAGCAGCTCAGACTGGCCAGACATGATGACAGGATACAGAACTATATGTGACACTGCCCTGATCCAATATGGCCATTTCTGTGTTCCTGTTCTTCCCTAAGACATACAGTTGCACACCTGCTCCTTTCCTTGTGCCTTCTTGGTGCCATAGAGCGGGAGTAAAAATGATGTCTTTCTATCTAATCTCTTTGGGAGCATGGTGGAAATGGACTTTCCCTACTTAGGGAGGATGAAGAAGCTTGCCAAGTTCTGCAGCAAGAGTTGAGAACTTGGAAAGCAGAAAGACGTGATCAGTTCCTCTCTTGTGCTCCTCTCTCCTATTTTGGCTTCATTCTACTTTCCCAAGACTTATAAAAAGGTGCAGTTAGGAGAATCACTTTCTCCCCCAACTCCCACTTCACTGGTCTTGCTTATCTGAGTAGTGGTTCTCATCATATGTATGTGACATCACTTCTTTAAAAACAAATTACCAGACTTTCTAAGACACATTGACAACGGCCAGTTTTTTTTATCCAATCACTTTGTCATATGTACGATTGGTTGGAATCTCTTGCCTTTGGTCTACAATTTTTCTCATATAAAATGCTGATTCTTACATCAGAACCCACAGTTGTGTGGGTACACTTGTAAGACTTTTTAAAACACAGAAAGCCTGTAGGCCAGGGTAAGTGTAGGTATCTAGAAAATCGTTAAGGGATGGTATCCTGAACTCTCCCTTAGTTGATGAGTTCCCGTATTTTCAAAGAAAAAAACCGTGGATCTAGAGGGCACAGAGTTAAATAATGTAATTTCTTTATTTGTAGTGCAGTAATCTCTCTTTATGGGCTCTGACATCCTCCCTTTTGGATACTAGTCACTATGAATCACCTGCCTGAGTTCTAGTGTTGTGATACATTTGGAATCTGTTAACTTCTTCATGTGACAGTTCAAAACTGACAAAATACTTTTTAAAGTGCAGTAAGTGATGGGGAAATACATTGTAATATGAGAAAACAAATAAAAATCATCTCATTGATCTGCGTGGGATTAGGGAGATAATATATCTTGTTAGTTTTTTTTTTTTTTTAAAGAGACTGCTCTAAATTCTGATGCTGGAGGTGAACAAATTATAGTCAATTTCCTATCATCTTTTCAGTAGGGTGTGACACAATAATCTAGTTGTACAAGGGTTGCTTCTTGCTTATATTTATTCCCAGACTTCAATGAGAGCTGTGTATCAATATTTGAGGGCAGAATCTGTTCCAAATGCTGAGTGAATATTCAGTGAACCAGAAGCAAATATAAGGAAGTATAAGCAAGAAGCAAAGCTTGCACAGCTAAATGACTGTCTCATCATAATAAAAAGAGAGTAGGAAAAAACTTGTATTCCACTTTCCAACCATGAAATTTAGAAAATGAACTCTTAAAAGATCCATTAGGACCTAATTCCTCACATCAGTCATTTCTGTGGCCGTTTAGTCTCCTCTTTCCATTGACTTCAATAGGCGTTGAACATGAATATCTAAGGCAGAGTTTGGCCCCTAAAATTGGTTATGCTGGTGTCTCATCCCTCTTTAAAATTTCTCTTCTAATATAAAATATTTCAGATACAGAATATTGTCTATAAACAATAGACGTGGCTCTTACTAAAGTACTTTGATCTTCAGCATTAAAGGACATTTCCTGAGAAATATCATTTAAACTTATATAAATGGAGGAAATGTGAAGTTGTTCTTTCTTTTACATTTTCATTTATCATTTCATCAGAGATGTGGCACAGAGAAATCCTTTCTCCATGCCGGCAGTCACAAATTCCTGCCTGTGCTTTTTGTGCCTAATTAGCTGTTTCTGTTCAATGCTTACTGTAAAATATTTCTTTATATTTCCTTGTCTCTGCACATCAGCTTATGCCATATTGAATAAGCTTTAAAGAAATGCTCTTTTTCTGGCAGGTAACAAACATTGTAAGTCGAAAAAGACATGCTCTTCCTGTGGAGATGGATATCATAAGCCATACTGATCACTCTTCCAGTCTGTAGCACTTAGTTCTTTGATGCTGTGTTGCTCATCACTTAACAATTACACCAATCACATCTGCTTTCCTAGTGGAGAAGCAATTGTGCAAACTGATTTTTTTCTTTCAAATAGATACCTTTTAAGACCTCTTAAAATCAAGTTCCTCACAGAGTAGACAGGGGCCTGTAACGTCCTGGTGACACTTTTCAGAAGAGTAGGGGTTTTCCACAATGTCTTAGCCAGTAGTCCAGTCTCCTTGACAGTGCTGTACAGTGTGTTGTGTTTGTCTGCATGTCAGTACTGGTGTATGTACATAATTTGGGCATAGGTGCTGCAACTAGGGTGCTGGGGTTGCTGCCACACCTTCTGACTTGAAGCAATTTCCATTATATACAGGGTTTACAGTTTGGTTCAATGGCTTTCAGCACCCCCCAATATAAAGATTTTTCCAGCACCCCTGAATTTGGGAACCCCAGAGAGGAAAAAGTGCTATAGAGATGTCAGATATGATTATATTAAAAGCTACAGCTTATAAGACTGAAAACAACTGAAAATTCAACACAATTAACTTATATGTAAAAACAAATATAATTTTATCCCATTATAATTTTTGAAACTTGGCTTTTGGTCATGAATTTATTCAATATGTGTGGTAATAGAACTTGTATGGAACACTTCCATTGACACAGCTTCTATTAATATTAGACTGAGATCGGCTTTGATATCCTACTGAGCTCAAGTAATTTAGACTTGATAAGTGTCATTGGAACTGTAAGAATTGTGTGAGACCTCTCCATTGCTAGATCTTTAGGAGTCAGTACAATGTAAAGGCAGTTGAATGAGATGCTTCTATTATCAAGTTTTTGCAGACTGTTTGTATCTGCAATGCTGTCAATGAAGCAGTAAGTAATGTACTGGAATAGGATTTCATTGTGAGTAATTTGTTGATTAAAAATGTTTTGTTGAATAACCTTTCCCTCTGCTTCAAGATACCAGTCCACACAAAGGCCTGAAGTATCTGTAATACTTAGGGATCAATTATGCCGTGTAGGCACAGCCCATTGCAAAGGCTGGTGTGAAGCCACACTGCTGCAGAGGGAACAATGGGAGGCATTCTGCAGGTTACTATCCTCCATATAGCTGGTACATAGGGTGGGGTGGGGACAATGGCAGAGCCATGGTCCTGGGTTCTCCTAACCCTTTTGGGGCATTGAGTATCCCCCTAGGATGAGAGAACACTGGTTGTGTGCCTCATGATGCTCTTTTGCCCTCCCCCCACTGAGCTACTGTCTAGTAAGCAAGCGGAATTGGCCTTTAACTCCTTAAAATTAGGCCATTTTAGTTGGCGTACGAGGCAGGGCTTAAATTCAGCTGGAGCTGTCCAGAGCGGCGCTCTGGTAAATATTTCAACTCCCTTGGAGTTTTTATAGCATGTGTGGGGGGCTCCAGGCGATACTCTATAAGAATTTAAGCCCTGGTATGAGGCAATGCAGTATTGGAGAAAAACATGTAATTTTTTTTTTTTACTCGTATTAAAAATAACACACTAGAGCAGGGGTGGCCAATCTGAGCCTGAGAAGGAGCCAGAATCTACCAATATATGTTGCCAAAGATCCAGGGCCGGTGCAACCATTTAGGCAAACTGGGCGGCCACCTAGGGCACCTAGTGGTTGGGGGCGCCTAAAAGTCCCCTCAGGCGAGGAGGTGGAGTGGAGGTGAGCTAGGTGGGGGGGCACGTGGGGAGGGCTGCCTGCAGTAATGCGGGGGGGTGGGCGCACACAGGGGAACAGCTCCCCACCCCAGCTTACCTCCATTCTGCCTCCTCCGCTGAGCACACAGCTCTGTCTTCTCCAATCAGCGCCGCAAGCCTGGGCGGGGAGGAGAATTAGAGCAGCGCCGGCGTGCTCAGTGGAGGAGGTGGAGCCGAGGTGAGCTGGGGCGGGCTCCCCAGGCAGGGTTAGCTGCCTCGGCGGGAGTCTCCCCAGGCGGGGTTAGCTGCCATGGGGGGATGGGGGAGAGTCTCCCCGGGTGAGGTTAGCTGCTGGGGGGGGAGAGTCTCCCCAGGCAGGGTTAGCTGCCATGGCGGGAGTCTCCCCAGGCAGGGTTAGCTGCCACGGGGGGACGGGGGAGAGTCTCCCTGGGCGGGCTTAGTTGCTGTGGGGGGACGGAGGGGAGAGGGGTTAGCTGTCGCGGTGGGGGGGTAGCTGCTGCGAGGGGGGGCTCCCTGGGTGGGGGGCTGAGTTAGCTGCCATGGGGGGGAGGTGCAAGGTGGAAGTTTCTCCTAGGGCGCGAAACTTCCTTGCACCGGCCCTGCAAAGATCCACAGTAATAAGTCAGCAGCCCCCCAGTAGCTCACCCCTAGTGCCTCCCACCCACTGGTGGCCCTGCTGATCAGTGCCTCCCCCTCCCTTCCCACGCCTCCTGCCCATCAGCTGTTTTGCGGTGTGCGGGAGGCTCTGGGGGGAAGGAGGGAGGAGCAAGGGTGCTGGAAGGGGTGGGCGCCTGGGGCAGGGCCAGGGCCAAGGGTTAAGCAGTGAGCACCCCCTGGCACATTGGAAAGTTTGCGCCTGGAGTTCCAGCCCCGAAGTCAGCGTCTATGCAAAGAGCCACATATTAACTTCTGAAGAGCCGCATGCCGCTCCAGAGCCACAGATTGGCCACCCCTGCACTAGATCATTCCAGTCTAATAATTAAACTTCACTCCACTCACCATTACATTGACTAGGAAGCTTACTATAGTGATCTGGAACATGATGTCCAAATACCGTAGTGTGTTTGTAAAGGGTAACAACTTTTACTAAGTGTTTTTAAATTATGTAACATTGTGAAAGAAGAGAAACCCAGGTTTGGGTTGGAAGTCTGTGTGTATTGTGGAAGAGACTTTCAGAGATTCAGAGGGCTGGTAGGTGCCCAGTTCAGTGAAATTCTGTGAGAGTTAGGTACCTAACTGTCCTTTGTGCCATTGACAGTTGTCCCCATAGTGCATTTCTGGAAGAATGCAAGGTATAATGCGTTTTTGGAAGAAACACAGTAACTTCACAAGGCCCCTGATATCTAGAGGGCTAAAGCTACTAGTCAGAGGTTGACACCCAGGATGAGGAGGCACCAGCAAGCAAGGTCCAGTGTTATCTACAGAAGCCTCTGGATTGTAGATGTGTGAGTCTTCAAGTCCCAGTTAAGAGAAACCCAAGAAATACTAACAGTTGATCCTTGCTGGAACTACCATGATGATGGCCATCTTTGTTTAAAATCTATTTTTCATAGAGAAAAATGTCCATTGAAAATTATTTATATTTGTTTTGGAAAAGTTTATCTTAAATCTTTCTCTGAAGGAAATATCCTGGATGTCTTGTGTGGATTTTCCAGAATGTGATCTTTACTGCAAATGCAGCATTTTATGTTTTTAATTTGTAAAGGATTTTCCCATATAATTTCAAATAACTTTTACTGAAACAAAAGTGAAAATAAATATGCATATCTTTTTGGTTTTAGTAACCTTCAAATTATAGCCAGGAAGCTATTATGGTTAATTTAACTGTTCAGAGATGATAAACCTTTTAATCCATTTGAGCGATAGAATTGATAGTTATTGAACCGTTAAGTCTAAAACCAAACTTGCTAAGTATGCTTTCAGCTAACAGGGCGATTTCATCATATTGTCAGGGGGCCTGTTATTTTAAAGAAATTATGTTGTGTGTAACTAATGATGTGGTCCCCGAGGCAGGCTCATGCAAAGAGATAATAGAAGTGTTGTGTTGCCACACAATATCTACTGAATGTTAGATAATAGAGGTAAGAATTATGTCAAACTCAGGGCCCATTACTTACCCCTTACCAATCTACTTACATGTTCTTGTAATTTTCATGTACTTAATAAATCGTTTCATCCCATTAATCATTCATTTAGAATATTCTTAGGAATTTTATTTAATTTCTACTAATATTAGTAGTCATTTATCTTAACACAATTTCCTTCAAAATATAAAGCCAGGTGGATATGATTGTTTAATACTGTTTTATTTGCTTTTATAGCTTATTATATATAATGCACAACATGCAGATATCACAGAGTCGTCTCCAGATTTGACATAACTGTTGGTTCTTTATCATGGAATATAATGCTGAAGTCCTTTATTTTTAGTTTTAGTAGGAATATTTTCATGGTGAGGAACCTTGTTGAATGGTAGCAGGGGTCCTGATGTATATGAGATATACATGTAATGTATTGATGGATGAAATAGATAATTTATCTATATGAATGAGCTTTTGAAATGCTTTTGGAAGTGGGACTATAGCAGACCACACAACTGGTGTATGTAGAGGGATTGTCTCAGTGTTTACCATGATGTTCCTTGCTCTGTACCCCAAGGTGGGGTGAAGTCTTGCAGTCCTTACTCATGCAAAATTCCCAGTGAAGTAAAAAACTTGTTTTGTTTTCAAATATCGAATTTCCCTTTTTTGTTCCAATCCTTGTTTGTTCTAATATCTTCTCCCACTGCAAGTACATTTATTTAGATAAAAATTGACTGCTTAGTTTCATGGGGGATTCTGTTGGCCTTGTTCAATTGATTTTTAAAGATGTCTTGTTTTATTGTAACACCAGTATTTTTGCTTTTGAGCTTCTGGTTTGAATGAGCAAAAACACTCAGGGAAAAACATGGCAAACAGTGCTAAATTTTGCATGCTTTCAAGGCAAAATTGTTAATCCCTCCATCATTTCCTCTAGCTTGGGTGGGGAGAAGATCTCTAGAAACCATTTCATTTCGTGAGGGGGCCAGAAGAGAATTTAGACCAGGGGTGTGCAAACTATGGCCTGGGGGCCACATCTGGCCCTTCAGACATTTTAATCCAGCCCTCAAGCTCCTGCTGGGGAGCAGGGTCCGGGGCTTGCCCTGCTCTGGAGCTCCAGCCAGGGAGTGGGGTCAGGGGATTGCCCCGTTCTGCACATGTTGTGGCTTCGTGTGGCTCCTGGAAGCAGCGGTACGTCCCCACTCCAGCTCCTACACATAGGGGCAGCCAGGGGGCTCCGCACACCGCCCCTGCCCCAAGCACCACCCTTACAGCTCCAATTGGCTGAGAACCAAACCCCTCAGTCCCAGCCCGGAGCACCCTCCTGCACCCCCAACCCTCATATCCAGCCCCACCCCAGAGCCTGCACCCCCAGCCGGAGCCTTCTTCCCTTCCCGAACCCTGGCCCCCAATTTCTTGAGCATTCATGTCCCGCCATACAATTTCCATAGCCAGATGTGGCCCTTGGGCCAAAAAGTTTGCCCACCCTGACTTAGGCCAAGACTCTGTTTCCCCTCCTCCATGACTTCCTCTCTACCAGTGGGCCACATGCTTCCTGCTGTCCTTGGGGGTTAGAGGACATATCTTAGTGACCTTTCTTAACCCCCCCCCCCAATGTCAAGGTTGTGTGACGGCTGGTTCCCTCCCTCCATCAGATTCTTCTAGGGTGGCTACTGGCTTATCTTTATATGCACTGGCAAGGTAGACCCCCTCTTCCCCCCACTCCTGTCTACAGAAAGATCTTGTGACAAGGGATGTGGGAGGAAGTGGGTGGCATCAGTCTTGGATGAAACTTGTTTCTGGCTTACTAAAATATTCTCAAATCTTTTGGCAAATCTGGGCAAAGTTTTAGGCTCATTACAACTCCTGTTCCTTCAGGTAGGTCATTTGCCGCTGAGCTTCCAGTTCCTTAAAGGTGATTTATTTCACAAGTTTTAATTTTTCTTTACATTGGCAGATTTTGTCTTTGATGAATGTACAAAGTGCTCCTCCTTGCTAACCTTTCTAGCATGTAGAGCATTAGTCAGTGATTACAAGTGTGTTGTATATATTTCATTGTGAGGACATCATTAAATGTAATGCATACTCTGTAATATAAACTCTGTTGAACAAACCTGGTGGCTGTAACTTAAAAAAAGTAGCAACCCCTCCCCCCTGATTAATTTCTGTGTAGGTTATTTTGTGATTCAATTCTTGGAAGTCTCAGACTCCACCAAACCACTTTCCTTCAGACACATTGTAGTATTATGGTGGGGGCAGGAGTACATGAACTTGGCCTCCTCAGTTAGCAGGATAAAGAGGCCTGTATTCCACTCCTCTTTTCAGTATTGGTTTGAAAACCATAAGGTTCCTGAAACCAGGGAAGAAGTTTGTAATGCAGATCCAATGAAAGGTCTTGTCTTCTGTAAGCCTGACACACATTTGTGTCTGATTCAAACTTTCTTATTCTGTTCCTTATTCTATAAATTGTACATCTGACACACAGCTACCGGAAACTTTTAGTTTATGGTTTGACTGCTGTGGTTTGTTTTACTGTGCATTACATTGAATTTGTCAGCCGTTGTCTTATCTGACATTCCATGACCATCCCAGATATTTTCTAATACCTAAGGTTGCTAATGTTGAATGAGTGCTTTAACAACACGAGTACAGACTTGTTAGAATCTGTTTTTGCCTCCTACCCTCCCCAGGCTATAAATATTTCTCATAAACCATAGTTTTGTGATATTTCTTACCCAAATTTCCACACTTGTTGCTATTACAAAACGTTGAGGGACCATATACCTTGTACCCACACACATACATACAGTTCCCTCTAATTCATTGTGAGTTCTTATCCTCTTTGCAATGTGTGCAATTCAAAGTGTGTGTGTGTGTGTGTGTGTGTGTGTGTGTCTCCCTTGAACTTCTTTCAGGTAGAGCAGGTAGGCAATTCTTCCCTTGTCCCAAATCCTTTGCATCTCTTCAGCACCAACAGTTTCAAACTCTCACAAGCAGTGGTAATTTCCTGTCTCTTTCGCTGGCTCCCAGTGGGATAGCGAGTACACCATCTGGATCCAAATAGATTAGCACAGTTTGGAGACCTAGACCTTGTAGTGGACGCAGCTTATCCATCTTTGGTTCAGCTGCTGAGCTCTACCAGGCTGTTTCCAAACTCTCACTGAGCTGTAGTTGGCTCAGCCTTCAGATGGTGACTATGATATGTCATGTCATGCCAGGTGGTCTGCCCACAAGGAGAGCTTCCTGTATAGTTTCAAAAGAGCTACTGAGCATGGTTTGTGCCACAGCCCAGCTTGTAGATGTTTTTGCTTCCTCTGGTAGTGTCATTTTGTCCAACTCTGGCAAGTCTGTAAACACACAGAGTCCCCAAAAGTAAACCAATAAACTGTGTCTCCACCTCACTATTTCGTCCCTTATTTACACCACTAAATGCTGAAATGCATGCATGCGGATAAACCATTTGGCTGTTGTTCTGCATATGAGAATGTTGGCATGAGTACCACAGTTTCTCTTTATGAAGAAACAAGTGTATCACTTCAGTTATATAAACACAAAAATAATTTAAAACATGGGCTCAGTTCAGTAATCCTTATTCTCATGGATCAGGCATTGAGAGAATTGGGTTTTAATCCTGGTTTGCTGTGTGACTGAGGCCTGGTCTTCACTGGGGGGAAGGAGGTAACGTAGCTGAAGTCGACATACTTAGACCTACTCACCGCGGTGTCTTCACTGCGGTGAGTTGACTGCTGCTACTCCCCCGTCGACTCTGCCTGTGCTTCTCGCAGCGGTGGAATACAGGAGTCGACGGGAGAGTGCTCAGGGGTTGATTTATCGCGTCTAGGCCAATCCAGCGGGTAGTATAGACATACCCTAAG
Organism: Mauremys mutica; assembly: GCF_020497125.1. Taxonomy (NCBI): domain Eukaryota; kingdom Metazoa; phylum Chordata; order Testudines; family Geoemydidae; genus Mauremys; species Mauremys mutica. Next base: position 42,322,722 of record NC_059079.1, on the reverse strand, counting down.
ATAACATTTGAAAGAAAATTTCAAGCAGATTGCTGTGTTCATTGAAATAATACTGTTGCCTTTAAACATTTAAATTATTTTGTACTGTTTTATATTGGATTGTAAGATTTAATAAAAATAGATTTTGTGGAGTTGTATCTTCTCATAAAAAGAACTGGTACATCTTGCACTATTATTTTTAGGTATGTGTCTTTCACGCATTGCTGCAAAATTATTGACGGGTTGTCACTTTCACTGCTGTTTCAAAAGATAACATGTCTGGGCTATGGTGAAAACAAATTACAGCCCCTTATCTAGAAGAAAACAGCTTCCAATGCCATGCAAGACACATTGTAGAGAACAATGGGTAGACTCTTTATTTAAAATGGGCTGGTAATTTAAAAGGAGGGGCTGCGGTTTTCGGGTTAACGTGCAACACAAACCCAACTAACCCCCCCCCAATTCTCTGAGATGATTGCTTCACCCCTCCCCACACCGCGTGGCCAACAGCGGGGAACATTTCTGTTCAGCCACAGGCAAACAGCCCAGCAGGAACAGGCACCTCTGAATGTCCCCTTAATAAAATCACCCTATTTCAACCAGGTGACAATGAATGATATCACTCTCCTGAGGATAACACAGAGAGATAAAGAATGGATGTTGTTTGAATGCCAGCAAACACCGGGACCATATGCTGTGTTATGCAATGATTCCAGACTACGTGCTACTGGCCTGGCATGGTAAAGTGTCCTACCATGGAGGACGGAATAAGGATGCCCTCCCTAGAAATCTTTTGCAAAGGCTTTGGGAGTACATCCAGGAGAGCTTTATGGAGATGTCCCTGAAGGATTTAGGCTCCATCCCCAGACACGTTAACAGACTTTTCCAATAGCTGTACTGGCTGTGAATGCCAGGGCAAATTTATCATTAAACACAGTTGCTTTTAAACCATATATAATATTTACAAAGGTACACTCACCAGAGGTCCCTTTTCCACCTGGCAGGTCTGGGAGGTAGCCTTGGGTGGGTTCGGGGGGTACTGACTCCAAGTCCAGGGTGAGAAACAGTTCCTGCCTGTCGGGAAAACGATTTGTCGGCTTGCTTGCTGTGAGCTATCTTCCTCGTCCTCAAAACCCGCATCCCTGTTGTGTGCTACTCCATTGATGGAGTCAAGCACAGGGGTGGGGTAGTTGTAGGGGCACCTCCTAGAATGGCATGCAGTTCATCATAGAAGTGGCATGTCTTGGGCTCTGACCTGGAGCGGCCATTTGCCTCTCTGTTTTTTTGGTAGGCTTGCCTCCTTAAATTTCACGTGGCACTGCTGTGGGTCCCTGTTATAGCCTCTGTCCTTCATACCCATGGAGATTTTTTCAAATGTTTGGGCATTTTTCTTTTGGAATGGAGTTCTGATAGCACGGACTCTTCTCCCCTTACAGCGATCAGATCCCATACCTCTCGTTTGGTCCATGCTGGGGTTCTTTTGCGATTCTGGGACTCCATCATGGTCACCTTTGCTGATAAGATCTGCACTCACCTGCAGATTGCCACGCTGGCCAAACAGGAATGAGATTCAAAAGTTTGTGGGCCTTTTCCTGTCTACCTGGCCAGTGCATCAGAATTGAGAGTGCTGTCCAGAGCGGTCACAATGGAAGACTCTGGGATAGCTCCCGGAGGCCAATACCGTCAAATTTCGACCACACTACCCCAAATTCGACCCGGCAAGGTCGATTTCAGCGCTAATCCCCTAATCGGGGGAGGAGTACAGAAATTGATTTTAAAAGCCCTTTAAGTTGAAAAAAACGGCTTCATTGTGTGGACGGGTGCAGGGTTAAATCGATGCAACGCTGCTAAATTCAACCTAAACTTGTAGTATAGACCAGGGCTATGTGGAGTAGGGCCTGAAGAGGAGACAGTCCAGGATGTATATAGGGAGAAGAGGAGTCAAGGAAGCAGAATGCTCACTTGATATAGCTTTCTCCAGTCCCAGGCATTAGTGCAATTCCTCAGCAGAGTATGATTCAGAAGTGCAAATGATTGGTAGCTATAGCTGTATTCAGGCAAAACGAATCTCCGATTCCATCCTAAAAATCAGGATTGTTCTATCAAGCTAATTTGCTAACTTGATAAATTGGGAACTAGTTCTCAATTGTGCAAAAGTTACTATAAAATCATAATTGTATAATCCCCCAGTGTGTAATTATGGTCCTTTTTGACAATATTATTTGAGATGTCTTGAATCTGTAAACACAGTGCATGCATTTGCAGTAAATCTCTGCAACTACACTTCCAATTAATTCTTTTTAATGAAAATACGTGGTATATTGCAAATTGATTGCTTTTCTAAGTTCAGTGCAGTGGTAATTTTTCTTTTAGCACCTAAAGAGTGTGGTCCACTCTTATTCACTAATTGCTTACAATTTTTTTTTTTAAAACTGAAGCCATTTTAAAGCTAACTTAAACTTGGTAACTTCTTAGCTTTTCTCTTTGCCAACATAAAATTAGCTTAAACAAATTATGCTGAACAAAATTCCTCTCTTTAGGCCTTGGATAACACTATTTCAGTCTAAAGAGAATTTTAATGACTGAATTACAAACCACCTGAAAATAATGGTTTAATAGAGATACTAGCTAACCCTTAGAAATGGTAATATTGCAGTGGGTTTTGCTATACATGTTGTGGCAGAGCTCTGACCTTGCTCCCGTGGGTCCTGCACTTCTAAGCGGTTTATGCTAGCCTCAGTGGCTCACTGTGACCCTCCATATAGTCCTTCTCTCTCTAGGGCCAGGGTTACAGTCTACTGAGCTCTTTTCATCATAAGCCAGCAGGGAGGTTGGTGAGAGAACTCCCACAGTCTCTGTTGTCCCTAGGGGCTTGTTTCAGAACAGTTTAGCCTCCTGTCCTGACAGGGGCCTGACTTCCCCTCCCAGGAGATATTCCTGTAGTGGTGGGTTGGGGGGAACCCGGGCCTGGCCTCTACTCCGAGTTCCGGCCCAGGGACCCTAATGGTAGCAGCTGTTGGCAGCCAACCTTTCACTGCCACAGTTGCTACATTTCCCTGGGCCACTTCCCTACAGCTCTCCTGCTTCTCCCTTCTTCACCCTTACCTTGGGGCTCCCTTAACGATGGTTTGAGGGTGTCTTCATTAACCAGCCCTTCAGCCGCACTTCCTCTCCTCTGACATCCTGGCTCTCCCCTGCCTGACTGGAGTGAGCCCTTTTTATAGTATCAGCAGGGCCTTAATTAGAGTCAGGTGGTCACATTAACTTAATGGCCTCACCTGACTCTTTGCAGGTTAATTAGAGTGAGGTGTTGTCATTAGCCTGGAGCAGCCCCTGCTCTGGTCAGTCAGGGAACAGAAAACTGTTAATCCAGTGGCCAGTATATCTGCCTTCTGCTATTCTGCTGTACCCAACTGGCTTGGGTCTATCACAATATATAATGGCAAAAATAATCATGAGCTTCCAAAGTATACCACAAAGTAGCTGGTAATTACATGCCTGTACACTAATAATATTATTTGTTTTTTTTTCTCTAGTTTCTCTGCTTGAAGAATATAAGAACATTCCTTTCAGCATGTTGTGAGATATTTGGGATGAAGAAAAATGAACTTTTTGAAGCATTTGATTTGTTTGATGTGCGAGATTTTGGAAAGGTAATTTAAAATTTCCTGTTTACTAATATCTTCTTTTTTTTGGCTGGATAAAGTGGTTATTGGGTAATACTTGCCATTGGTTTTATATAGCAAAGATGTTTGGTCTGGTTTTCTTCTTTTCACACTTGTGTTGCATTTTTCTTTTCTTTAAGTCATAGTTGACAGAGGTCACCTGCCTGGGTGTTTTAACCATTGTGTCCTTTAGATCTGCTCAGAGATCTGCTTTAGATCTGCTAGAATTGCAGTGGCCAATGTATACTAGCACTTCCCATCATTAGTGCTACTGGTGATGCACTAGTGCTAGCACTGGTGGAAGACTTTAGGGGAAAAGTGTAGTGTAAGAGAGGCCAAAGAGGTCAAACACCTAATGTTCTACTGATAGATTCACCTCTTGGTTCCTCTCTTGGTTTGGCTTGCTCACAAGGGCTGTTCTGTTGAGAGCAAGTTACAGGCAGAAAAGGAGCAATGTTATGGGGCAGAGAAGGACCATATAGTGGATTGGTGTCATAAGGAAAAATGTGCACAGCTGGAGGAGCAGGGAGTAGCAGTGGTGGGTGATGAGAAGAGGAGTCTGGGCTGACTGTAAAGTCAAGTAAATCAAGCAGTCACTTGGTGCTCCATATCTTTTGGGGGGAGCCTCCTATCCCGTGCAGGCTCTCAAGCTCTTGGAGTGACTCTACCTTTCTCTCCAGCAGTGGGACTTAGGAGGGAGAAACAGTAACTCTAAGACCCTTCATCCCCACCCCCTTATGGTGAAGGGAAAGGAGTGGTAGGCAACTCAAGACTTGAATTCTCTTCCCCCACTTCTAGTTGCTTGAAGCTGCTGTGTTGTCTGTGGGCCTACAAATTGTAAGGCTTGGCACTTAGAGGAGTAATGGGAAGAAGAAAAGGATGATAGGAGTGGCTAAGCATGGGGAGGGAGAGAAAAGTGAGGTTTTTGTGTGAACAACAGGTGATAACAGTAGTCAGATGACATGACAGTGGAAGTGGGATGTCCCTAACCTGCAGCATCACCGTCTTTGCACCTATAATTTTATTCATTGTCTAGGCTGGCAGAAATGGATGTAGGTTTAGTACAGACACTCTTTGTCTTTTCTCCAATATTTTCAAACCAGACTATCAGACAGTATGAACATGTTCTGGCAGGCAAATGTCCTGGTGTTCAGGACTACGGTCTGTGGGAACAAATCTGTTACGTACAGTTAGTGTGTCATAATGGATATACCAATTGCATGACAGAACAGGCAGTCTCTGAAGTCTGGGGAAAGGATATAATTGCCAACAGTGTCCACAAATAGCAGGTTCATTTTAATAAGAAATACAGACTTTAAGATTGTATACAGTAGAATTGTTTGAGCAAAGCCCTCTTTTGATGATTACATCTGAATGAACACTAAATGTAGGTCCATGCCAATGTTCTAATAGGCAATTTAATGCCAAGACAGGTCAGTTTGGTTATAATTAGCACTCCCACAAGCTACTACATTCTCTACCTGTGCCACTCACAAAGGTGCAATTTGTGTTCTGCCTTTCAAAAACCAAATAAACCCTTTTTTCGGTCCGGTCCTTACAACTGAATGTTCATTGTTCAGTATAAATGAGGCCCAATTTATCACTATATGTGGGACCTGGCTTTTGGCAAGTATGGTTTAATAGATTCATGTAGCCAAATGATCACTGAAAATAGTAATCTACATAACATAGTTCCACTGTGTTGGCTCTTCATGTACCTTTGGATTTCTTATGTTTTTTCTACACTTTTCGCCCTAAAGCAAACCTTACAAGTAGTCTTCCTTTTGGTTGCTTTCTAGATAATAGCACACTTACCTTGCTATTTGGGGATGGAAGGACTTCTGTGCACAGGCGAAGTAGATATGACCAAAGGGATAGGTATTTAGTATAGGAGGAGGGTGGGGAAGAGAGGAAGGGAGGGTGAATGAGAGACAGAGAATAGAGGGTCAATGAAGTAAAAGAAGGGGCATGAGAGAGGGGAAAAAGAGGGTTGGGAACTGTGAAGAGGAAAGCTTGGTTTGAGAAGGAAGAGGATAGATGAGGGAAGATAATGGGTAAGAAGGATGTGAGGGATATGGGGTTATGAAAGAGTTAGGCTGGTTAAGCAGAAGGGAGGGAGGTGGTCCAAGTGTAGATATACCCATAGTTAAAATAGTGGTGGGGTGCCACAAGCCGGGGCCCTTCCAGTCTGGAACTGCTTGACAACTCTGGCATCTTTTTCTTTCAAACAGTTTTAAGATTTAACCCCCTCACCTTCCTTGTCTGTTTAACACGTGACAAAGCTCCCAAGTACCATTTTTACTGCTGTGAGACTGAGACACAATGCTAATTAGTTACTGTGGGCTTCTCTGAGTTATAAAGAGCTATGTATGTAAACCTGTGATTAGTTTTTCTGTGCGCAAAAGCTGGCTTTCTCTAGTGTATTGTTTGTAACCTCCTACATACTTGTCTGCTCTCTGCCATTGCCAGCATGTATTCAGCACAGATTTCTACTTCTGAGTCAGTGCATCACTCCCCTAGTTTAACAGAAGAGCCTATACTTATCTAAAGACCATGCCACATTAAAAATATTCCAAATCCGAACAAATATCTCAGAAATAATTTCCCCTTTTTAACATCTGAAGATACAATATTTCCATTACTTTTTATACATTGCACTTTATAATAGACAGGAGGCCTGATTCTTATTTACACTAAGGCTCCTTTAAGCTGCCTAAGGGTGTGTCTACACTACGGGATTATTCCGATTTTACATAAACCAGTTTTGTGAAACAGATTGTATAAAGTAGAGTGCATGCGGCCACACTAAGCACATTAATTCGGCGGTTTGCGTCCATGTACCGAGGCTAGTGTCGATTTCTGGAACGTTGCACTGTGGGTAGCTATCCCGTAGCTATCCTATAGTTCCCGCAGTCTCCCCTGCCCATTGGAATTCTGGGTTGAGATCCCAATGCAAAAACAGTGTCGCGGGTGATTCTGGGTAAATGTCGTCACTCAATCCTTCCTCCGTGAAAGCAATGGCAGGCAATCATTTCGCGCCCTTTTTCCCTGGATTGGGAGCTCAGCCAAGAATGCAAATGCTTTTCAGAGACTGCGGGGACTTTGGGATAGCTGGAGTCCTCAGTACCCCCTCCCTCCCTCCATGAGCGTCCATTTGATTCTTTGGCTTTCCATTACGCTTGTCACACAGCACTTTGCTGTGGCCTCTGTCTATCATAGCCTGGAGATTTTTTCAAATGCTTTGTCATTTCGTCTTCTGTAATGGAGCTCTGATAGAACAGATTTGTCTCCCCATACAGCGATCAGATCCAGTATCTCCCGTACGGTCCATGCTGGAGCTCTTTTTGGATTTGGGACTGCATTGCCACCCGTGCTGATCAGAGCTCCACGCTGGGCAAACAGGAAATGAAATTCAAAGATTCGCGGGGCTTTTCCTGTCTACCTGGCCAGTGCATCCGAGTTCAGATCGCTTTCCAGAGCGGTCACAATGGTGCACTGTGGGATACCACCCGGAGGCCAATACCGTCGATTTGCGGCCACACTAACCCTAATCCGACATGGCAATACCGATTTCAGCGCTACTCCTCTCGTCGGAGAGGAGTACAGAAATCGGTTTAAAGAGCCCTTTATATCGATATAAAGGGCTTTGTTGTGTGGATGGGTGCAGGGTTAAATCGGTTTAACGCTGCTAAATTCGTGTAGTGTAGACCAGGCCTCAGTGATGTAAAGAGACCTTAATGTAAATAAGAATCAAGCCCATGGTGTTGCTTTCTGGTACTGGTGATTGAAGTGGCTCACTAAGCATATCTAACTACTTTTGTTTGATTGTTTGTGCAATATAAAGAGATTGGCAAACCAAGAAATTCCACCTGTCCGTTTATGCTACTGTACATTTTTTGCTATGCTAGGAATAGTTAAGCTATAGCATTGTACTTCCAGTCTTTTGCTTTCAAACTTGTTACATTGCTTATTCAAAAATACCAATGATTTTTTCTTGGTTCTGTGAACAGCAGAGGAATTAAAACAAAGTCTTTTAACAGCTACTGTTGCAGTGACTGCTCTACCAGGTATCCAGTGTTTGCTATAATTGTAGGGTCCTTATCTAGACCTTTGTGTCAAGCCTTTGCTACTTGTTTAAATAGGCTAAAAAGTGCTTTATGATAGTGTAGCATTACTTACTATTGGTTTCTAGTTAGTTGTTGAGAGAGATCCTGGTTCACATAGTTACTCTAATATGACCATAAAGGGCCTGATTTTTAAGACAGCCACTAATCTTGAAGGAGAATTTTTGCAGATTCAGTTAGTTACTGGTGCAAAATTGTACCTGTGAAATAACACGCTGGATTGAGGCCTGTCTCAAAAATGTAGCTCACAATGTTTCACTGGCTATTTGACACATGACTTTTGAGGTTTGTGCTTTGTAAAGTTGTGTTCCAAAATTAACTTTTATCTTGTGTAAACTGAAGCAGAATAATGTAAGCTGGCATTTGCAGAGATACTATCTCTTTCATGAAAGATTTTAACTATTGCATTTCTCTTCTCCCAACACAAAATTAGCCTTAATAGTACATTATTTCTTTTATGTATATATTGTAGTGAACATGTGCTAGGTGCTGTACAACATATAGGAAGGAAGAGATAATTCCTGTCTTTACAATATTTGACAATTTCAATGAGCAGCACAGACAATGTCTGAAAAGTCAGCAATTCCTGCTGTGCATGCATGCAAACATGCTTCCATAGTCTTAGTCAGATTAGTGACAAAGGCACATGGGGTTATTTAATGAGACTTGCCTCTCTTGAGTAATAACAGCTGTTTGAGCAAAAGTGGTGTTGCTAAACCAAACAGCAAAGATAGTGTAATACTTGCAGTAGCTTTGTGTGATGGGCATCTTTCCAGCGTCACCATTACTCTGTTTGCAGTTCATCTGTTTTCACTGCATGCAGGAATGAAAGCTTGTCACACGTGACTGGAGGTTGCTGTGTGCTCTCTCTAGTGATAGATAAATTGACTTGTGTTTAACTAGTCTCTTTAAATGCCTAGGGACATAGGCAACTTTCTAGAGCAGATAGTGAATTTGAAACCATTAAAAAGGAGTGGAACATTGTAAAAATATCACATATAGCATAGTCTCAGGGTTGTAAAATGTGTAGGAGAGTATAACATAGTGTGAGATTTGATCTAACAAGACTAACAGAATATGCTTTATTGGTTTGGAAACGTCTCCAGTTACTAGAAGCAGTGGTGATGAGAAGGAAGCTTTCCTCTGATTAGTTTGATTTTTCTGTGGTCAAACAAATTTTCTTAAATTAATTATTTTTTCTATATGGAAAAAAATGTTTGTATACATTCCCAACCCTACAGTCTTTACTCCCACAAATCCCTTTGTGAATTAAGTAGGAGTTAGGCATGTGCAAAGGGCTACAAGATAAGCACCACTGGATTTTCCTCTTAGTCATCAACTAAAAAAATTCCATTATGTTTTCTTTATTTTAAGAACCATTTTCTGAATCATTCTCCCTGCCCATGGACATAGTTAATAGGAGTTTTGTGCACAAACAGAGAGAAGGCTGGTAGTGGTGTGATCACTCTAGTTTTGAGAAGATTTCTAGTTTATAGAGGATCTTTTGGACCACAGGCATTTTCCAGACTGCTGGCCAAATGAATGATTAGGTGGATGTGTGTATATTTCCACAGCTTCTAATGCACTAAAATCTTAAATTAAATATTTGAGTTGGAAGAAACTGTAGTGCAATACTGACCAATGCTTAATACTTCTAAGGGGCCAAATTCAGACATGTAAGTGAGGGCAACTCCACAAGCCCCACGTGTCTTGATTTTCATGAACTCCTTTTATTTAAGGAACCACTCCGGAAACCACATACAATCACACATGTATTGAGTTTTTGTTGCTTGTTCTGCAATTATATTTTTATAATTGTTGAATTTTTAAACTTATTGTAATAGAAAAAATGTAGTCAGTTTTATACTGCGGGTTTCCATGGTACCCATTTAAGCAAACAAACAAATTAGGAAGAACATGTCAGATGCAAATGAATAATTGATTTTAAAGAAAGGGATAAAAAGAGGAGAAACAAAAAAGGAGACCTGGTGAATTAGCATTTGAAATATTCCACAGTTGTGCAGTTATTTTATTAAGATCCTATTTTTTTAAAATAAGTGGTAGGATATGACTTGTATGTCTAGTATTGCCTTTTTGTCCTCCCACGGAAAAAAAGGTTCCATAGTTTTGATCTTTTCCCTCTTGTATGTTTCAAGTATTTTCCCTTGTTTAGACAGCAGCAGTCACAGATGGTGGGTTCTTGTTGTAGCTGGATACTTCCTCCATGTTTTCTTCCCCATATAGCTATAAACTCCAGTAGCAGATGTAGTGCTGTCAGGGGTAGCCTGAATCCAATCCTTTAGTATACCAGGCTGTAACTACAGTACTTTTAAAAACGATCTGGTGCTTTTTAACTATGGTGAACAGTTGTTACAAACTGTTAGGTATAACAGTAAAACTAACACAGGTAGGAGCAAGTGAACTGGTTTTTCCAGTTTGAACCCACTATGACATAATGGGATTGGAAATTTGACTTGAACCCTAATGTTATTGAATTTGTGTTCTGCTTTGCAGTGACTGTGTGTGTGTGTGTGTGTGTGTGTGAGAGAGAGAGAGAGAGAGAAGTGAGGGGAATGGAGATTAAAGTTCCTAAGGAAAAAGTTACATGAGGATGAAGCAGAGAGTGAACAGCGTGAAAAACATATACCCATGCCTTAATACTGGGATCAAGGTGAGGGGAGTATTCCAAATACATAGCACAGATTTCCCTTTATTATCTTTTAAAACCGAATCTCCCTTGAGGGGGGAAGGGTTTTAAATTGCAGGAAAAAAAGGTTCTTGAACTAATTCAATAAAATCAGAAAAAAATAAGTTGAGACAGTTGCTAAGCCTCAAACTCCATGAGGTTCATCCACTTCTAGTCACAACTATCTATTCTTCTAGTAGATTTCAGTGCTGTGTATAGCTTGCTGATGTAGCATGGAAACCTCCACCCCCTCACACACTGGTGCCAGGCAGTGTTTTCATTAAAAATTCCACCTCCGAGACTCATTTTTTCACCACCCCAGGACTGTTGGGTTCTTCCTCTCTATACCTGTGTGCCAGAATCAACAAATAATTTTGATACTTGTGCCTTCAATTCTGCCGGAATCACATAGTCCTCTAGCATCCCCAGTCTTTGGTGTGTCTTGTATCTCAGCAATTGCAGCTGTCATAGCTTCTCAAAGGTGATTTCAACCTACTGTAGGACTCATTTGATAAAGAATAGCTCTGTGATGAAATGGGAATCTAAAGGCCTGCTGTAGTCAATGGGAGTCCTGTTGCCTGGAGCTATCTTTACTCTGGTCATCGGAAGTGTAGGGAATAGAGTGCTGGTCACAGGTGTGCTCCTTGCTTCAAGCATAGCTCAGTTTTCTTACCTTGTTTACATCAAGTCTGTAAAGTTAATAAGTTTGAACTTATTTTCATAATAGGTATTTGACAACATGCTATTATACAAGATTGGTGAATGACATCAAAAAGAACAAAAGGGCGTTAGATTTACTAAGCAAAAGTGGTGTAAACAAGTATTTGGTCATTCGCAATGCTATATAAGAGCTAGGTTTTATTAAAAAGCATATAGTGCAGCTTCCAGCACAGCTACATCCTCCATCACACTCAAAAGGCACATTTGCACAAAGTACACAGCAAAGTGCTCTGAAAATACTGAATGTGTAAGCAAGAGTCTTGTACTATATGGTAATTTTAGCTACTCTGTCACTGTTAAGGAAATCCTGACACTGATTCAGCAGAACATCATGAACAAGCTCAAGTATCATGTTCCAAGTGTGTTGGAATTCCACCAAGTATGTTTTCAAAAGATTCCAGGAAGAGCAGACAGATGTGAGTATTCACATGCCAAAATCTACATGGCAGCTTGATGGTTATAAAAACAATGAAATTCACAGACAAGAACTAAATCTCAGTGCATAGAAATCAAGTGCAGTCCAGCAGTAAGGTCTCAGGAGGCACCTGTCAAATATTTGGACAGCATCACAAACTGTGCTGAAGGATGCTTGAAAGGTGTGGACACTTGTATAGAAGCAGCTGCTGTCATGTTTCAGGCCCTTCAGTGGCCTCTGGGGATGTTGTGACATCAGGCTTGCTACAAAGTTCCAGATCTATAGAACCATGGTTATACCACTCTATTGAACGGAAGTGAAACATGGGCACTAAAGAACATAGGACTGATATTTTCAGTTCTCATCATCTTTGTCAGTTATTCCATGTCAAGTGGCAGGAAAAGAACAGAAATGAGGATATTCAAAGCTGAACCCAACAACCACCTCCCTGAGCACTTGTTCAATTTAGGCAGCTTTGTTGGTATGGACATATTAGAATGGAAGACAAATTAATTTTGAAGTGTGTGTACCAAGGAACGCTGCTACACAGCTGACAATCACATGGGCACCAAAAGCTTTGGTAGCATGACAAGAGTGCCAGTGATGAACATGAACTAAATATACAGCCATACCACCAAAAGTACCTTGCCAGAGATCAAGCCGAGTAGTGCTTGATCCACAAGGAGGTTACATCCCTTTAGGATTTGCTATGATGAAGACAGTCTTGTACATAATTCTATATTTTTATTTAATGGTTTATGTATAAAGTGTGTGTGTGTGAGAGAGAGAGAGAGAGAAGGGTGGGGAATGTGGCAGTGCATCAGAGAGAATTGGGTGGAGCACAGAAGTTTGACAGAACTGTAAAAGAAGCTTGTGGGATGTGACCCTTCTTTGTAAACTTAAACACAATGAAAATTCACCCCGCTATTAGTAATGCCTTGTGGATGTTCAAATAATACAGTCAATTATACCTAATTATGCTATTTAGTAAGTCCTGGTCTATATGCACATATTGTATCAGTATGAAAAAAATCACCCTCCTCACTGAAATAGTTATTGATGTAGTTATACCTGTAGAAGCCCTAGTGTGGGTGCCGTTATACATGAAATAAAGGTGCCTTATGTGGGTGTAACTTATTCCCCTTCCTGTATGGTAATAGCTATAATGACTGCATCCACATTAGGGTTTTTTTTTTTTTTTTTTGCCACTTTTACTATGCCGGGATAGTTAAAACTGGAAAACTTTTAAGAGTAGACAACGCCTATCAGACGTTGCTGAAGACATAATTCTACTGTATAGAATTTTGCTCCTTAGGAGACTGATCCCACTAGGTGCTGCATGTCCTAAATTCCCATTAAAGGTAATAGAAGTTCACTGAAGGCAAAATTTGCCTGTATTTTAGGACAGGTCTACACTAGAAGCACTACATCTGTGCAGTTGCACCGCTGTAGTGTGTCTGGTGAAGATGCTCTATGCCGACGGGAGAGTGCTCTCCCGTCACGTAATTACTCCACCTCCGTGAGAGGCAGAAGCTATGTTGGCAGGAGAGCATCTCCCACCGACAGTGCTGGTCACTATAACTTGTGTTGCTCAGGGGGGTGGGGGAGGTGCCTTCAGAACGGGGCTCCCGGCCAGCAGCTGCAGCTCTCCAGCTGCTCAGCTCTGAAGGCAGTGCTGCTGCCAGCAGCAGTGCAGAAGTAAGGGTAGCAGGACTGCAACCCACCCCTCCAATAACTTAGCAACCTCCCTGCAACTCCTTTTTGGATCAGGAGCCCTACAATTACAACACTGTGAAATTTCAGATTTAAATAGCTGAAATCATGAAATTTACTATTTTTAAAATCCTATGATCGTGAAATTGACCAAAATGGATTGTGAATTTGGTAGGTCCTTACTAATAGGGTATCATGGGACTAGCTCAGTAAACTGGGACCCCTCATCACCATAGTTGATCTAGTTGCCTCACAAATACCTGTGACTTGACATTAGCCCAAAATGCTAAAGTTGCTGAGCTAGTGACCTTGTGGCAACTTGTGCTTTGATATCAGGCCAGAAAACTATATAGATGGTCTAACCCATAGAAGCCTTTGCTCTGAAATCTACCCAACAAATTAGAGGTGATTGGCCACTGACTATATAGTGGCCTGTGCTTGAAATCAGACCAGCAAAGAAGTGTAGAGCAATCCTATATGCAGAAAAGTGGTTAAGGTACATAGAAGCGTTGGAGAGTGCAGAGGCTTCCCTTCCCCTCACTCCCCGGGGATTGGGGAGGCTCAGTTCCTTTAGATCTCTCTCTCCTCATGCCTCTTTAGGTGGGGGAGTTTCAAGTGGTAGCATCAGTAGGAAATGGTGCCTAGCAGGGAAGTTGGTAGGGCTCCAAGGCCTACCTGCCAGTAGCACCAGCATCTATTTAATGGAAGAAGAACTGTCCAAGCTATGATTTGCCGATTTGTCTTCTCTCTTTTCCAGGTATTTCATGGTAATTTCCACTCCTCTCAAGAGGGCAGAGAGTGGAAGTAGGGAAACAGAACTGACAAGGCTGTTCCATCTCCACTCCTTTCCATATTGGATTGTGGTTGTGGTAGCACTGTTCTCCCTCTACACAGTTCCATGCTCTTTGTGTGTGACTGGCCATAGGGGGTACTGACTCCCTTCTGATATGCTTGTTCTATTCTCCCTGTTGTCTCCTGTGCCATGTCTTATAGCACAAAGATGCTAGAATGTCACTTTGCTGCAAGATCTCAACATCCATGATGAAGTATAATCATTAAAACTAGTGGGCTTCCCCCCCTCGGTTGCTTGTGACCCAAGCAGAGCATACATTTTACAGTGAGGAAAATTACCATGCTTTAGAGCTTTACCCAGGTGGGGCTGAACTTCTCCTCTGAGGTGCCCTCTGTTGTCAGTTCTAAATCTTTTGTATTTTTCATTTAGATACTAATTTTCCATAGCGGTGCCTTTTGGTTGGGTTGACTGCACATCCTTTATGGATCATGAGAGAAGATTTACTCATGTTGCTGGAAAGTCATGTATTGGTTCAGGGCTCTCTTTGTGTTCAGAATTTATAGTCGCGTCTGTGGTGAGGGTATGGCGTGAATGGTTTAGATTCCATTTTCAATATCAGGAGTATTAAAATCTAATGTTCCATTAAGCCAGCTGGACTCCAACTTTTCAGTTGATTTTTTGAGTGCTGGGCTAGTATTGCACACTCGGAAGCAAGACATTCTACTGTTAAATGATGACAAAACCGTGGCTCCAGAAAACGTTCAGTCATGGTGCATAAATTTAAGCAGGCTAAGAGCAATCCTCTGTACCTTTGTCTATTATACTGGGATAGTGCCACATCTTATTTTGCTTAAGAAGTAATGGGCAGCAGACTCTGATGTGCTTGGATATTGACACACTTCAGTGTGGCGGATAATTAGGCTTGTAAAGGACTTGAAAAACGATGCCTACAAGCCAGGGTGCAATGTGCATTTAAAGGAATAAAACGTTTTCTTTGCTGTGTATCGTATTTCCTTGCAGCATTGTCTAGTCAATGCTCTGTTTTAATGATGTTAAAATATGTGACTTACCGCCTTGCTCTGCCTCTGTTCGACCTTCTTTCTCTTCCTGGCTTTGCTCAGTTTTTCCTCTTTTCTATACTATGTCCATGTCTCCCTCGTCCTTCATCTGTCTCTTTCTCTTCAATGTACTGTCTACCTCCTTTCTTATATTTTCTGTCTCTCCTTTCTTTTTCACTCCCACCCCATGTGCATACAGTAACATGCATGTCCCCTAACAAACACTGTAGGGCTTAAAGATTTTTACCAGATTTTGAATAGTTAGAGGGCCTAACCTTCGGAGCCAAAGACTGATAGAAAAGATGGGTACTCTCAATGTCCAAGGAGATGCCTGTGAGAAGCCAGTTCCCTTCTCAGTGATACATTATGGACATGATTTTCAGAGGTACTGAACATTTATTGCTTCAACGGACGTCACTGGAAGCTATGAGTGCTCAGTATCTTTGCATTTTAGGCCTATATAACTAGAAAATACTTCACAATGGATTAAAGTGTCAGAATCTCTACTACCGATGCAGCACCACATCCTATGTTTGAGAGAATGACTCTTCTCTTTTGGAATAGATTCCCTTTTGTGTCCTGTGTCAATTCACAGAGCATGGAGTGAGTGTAAGTGCAGGTTATTATGGAGAGACTGTATTCTTTTCATAAACAAGGTTGGGACTAGCTTTTCAGTACAAGTACATTCTGGTTTTGCCCTAACTTAACTCGGATTGAACCAACTCACTTGAAATGTTTTAGGTCTGTTCCTCTGTTTGAGAATTTTTTAGTAAAGTTTGCGGAAGAGGATCTGACAACGTCTATCCAAACGTCTCTTTTGGTGGAGCTAATTTCCTGTGTTGATTGGGGAGACTTCCTGCTGTCCATCGTCTCTCAGTTGACCCCAGCTGAAGAGGCCCACCTCTGATCTGTTCAGGATCTGAGCTCAGGAACTCTGCAAGAGCAAGGCTTTGGTTCCTCCTCCTTCAGCTTGCAGAAGTTTAACTTGGGGACATAATTTCTCCAGACTCAGAAGTCAGTGCATAGTGTACAGAGTTGATGTCCCCAATTACCTGACTCTGACTGTATTACAGAGATATGGGCATTACAATGCTTACAGCCTGTTCTTGTGGATAATATCCATGATGTCTGTTACTTGTAAGCTTCACAAGGTCTAATATGGGTGTTCACTCCATGTCACAAATGCAGAGATCTTTGGAGTTCTTCTGTCTTTGAAATCAATAAAGCATGCTGAAATGTCAGAACAATTTGTTAAAAAAAAATTGCATGCCAAATTCTCTTGTAAAACAAATTATAAAACAAAAAGAGCACACAGTTTTTTATTATGCTAATAGTAACACCTAATATTTATGTGGACATTGATCTCCATATCATTCCTATAGGCAAGCAAGTAGGAGTATCCCCATTTCACAGAGGAACAAATAGGAAAACTGAGGCAGAGAGAAATTACATGACCTGCTCCCACAGAAGTTGGGAATTAAGAGTGCAGTTTTATGTAAATGGTGAAGCTTAATTTGTGATAGAGAAATAGTGAATTGATAAGCCAGTTTTGAAAAAAAAAAAAAACCTTCTGTAAACAAGCCTTAGTGATATTAGGTGTAAGATATTATGATACTGATTCCAAGAGTAAAAGCCAATAGAGTATTAAACTTGGTGTCCTCTTTAGAATGGGCACCAGTTTTGCTATAATGTATAATGTGTACCAGGCAGAGTAGTTTAATCCTAATATAGTATGTAATTGCACATGTCCAGACAGTCTTGAATGCAACACTTACTTAATTGAAGTATTGTTTAGGGAGTTGTTAGCTCTTGCTTAGCTGTGTCTCATCTGATGTGGAATGCCTTTCCTCTATGAGTAATTTACGGCATGAGTAACATATGCTCTGACAAACGACACTCCATGAAGTGGCTATCTCTTAAAAAGGGGAATAAAACACAAAAACATTTCTCATTTTGACTAACACTGCCTAGACATAAATCAAAGAGTAAGATTTTCTTTTTGCAAAAAGTAAAAACTAAAAGCCAGGGACTATCTATAGCTAGGCAATCTGGAGACCATTATTTAGGAGAACTGAGGCCAAGTATTGCCTACCAAAATCCTTTTTTCTGCAGCTGTTAAAGTGTAGAATTCAATTTATCTGAAATGGATGATCTGCAAAGCATTTTACAAATAATTTGGCTTGTGCTCTTTGTTCTTTTTAATGTATTAAGGGGGCCAGGATGATTTTTTAAGCTTATTTTTTTTTATTTCTGCTTTAATTTCATGTCTTGTCTTCTCTAATTCTTGGAGGACTCACTGGGGGCAAGATCTTGGATGCTGTGAACTTTCACATCTTAATTGAAAGGGGTTGTGTGTGCTGAACCTCTAACAGATATCCGAGGCCGGATTCCTAGCTCTGCCTGAGAAGTACAAAACACGTATTGAGAGAGGGGGTGCGGAGACTGCTAAAGTTGCACAGCGTGCAGGACCAGGGCGTACTGCTCTGAGTTACAGCAGTTCTCTCTCTCCCCTCCCCCCTCACTGCTCTAACACCATCTGCTAATGGCACCAAGGGGCCAAAGCCAGAGTTGGGTATTTGTATGTTGTAGGGGGTGTTGGCGCTGAGGCCCCTTTGCTCTGGCCATAGCCCTTTTTCCTTGCTACACTGGCAGCAGGAAAGAACAACACAAGATTCTAGCGGATGATTCGTCTTGCACTGGAGCTGGATAAACAAACAAACAACAAAAAAAGCCCAAAGCTCTGTTATCATCCAAAAAAGTTCTCAGATATTTGCCCTTATGAATTACACCTGTGCATGTACAGCTATAGCAAGGCATTTATCTGTGCCATGCCAAAAGTCCTAGATTGTCATATCAGGGATAACCAATCACTACCCTTACTCTGCAGCTAATCTGCATGCAACAATATCATTGGTTGTATGAGGGAGACTGCATAGATGTTGGAGTACTTGACCTAACTGCCACAGCTGTGGGACAGCATGGGCTTTCAGTTACTAGTAAGCAGCATAAATGTTTTGCATATAATGACAATGGATGGGTAGTCATCTTGTTTAAATTTCAGCACAGTTGGAGAAGATTCAAACTTTAGGTTAATGTAATATTCAGTCTTCCCAAGAATGATAATTCTTTCATGCCACATTAGTATTTTATTTTTGGATACAAACTGCAAAAACATGATGAGAAAACTCAGAAAAATCTCAGGACACAAACACAGTTTCCTTGAAATGTGTAGTACATGATGCCACTTAGAGCAAAATTTATTTCTTGGAGCACAATATTTATAAATTTCTGGAAGGTGCTATGCTTTGCACATTTTACACGTAGCTTTGGCTATTTTTTAAAAAGTAGGCTTAAATAAGGTTTTATTCATGGACATGGATATATCTCAAGTTGAATATGAGCAGCAGAAAACATTTTCTACTGTATTATAGAATATCAGGGTTGGAAGGGACCTCAGGAGGTCATCTAGTCCAACTCCCTGCTCAAAGCAGGACCAATCCCCAGACAGATTTTTGCCCCAGATCCCTAAATGGCCCCCTCAGGGATTGAATTTACAACCCTGGGTTTAGCAGACCAATGCCCAAACCACTGAGCTATTCCCCCCCTTACAGCTACTGTGACAGTTGACATAATTGTTTAGGAAAACAGTTGAGAGCTAATCCTCTTGCATATATAATTAATCCTCCAAAAGTCTACTTCATGGGTTATTTAAAACCTTAAAAGGTTTAAAGTGTTTCTAATATATAACTGACTTGAGCAAAAGTACATTAGCAGCCTTGTACGAGTGAATGATGTGTGCTACCTACAGTGGCAAATTGATGTTAGAAAAGAAATTCTGTGCACGATGTTATCCAGCTTTCACCAAACTGTATAAATGAGTTTAGGGAATATTGGTTGATGGTGCTCTTATGGGAGAGAGGAATAAAAGTATAATGTAGGTCGCAGTGAAACAAGGATTTAGAAAGTTTACTTCCAATATTTGCTTCAGAAAAACCCACAGTTCAGTTTTTCTGGTTGTTCAGAATTTCGAAAGGGGTCCAACACTTATGGACAAACATATTCATTATAGATAATGTTTACTCAGCAATTAGTGGAGGTTTATTTTCTAGCACTAGGTAAAAACGAGAACAGATTTTTAATTCTGCTATTTATTGGTTTGCGAGCAATGGGACAGGCCCTTAGGGGAAGAGGATTGGCAGGGGTGGCCTCAGGGGTCCTGTTACCAGCAATTAGAAAGGTGACAACACTAGACTGAATTCTGCCCTCAGTTACACAGATTTGTGGCAAGTTCTGTGGAAATAAATGGGAGTTGCACCCATATAATTGAGGGCAGGAGAGGATCCCATGAGTCTGATTCTGATCTCATTTAAAATGAGTTTATTCCACTATAACTACATTGATTTCAAAGAAGTTAGTCCTGATTCATAATTTTAAATGAGATCAGAATCAGGCCCTAAATGCTTAGATTTAAGTAAGGAATGTGAAAGTACTAGACAGCTTTCTTCAATAACGATGAGAGACAGTATAGTAATTTTGTACCATGAGAGTGAATAATGTGGAGAATCAGTTGCAGTATAAACTTGAGAATTGTGGGTATTGAGTTGGCATTCAAGCAATACAGCTTCTGGTGTTAAGGATTTACTGGCAGCTATTTTTTAGATGAAATTTGATCCTTCTTTACAAACAGAAAAAGTTTAATCAATACTAGTGAAGATGAAGTTAGGTTAGACATCCCAGTGTAGTTTCTGATAAATTGTTATGTATTTTTGATCAAAGAGCTCATACTTGCACCCAAGAAAGGTATAAAGTAAGATTTTTATTTGAAGAATATATTTTCAGATCTATCTTATCAAATGCAGATTTGCAGGCAGAAAATAAATATTGTAAAATGCTGCTAACTTATCTTTGGTTTTCTTGGGTGCTGTTTTGTCGTCTGGGGATTATTTATAGGATTTCCATTTTATTTTATTTGATTTAACCTGAATATTTTAATTACTTGTAACAAAAAGCTATGTTACAAAGAAGAGTTCAGTTACATATGTGTTTGATGGTCTTGACTCACCAATTCATAAGCTCGCAAGGTATCTTCACCAGTGAGACAATTGCCCTAGGGAGGTGGCAGATGACAGTGTTATCACTTCTCTGTTTTGGAAGGTTTGCTATAGGGGGGAGAGTTGAAGTTCTGGATGGGATCCCATAAGAGCACTTAATCAGCACATCTATAGAGTGCGTGCTGTGGCAACCTTATGCTGCTGTGCCCTCCCTCTAGGCTAATATTCCATCCTTGGGGGCTCCATAGCCGGTTATGCCAGCAATCGCCAAGGAATTAATTTGGCCCAGCATCTGTCTAACATTGATTCAAATGTTTGTGCTCATAGTAGGTAGCATGCCTGACTCATTTATAACATTTTAGTATGTAGTCTGAATCATTGCAAATGCAAGCTCTGGGCTGGGTCTCCTCATAGCTCCCACAACACATGCTGAGTCTTTGCAGTGTTCCACAGTCACCGGCATAGGCACTGTTCTTTCTGCAAGAGTCTTGTTCCTGTTTCATTAAAACCACACTGGCAATAAGAGCATGTGGAAGCAAGGGACTGCTATGTAGAGGGCTCTCATGGGAGAGAGTTGCTGCGCTATGTAGTAGGTACTTCTGGAGAGCTAAAGGCGCATTCTGGCCACCCATGGTAACTATTACTATATCCTTGCACAGCTCAATTTGTTGCAGTCGTGCAACTTGCAACTCCCCAAGGACTCCATTTGTCTTTGGACTTTACGGTTCAGTCTCAAGATATCTGCAACTGGTTTAATTCCATTTACCCTAAACAGTTCAACAGAAAACAAGTTCTAAAGAAATCCTTGCAGTGGGAAAAGCTTATGGAGACCGTATTAGTTTCATGGTCTTTCGACCTTTTCGCTTCCATTATCAAGTATCTTTCCCATAATTTCGCACCCTGACTACGAAAAGTTCTTAATAAAATAAAGTGATAAATTAAGTTTTCTGTGTAAGAGGTCTGCTAAAACACAGCAATGGTGTTTTCTGCTTCCTAAAAAAATTTAAGAGGTATTGCTATCCAGCAAATGTTAGATAATTTAATCAAAATTTTGTAAGGGAGTTACACAGGACATAATCATAGAAAAGAGCTGGAATACTAGACGCTTGATAGTAAAATGTCCCTTGGTTATGTGGATTTTATGGAGCAGCTGACATCTTTATTTCCTGTTTCTTGATGGAGATCTATACTAATCCTGTTCTCCATACATACATAAGTATTAATGTAATTCAGGAATGGCAGACGCCACAACCAGAGAACATTCTGACATAAAAGTAACAGTTTTCGCATCCACTTCATAGGGATTAGATTAACTGTATATTCAGTTTTGAAGCCTGGAGTTAATGCAGAAATTTAGGGCAAAGACCTTGTTAGTGGACAGAGCACCTCCTGCAAAAGGCTGGGCACAAAATTGAATGGGAGCTGAGGATATCCAGCACTTAGCAGAAGGTCCTTCATTTGAGGCTAGCAGGTGTTTAGATCTTCTCATTGTTCTGGTCTTTGTGGGAACACTTCATTTCTCTCGAAACACGGTACTCCACCTGTGCCATGCACAGTTGCCTAAATCCAGGTAGTTAGTTTACTAGTGTTGTCAGTACCAAATTAACAATACCCCAGTAATAAGAGTGTTGAGTTCGAAAGGGTGGGTGTGGAATATAAACTGTTCTCTCCCTTTCTAGGTTGCAGCTTTGCTAGTGCTTCCCTAGTGGTTCTGAAGATTAACACCCTATTAGTCTGTATGAAATGAAAACAAAGGAAAGAGGAGAAATTAAGAAAATAGCAAGACACAGAAAGGAAAATATGAGGAGAAAAATGCAGAATGGGAGCAGAGGGGAGAATCCATTATTATTAGTAATAATTATTTGTATTATTATAGTGCCTGGGAGCCCTAGTCATGGACCAGGATCCCATTGTGCTAGGCACTGTACAGATGGAACAAAAAGACCTATTGTGATAAACTCAGGACAGACAGCTGCAAGGGAGGGGTAAGAATCAATCCCAGAGGGTTAAAAGGCCCTCCTCCTTATCAACTGGGAGGCAACTACAGGTCAATCAGGTTCAGCTGAGAAAGGGTTACCAAGGTAGCACTTAGAATCAGCTGAGGGGGAGCTACCTGAGGTTAATTAGGATCAGCTGATTCCAACTTAGAGCTGCCTGAGACCTTTTTAGACCCTTCCCTGGGAGGAAGGAGGGAAGAGAGCAGAGAGAGAAGGAGCCCTGCTGCCAGGAGTGTTGGAGCAGCAAGACAGCGAGCCTCACCAGGAGGAGAGGCAGTACTCTCTCCCACAAGGGAGTAAAAAGACTCTAAACAGGACTGGTGGAGATAAGGGGAGCAGACTTCCCCAGTGTCCCAAGGGGGACCATATTACCCAATGCTGTCTCACCAGGGCTAAAAGCAGCAGAGGCTGGGGAGACTGAGAAGGTGCCTTGCCACACTATGCAGTGAGGATCTACAATAAATTGTGATGATAAAGGCATAGAAGATATTTTGATCAGTTAAGACTCATGTAAGCAAGGAAATCAATGTTATTGATGATAGTTTTCCAAATGATTCCTTCTGATCTGGAACTGAAAATGATTCTGGTGGTTGTGGAAACTGGACAAAACCATTTCCGGTACCATTTTAGAAAGACTTACTGCCACCACGTCTTAATTATATGTTCTTAAATGATTTTGACTACATTAGCACTTGAACTGTTTTCTACGGTGGTTCAATGGGAACAGTTGTTGAAAACCATTTAAAGCTATGTTTCAATCCCCTAATAGGCAGAACTCTATTAATATTGGGTGCTGGATGGCATATGAGGCTACTTCACCACTTGAACATAATTAATATTGGACCTGATACTGCAATCCTTATTCATGTTGAATATGCTTTAGTCACGAGTCACCCCACTGAACTCAATGGAACTGTTCACAAAACCAAATTATGCTTATTGTAAGAGTTGTATTGGGCCCATTATATTTTTATTTTATATTCTGTTTCTACTCCTCCATGTCTCTACTCTTCAAACTGTGTAGTAAATAGGTCAGGGGAATCTCTTGAATTGATCATTAATGGTTATTTTTGAATGAACTATGAATTTTTGATTCATATATATTTTTAATTAGAAATGAGGAAAAAGCTAAATCCTGGTGTAAATCTATTTTGTAATGTTAGGTAAAATGTTGACAGCAAGGTTAGCATTTTCAAAAGTGCTATGAGCTGTGTGCAATTTCATTAAGCCTGCCTTGGCTTTGTGCAAAAGAATCAATTTGACAATGCCACAAACCAACTGTCTGATGGCTTTACATTGATCGGTGTGAGTTCATCACACATTGGGCAGACAAATCCTCAGGGCAAAATCCTCTTCTGTGTGAAGCTTCTCGTGGCCTGAGGATCCCGGTGCACTAGCACCCAGCGAATCTCATTTGGAATCCTTTTTCTTTCCTGCTCTTCTACTACCGTTAATAGGCTGTGGGAGGCTTTTGTAGAGCCATGCTCCACCTGTTCATGGTATTAATGGCAGTAGGCCCACGAGATATACGTCAGCAAGTGTATTGTTCTAATAGCCATGCAGGATGGACAACGGAGGTAATTTCAATGGGCAAAGACCAAAAAAATCACACTGCACCATGCAAACAAAATCTCAGCTCTTTGTATTATGTTTATCCAAAAAAGCACTGGGCTGAGGACTGAGCCTTGATCTCAGTGTAAACAGGAATAGATCTCGAACAGCATAGTTATGCTGTAACAATGTAGTACCCAGTGAAATACAAACTGATTCAAAAGAGCTCTGTTTCTACCTCTTCAGTTTTCTTTCTCTTTTCCTCTTCATTCTCCTCATTTGCTTTTGTTTCTTGTTTTTCTCCCTTTTATCTAGGGTTGCCAATTTTGGTTGGATGTATTCCTGGAGATTTCATCACACAACATAATCTTTAATTAAAGATTAATCTTTAATTCCTGGAGACTCCTGGTCAATCCTGGAGGGTAGGCAACCCTACTTTTATCTTTCTTTTCTTCCTTGTTTCCTTTCTCTTCCTCCCTTGCACTTGGCTCCCTCCACTTCGCCCCAATAAGAAGGACCAGAATATTTTTTCCTGTGTCTAGTAGGCTTTTGTACAATTCAGCATTGCGGTGCCTTAGTCACGTTTTGGCATCAATCCATTCCTGAAGTGAGTATCGTTGGATGTGTGCAATACAAGACATTTCTGTTCTGATGGAAACAGAAGTGGGGAAAAATCAATGTTTGTTAAAATAAAAAAAGGGAAAATCTGTTAACTAAAGGATTTTTTTGGTCAAGCTTGTAAAAGCATATTACAAACAGTGTAGAGTAAACACATACATACCAGTTGTTGACAGTGTCTTTGAAGTCTTGGTACTGGACTGTTTCAATGATCTTACTTAGCGTTCATTGATTCGTAGACCTGCTTTATTCTTTAACACATCTATTGTTTTTTATGTTTGAAATTGAATATGCAGCAATGAATAGCATGAATCTGGGAAGCTTTAATTGCTTATTAACATGCTCCCCTCCCCCCAAAAACAGTTATGAATATAAAAATCTAATCTGCTCAAGCTGTTGCCACACTTCCTGACCACATGTTAACTGTATAATTGAATGACTGACACATATTTCAGTATTGCTCCCTAGTTAAATAAGGCCATTATCATCTTCATAAATAATTCTTATTAGCACAGTTTATAGAAATAGAAAATGTTCTCTTTTGCAAACAGTGTTTAATAGATTGTACCCCAAAGGGTTTCACATACAGTTTATATTTTGTTTGAGCAAATGATGTATTAGCAGTTTGATAACTGTATATTTTCCCAGTGCCATCTCGAAGATAAATGTTTGTGTAAATTGACTGCTGGGGAAAGATGACGTGGCCTGAAATCCATGCAGCTTGAAGTCCTCTGTTCATCCACAGACCATGTATAGGACAGAGAGCAGCAGTCCAATCTTTTCCACACTGCCCTATCAATGAAACTCAATTCAAAGCCCTGGAGTCAAGTTTTCATGTCAGTTCAGTGTTAGGCCTCTCTGCTGAGACTGCCAAGAGTGGGGCCAATTAATACTGGCTGTGGTGGATTTATTTCTCATTTGGACATGGTGTACTGGACTGAGACCCAGCTGAATTCAGTTGAGTTGCATTTCACTGAACTGCTAGTAATGACTTTCAATCACTGGTAACCTGAGCTGGAGCCAGCAACCTTAGATGAAGGTTCTGTGTCCCATTACCAACCTCCTGAGACAGACAATCCTCTCCCTCATGTCTTGCTTTTCACAGAAACAGAAAATTATTGCACTTACCCATAAAATACATATTATGCTAAGAAATGGTCTTCTACAAAATGTCACTATGTATGTAATTTTGATTTGCCTATATTGTATTTACCACAGTATGAATATTTAAATATACATTTACAGTAAGATGTGACTTAGAAACAGCAATAATTCAAAATCTACGACGCTGCTTTTCCTGGTCTAACCTGCTTTTTTGTTGTTGTTGTCATTGGACTGTACGCTCTTCTGGGAATTGTCTGTCTTTAATTTTCATGTCATATGCAGCATGAGTACAGTCTCAGTGTAAAACAAAATACTGATACTAAGATACTGACCAGCACAGCCATTGTCTTTTGTAAGTAAGAAATTGCACCTTATTTGTCTAGCTTCAGCTTCCAGCTGTATGCTCATGGACAGTCCAATGCTCTGTTTTATTACAACAGTGCTTAAAGTAAGGTCGCCATTCTTTAAACAATATCTAAAGAACCTTTAGGCATTGTAAAGATTCAGAAGATCTGCATAAGAGTCAAAACCACAAAAGCAGACAGGAAACTGCTGTAAAAACTCCCCTCCCCCATTACTTTCTTTTTTTAAACATCTCAGCCTTTTGGACAGAAAAAGAACTCTAGAGATCAGCAAGGATATACTGCTTCATGCAGTTTGGATTATCTGAGTCTCATAAAACTGTCTAGGGAAGCTTTTGTACTTTAAAACTGGCAATTTTAATCTTGTCACTTGAAAATGGAAATAGATGTTAAGCACAACTTTGTTAATGAGTAAAATATATATAGATATTGTTCATAACTGGATACTGATTTATTAATGGTTTACTCCTCGTGTCTTTAATTTAGTCCTGTTCTGTTAAAATTGTAGCAGAACACTCAGTGTTCTGCATTTTTCAGCTTTTTCATAATTATAATGGTGAGTGTAGCCTTCCCAAGCTAGCCTGAATCCGGCTAGTGCAGGTAACAAAAACAGTGAAGACACTGCAGCGCAGGCTTCAGCATAGATGGTATAAGCCAGAGATGGGCAAACATTTTGGCCCGTGGGCCACATCTGGGTGGGGAAATTGCATGCAGGGCTGGGGCAGGGGGTTGGGGTCCGGGAGGGAGTGTGGGGTGTGGTAGGGGGTGCAGTGTGCAGGATGGGGCTCAGGGTAAGGATTTGGGGCAGAGGAGGGGTGTGGGCTGTATGAGGGGGCTCAGGGCTGCGGGTTGGGGTGCAGGAGGGATGTGGGGTGTGGCAGGGGGGTTGGGGTGCAGGCAGGGGGCTCAGGGCAGGGAGTTGGGGTGCAGGGTATGGCAGGGGGCCCAGGGATGGGGGTTGGGGTGCAGGAGGGGTGAGGGGTGCAGCAGGGGGTTGGGGTGCAGGCCGGGGGCTCAGGGCAGGGAGTTGGGGGTGGGGTGCAGGAGGGGTTTGGGCTCTGGCCCGGCTCCACTTACCTGGGCAATGGGAGCTTCAGGGGAGGTATCCACAGGCAAGGGCAGCGCACAGAGCCCTCTGCTCCCCCGTCCCCCAGAGACTGCAGGGATGTGGCGCCGGCCGCTTCCGGGAGTGGCGCAGGGCCCGCAGCGCCATGGGGGTGGCAATCCCACGGGACGTATCCAAAGCCCTGAGAGGCCGGATCCGGCCTGCAGGGTGTAGTTTGCCCACCCTGGGTATAAGCACAAAATGCACCCTGGGGATGTATGTGGCTCACTAGTTCATTCTGAATTTCATACTATGTTGTCTTCACTGCTAGCTTGGGGTGGGCTTATTCTGTGTAGACATATCCCTAGAGTGGATGTTAAGTTCCAGGGTGAAAGGTTTAAGTTTGGAGAAAAATGCTGCTTCTCTACGCAAGATGTCATTGAAGAGATTGTTGGAGAAAACAGATGCCAGATGAGACTTCTCCAAGTCAATGCAGATGTTGTGCAGGCTGCCTGAGATGTCATAAATCATAGTCTTTTTATTTTCTTTTACATCCTTCCCAGCCCAATGTTAGAGCACAGGGTGAAAACCAATCTCTTCCATTCCTCTGTGTCATCTGCAGCTGCTTCCATTTGCTGTATGGTGTTGGGATTGACTATTCAGCCGTCTCTGTTAAGAGGGGTTCTTAAGGCTGCTCTTGGATACCCACGTTTCCTCGTACTAGTTGGTTTCCACTTGACAGCTTTGTATGATTGTGGTGGAAACGATCTGCTGGTTGGTGATTTCTCAGATCTATTCATTGTTAATGAAGTCTTTCCAACCAATACCCAGAATCTTTTGTAGGCTTTTATTTTCAAGGGTAATTAGTTTTCTGTTTGATGTTTTAGTCGCTGTCCAGCTCTCGCAGTCATATGTTGCCACTGAGGTTGTGTTTGAACTGAAAATTCTCACTTTTGTTCTGGGGCTTTATGTCTTTGATTTCCCTACATTGCTGAGTTTAGTAAATGCTGAGGGTGCCTTTCCTATCCTTGATGTCACTTTCTTTTTGAGATCTCTGTTAGGTTAATATGGTGCTGCCCAGGTAGATGAACTGTTCTACGTTTTTGATATTTTTGCCTTCTAACATGATGTAACTGTTTGACGTCTGGGTTTCAAAGATGTTTGCTTTAGCATAACAAATTTTTGAGCCCTACTTAGCCTGCTATTTTTGCCAGGTTGTCAGTCTTTGTTTGTAACTTTTCAGGGTTGTTGTTCAATAGTGCAGTATCAGCAATAAAGTCTACATCTTCTAAGCATTTGCCATCTACTCATGCTGTCTCTGGTGTTTGTGCTGCTAATACATTTCTTTGTTATCCAGCCTATGGCAGAGCCAAATACAGTAACTCCTCGCTTAACGTCCTCCCGCTTAATATTGTTTCGAAGTTACGTCGCTGCTCCATTAGGAAACATGCTTGTTTACAGTTGTGCAGTGCTCCCTTGTAACGTTGTTTGGCTGCCTGCTCTGTCCACTGCTTGTAAGATCCTGTGGAAGAGCAGCGACTTTACAAGGGAGAATTGCACTAGTTCCTCTTCTCTGCCTCCACCCCCTCTCTCCCAGCGCTTCCCCCACCACCAAACAGCTGTTTTGCAGTGCTTAGGACTTTCTGGGAGGGAAGGGGAGGAGCGGGGACATGGCATGCTCCGGAGAGGAGGTGGAGTGGGGGTGGGAAGAGGTGGGTCTGGAGTGGAGCGGGGATGGGAAGAGGTGGGCCTGGAGCATCCTCCGGCAAAGTTGGCACCTGTTCTTCTGGGGGGAAGCTGCTGCTCCTGCTGCGCAAGGTGCTTCCTAGAGTCCTTGACTGCAGCGGCTGTGCCTGTGTGAGGTAAGCCAGGGGCACCTCCCAACCACAGTACAGTACTGTACAGTATATAATGCCTTTTGTCTGCCCCCCCCACCCCCAAATTTCCTTGGAACCTAACCTCCCGCATTTACATTAAATCTTATGGGAAAATTGGATGAGTTTAACATCTTTTCACTTAAAGTCGCATTTTTCAGGAACATAACTACGTTAAGTGAGGAGTTACTGTAGTGGAGATACAATGCAGCCCTTATTCATTCAAGTGTTCACATTGAACCACTCTATTGTCTGATTGTCCACACTTATATAGCACTTTGCATATCTATACATAGCCTTGATTATGTTGATAACTTTATCTGGGATCTGTAGGACTGAAGAATCTTCCAGAATGTACATCTGTGTAGGCTGTCAAATGCCTTTTGAAAATCAGTTAAATTGATGAAGAGGGGAGCATGCTATTCTATACATTTTTCTATGATGGAATCCTTCTATCATGATGCAATAATTATCAGAAACAAACAAACAAAAAGGGTGATCTCACTGATTGTAATGAACTGAAGGGAAGTACCCTTTGTAGGGAAAGCCTTTTGTGGGGAAAGTGGTGATACTACACAGGATGAAAGAGGCAGTGGAAGAAGCTTAGAGAAGAACAGGCTGGATTCAGGTCCAAGAGATCCCGTGTGGATCAGATATACACATGAAGGACCATGGTAGAAGAATGACGAACTTGCCCTGTATTAATTCTGAAATATCGCTTAGTTTGAGAAATCCTCCTTCTCAATGGATATGTCAGTTTCTCTGAAGGATCCTTGCAAATAAAAGCTGGAGTCAGATTTTTGAAAGAACCACAAGCATCTTGTTCAGTCATAGCTCTGCCATCGCCCTTTGTGTCAAGGCATTAGGCATCTGGCTTGTATCTAATATCATTGGCAGGTCTTTCTCAGTCACAGAAGCCAGGGCTCAGTGTGCAGTTAATGAATTTTTCTACCATGCCATTGCGAGCTGGTCACACTATTTTCTTTCCTTACCAGCAGTCTTATGTGTAGAGAAGTTGGCTGCCTATTGTTCTCCAGGTACATCTCAGGCAGAAGACAGTGAGGAGAGGGAGAATGGATATAGTTGAGTGGAGATCTGAGGCTGGATGTGACATAGCGGAGGCTTCAAAACCATACTAAATGAGGTAGAACTATATGTCGCTGATGAAATGGCTAGCAACCCACTACGAATGGGTGGTCATTTATGCAGGAAGTGTACAGATTTAAGACTAAAATCCTTTATTTTGCTGCTATCAGTGCTCAACACCTGGTGCTCATGTATTGCTTTTATTTGAATGAGTTAAAATGTACCATGAATCTGTAAACCATTTTAATTACAACTTTTTTCTTTAATAGTTTGTTCAAAAGTGATTGGAATTTCTTTAAAGGAAGCTGTTAATAAAGAAGGGAATGTGCATAATCCACTTATGTTCCATTCGTCATTTTAACTAAAGAGTAAATAGGAACAAAACAAAACTAGAGAAATAAAAAAGAGATTGTAAGGTGAGGGGCAAATGAAATGATGTGAAGGAAGCACAGACAGTATTAGAAACTGTTGTATTTTTGAAATAATGCTAACAAAATGTTCATGTACCACATGAGGCAATATTGCTATTAGTTAAGAGCTGGAGCCTGAGAATCAGGACTGCTGGAGTCTATTCCTAGATTTGCCAGTAACTTGTTGTCTGGGGTTCCTGATTTAACCTCTGTGCATCTCCATATACCCATGAAGAATTCAAGTACCATTAATCGTGTTATTTGATACTATCAGATTTGCATGGTTTGGTCTTCCATAATTTGCATTTATTTATGTGTTTAAGAGCTGCCCTTGCACCAAAGTGAGGATCTGGTATCATGCTCACTATTTTCTTCTTTTTAAAAATATTTTTACCCAGATGCACATATCTTCTGTGTTTGTTTTTCAAAGAGCCCTTGTCCCTTTCCTCTTCCCCAAAGAATTGTGGTTGGATTGAAAGTGGGTTGAATTGGCACAGTATGCTAAGTCTTACATTATCAGGAAAGACAGACGAAGAGAAGTTTTCAGCATAAGTTAACAGCAGCCTTTGCTGAAATAATGTGCTCTTCACATCAGCAGTTGAGTAGTCACTATGGAGTTACTTGGCTACATGTCATTTTTCACATCTGTCAGCTAAATTAGAGATTCAAATGTAAAAGTAACACTTCCTGGAGAGGACTATGACTCCAAAAGTCAACAAATGGAGTACAATAATATATGAATATATTTTTCCCCTTCTGTGTCAGATAAAATGTTGACCCAGTATTGTTCATGATTTGTAAAAGGAAACTCCAGCCTTCTTCCTCGGAGCAGCAGTCATAAATTTGAAAAGATAACAATTGTTTCTCAGCATGAATCAACTGAGAATATATAAGTAGTGCAATTTGGCATTATCTTTTAAAACTGCATGCTCCTGAGATGTGCAAAATGGGAACATTTTTTCTTTTTTCCCCAACACCTTACATGAGTGAACACGACAGAACGGAGATGTGAGATTGAGTGGCAGCATTGGCCGTGGTTGCTTGCATGTTATTTGCATAAAGTGCATAGGAGTTCCTCAGACACTAGAGGGGATGAGGGTTGTTTAAGTAGCTCAATCTATAGCATGTAAACATCTTTGCTTCCTCACAGGCATTCGATTTTTCCATTTTATTTTAGTTATTCCAGTGTATCAAGCATCTGACTAAAGCTCTAAACATAAAAGTATACATCCAAATAATCTCCTCCCATCAAACAATTATTTTCCTCAAACCACTGAACATCCCTAAGAATCTCCCTCCCACCATATAAAAAAAAAAGCAACAAACTCTCCCTATAGCCCATTTACTTCCTTTCAAACTCCCCCCTCAGTAAAAGTCTAGGAAAACATGGATAGATAGAATGTAATGTGTGCCCTAAAAATTAACACATCTGGGCTGAAGGGGAGGAAAATTTTCCAGAGTTGAAGGCTGTTCAGTGAAACCATTTTTTTGGTTTAAACCAGAGAGCTGTTTCCTGAAGTACTTTGTCTGATTGCAATTACATGAGGCGAAAGGTGGTCTCTTGGTAATCAGGACCTAAGTCATTGAGAACTGCAGTTGTGTTTTTTACCTATAAAGTGTTGATTGTAGAACAAGCAGAATTATAATATGTTCCTTGTCTAAAACATTAATTGCACATTAAACAGGTGGGTAGATTCTTTGCTACCTGAAGTTTGAGTGGTCTTTGTGCATAGCCCCATGAGGAATCCATGCATGAGGTGACTAAGGCATGGGTGATTGTTGTCAGGTTTGTAAGTAAAGAATGCTACATCCTTGCCAAGCACTGATGGGGAAAATGTGCTCCTGGCTGGGTAACAGAGAGCAGGTGTGCTTGCTCAGTTGAAGGAGCACATAGCAGCTATGCCATTTTTTCTGGTGCAGGCATTACCTTGGTTTTAGTTGTCTGATGCTCAACCTGATTACTCTTACCCATGCACTGATCTTGGCCTGACACTAGATAAGTCTTCAACCGTATTGACTGGATCTGATGGGTAGATCTGGGTATTAACTACATAGTGGAGTCATTGCTATACCGTGTGACATCTTCAAATATAAATGATCTGTGTGAGAGTGTTACCCAGGGCAGACAGTTACCTAGTACTAACCTCTGGAAACCAACCAACCAACCAAACAAAAACCCACCCCAAAACACAGGGCACTACAAGAGGAAGTATCAAAAAGAGATGAGTGTATCAGAGGCTGGGGTCACTGTTCCAACCATAGACAGGAATTGAGGCAGTGGATGGGCTGTGTTGTACACCTCTTGTTTGTCTGAAGATTGTGGCAAGTAGGGGCAACTTCCCAGTGCCCTTGGAGTTAACTGCACAAATCCCAAGTTATTCAAGTTTTATGTGTGATGGAAATAGTGAAATTACTTATAAAATAGGGGAAAATGTATATTTACCTTTTATCTTCTCCTGAATCCAATGGTCAAAGAGGTTTTGCTCAAAACTTAAAAAAAAAAAAAAGAAAAGAAAAGAAAACAACCCAAACATTTGAGCAAAGACCATGATGTTTCAGAAAGAGTAAAAGAGTAAAAATAGGTTTGTAAGGGAAATGTTTTACAATGTTAACCATAGTAGTTGCTACTGAAATGGCTGCTATCTATCTATCTATCCTATCTCTGTAGATTTAATTCATTTTTGGGGAAGAATTAAGGGTCAGGGCTTCAAAAAGCTCAGCATGTAATCTGGTCATAAATCAGGGCTTTGGAGCAGAGCCCTGAGCTGGAGCGCGGAGCAGGTTTTTGCCTGGAGCTGGAGCGGAGCCGGAGCACAGCTCCAAAGCCCTGCCATAAATTACGTAATGGTTGTTGCAGGGTGCTGGGCATTTGTGAAAATTTCACGCTTATTTAAGTGCCTAAATAGGAACCATGCTACTTTGAAAATCTGACCCAGTCTGTTTGTTCCAACGTGTTACAGAATAACTGTACTTTTAGTCAAAGCTATTAAGATGTCAATGCATTAGACAACTTCCAGTTTATGAAGTTACCACAAACATTTAATTTATTATATAGCTAAAATACAGTATTTATTACAAACATGGGTCCAATCCTGAAAACAACCCTGAGTGTATAGAGCTTACGATCATGTCTAGTTATATTGACCTCAGAGTGCCTACTCAGCATAGTAAACACAAATCTGTAGTGTTTACTGGATTGGGCCCAAAGATTACAGTCAACAAAAGCATTTAATTGCTGAGATACTGTAAATAGTAAATGAACAATGATTAATTGTACATATACTCTTCATGTGTGGCCAGGTGCTTCAGTGTATTTAAACTGTTGCCTGTTTAAAGGATGAATGTAGATTTGGTATTACATTGCAATATGGTTTATTTTTATAGTTGTCTTCTTAAATATCAGTGGGAAAGGGTTTTAAGAAGACATTTTAATTCTATATTTGAAGTGCAGGACTTGTAGGTTGACTGTGTTGTTAAAAATACACCACCATCAACACAACACCACTCACATTTGCCTTATCATAGCACAGTTTAAACTAGGCGAAATCTCCATGACTGGAGAAAGATGAAAGAGAGTCACCCTACAGTACTGTTGCTATAACTACACATAGGAATAGCCGATGTGACTTACTGAGGAATATTACTGCAGGAAGTTACAAAATAACATTTCAACAGAGGATACAGATGTGCATACACAAACAGCTAACAAGTGAATGGCTTCTTAACCCATTAATATACAACTGTTCAGCACGTGTATCCAAGTTGTTGCAGTTTTTGGTTTTGAATCAGGTGAAACAATAATAAATACTAAGTCCCAAAAAAACTATTGTCAGAGAACTTCATGAAGTAAAAGTTAATGTTTCGTGCAAACCCATTCACTCTGACAACTATGCTTGAAATATATGAATCAAGAACACATCACCCACTGGGGAACAGTCCAGGATACACTTCCTTTTGGAGTGTCCTGTGTTTGAATTTCATGCCCTATTTTGCATAAACTCATCATGCACTGAAAAACAGTCTTGGGTGTTATGCTCTAGAAATGAGAGTTTGGCTTTGATGTGTCGAAGTGCTTCTGAAGCAGTGCATAACCTCATGCTCAAAGATTTAGAGTTGCTTGTAAAGGAAATGTAGAAATAGCATACCGGCAGAGCTTCCTCTTCATTTGTTTGACTGTCTCTTTCCCTGAAGGCTCCCATGTTCTGCTAGAAAAGTGTCAGAAGGGAGTTTTTCTCTTGTTTAGTGAGCTGTAGTAAACTTGCCGAATTAAATCTTTTCACCCAAAAACCTCATACACAAATATTGAAGTGTTTAAAAACAAACAAACAACAGATCTAGGTTGTGCATTTGTGAATCAACCCCAAATAAGGGGCAGTTTGTAGCTGCACTGTCCCTGGAGGGATTCCCTGAGTCATTGTGCCTCCCCAGTTATACTGGATGAATAATTTGTTACAGCCCTTTTAAGGGTATAACTTACTTCTTCCTCACACCTCCTGCAGTCAGCCAGCACAGAGTTATGGCTGCTTTCTCCCGGCCTATTCCCTACTCACTTGTCTCTGAGGGGAGCAAAGTCTCATGCACTCCTGTTATTGTTTATTAATGTAGTGCTAGTAGCCCCAGTCCTAGACCAGAGCCCTGTTGTGTTGAGCATTGTACACGCACAGAACAAAAAGATGGCCCCTGCCCCAAAGAGCTTAAAATCCAAGTTAGCACCTAGAGCTAAAATCCAGCTAAGTCCAGTTGTGCAATGTAGCCTATTGTGTGTATGATTTGCTGGGAGGAAGTATTCTGGGGAAGAAAGCTGAGAATCCTAAAAGATTCCTTAATTCCAGTTAAACAGAATATTCAGGTCCTCTGAAAAATAAGAATGAAGGACGGAGATAAGAAATACAGCGTGAAATACCATGTAATGGGCATTAAAGATAGGGCACATTGTAATCCATGAGTGTGGAGCCTCTTCTAAGATGTATTGTAGCTTCCTGCACAATGCTTTGAATAACCTACAAATTTGAAATATTGTAAAATCAGAAAATGTTGTGTGTGTGTATAGCCAGTACTGCTAACAAGAGCTAGTTGGAGAAGTTCTGATGTACAAATTCCAGTGAGAATTTTTTCATTAGTCTAAAGTGAAATGTTTCACAGAGGTGATATGATTTCAGCAATCTGATAGGAGCCACATCCCAGGCAAGTGCCCTGAGCTGTAGAGTTAGTGTTTTCTCTCTCTCTCTCTCTCACTATCTCATGTTGGAGCTCCTCTACTTTGAATGTACAAATATTCATTGGGTCTGAGAGAGACTGACTCTCTAGCCTGGTGTTCACAGCTCTACCTGATTTGGAGCAGAAATTTGAACCTCGGTCTCCCACATCTCAGGTGAGTGCCCTCACCACCTGACAGTTGGCTATTCTTGGATGGGCGTCTCTCTTTGACCTGAGAAACCTTCTCGACTAAAGCTTAATTGAAGCCAATGTTTTCATGAAAAGCTTTGGTTTCAATGAATCAGCATTTTCAGATGAAAGAAGTTTTGTCGAACATTTCTTAACCAGCCATACTTACTAGCTATGGTGTTTTTTTTAGCTGCAGTGTGTGCAGTGAGTTGATAACTACTGTGTGTGTTTTAGCACATAGTTTTTCTCTCTAAACATTGCATTGTTCTGTTGTGGGTGATGAGGTCTTAATTTGCAGTTTTATCAGCAGGCTACTATACTAATTATTTGTGGAGGGTTATGTCCAACCAAAGCTTGCTTTATAGAATGTGGCATTCCTAGAAATATATTTAAATATATTTCCTCTGATATGCAAGGCTTAGCTTAATATGGACTAGCAATCAGGCCAATTCAGTCCTGGTGTAACTGGGTGCCGCTCTTATGGTTTCAGTGGAGTTGCAGGCATTTACATTGGGTCTCATTTGACTCAATTTTTCGGGAAAACGATAATTGCCAGCCTTACAGTCGACAGTGCTCAAAGTGAGAGAACTTATGCATGACAGAGCAAATCTTAACTGGTGGGAAGACCACAAGGTCGCCTTGTATTGCAGATGACTGGAAAATAATTCCACACATACTATCAAAGTAACTGATTCCGCTTTCCCCTGTATCCTTCTCTTTCTTGATGTATGTTCTTGAGCACCCTCCTTAAAATGAAACTCCAAGAACGTTTTCATTTTCTAGAGATGAGCCGGGACTTGCTTCCTGTCTGCTGCCAACTTCTTTATTAGAAACATGTTAAGAATGAGTTGTCTTATGGCTCTCTCTTCTGGTCAGTTGGTGGAATAGCTGGAATGAATATTTTCTTTCTTCTTGGTGGCTAAAAAACAGCCTTCTCATGGCAGTCTCCAGGATAACATTTCATTCGTCTAAATGCAAATTGAACCTGCTAGTTGTGGATTTAAAAATACTATTTTATTGTTACTCTGAAATCTATTTAAATTGTTTAAACTTACTCTTTATCACGAGCCATTCTCTCCATTCCCCTCCCTCCCTGACCCCCAAAAGTGCTAAAGACCTAATCTTGGGAGCTGCTGAGACCTTGGGAGTTGAGGGCATGAAGCACTTTGCAGGGCCAGATCCGGAGTGCTTACTATTTGTGGTGTATGATGCAAATTAAGCAGGAATTTATTATAGAATTGAAAAATAGAGTACAAAGTATGATATAGTTTCTGTTCTACAACGAAACAAATATTTTCTGTTCCCTTTTTCTGCAGGTCATAGAAACACTATCAAAACTTTCTCGCACTTCTGTTGCATTAGCAACAGGAATAAGGTATGACATTGTGCTACTAAACTTCCATTTTATCATTTATAAACCAAGTACTGTAACATTTTCCATGATATACAATTAAAAGAAATATGATCTCAGTTGCACTGTTTTAGCCTTCTTTTTTCTGTGCTTCTAATTGTGTCTAGAGTAGCATTACCGGTAGTTCTGACGTTAAAACTCTACATGTTTAAATGAAATCCTTATCACATAGCCCGCAAATCGAAGCTCCTTCATGCTGAATCTCCAGCGTGCTAATTCACGCTACTGTGCAATGTGCAGTGAGATTTTATATTTTCCAGAATTAAGAGCTGAAGGTGCCTTCTTCCCTTCCCCTGTCATTGCCTGGAAATTTGCTTTTACCTTTTTTGTGGGTTTGTCTGTATTCTCTATATTTAGAAGTAAACAGCTATGTTAAGGAACAGCCATTTGTGCTGTTGTTGTATCTAAAGACCGATATCTATTTTTGTGTAAAACACTTGCTTTCAACAGTTTATAATTTGTCTGTTCAAATTCACTTTGGAATGGAAATAGCAGCTTAAGTCTCACTCACAGCTTTGTTTTAAACCATATTTGAAATATATATTGGCTCTTTATAAACAGTTGTAGATAAAACAAAAAATAAGTTATTAAAACATTATTTCTTTTGCATGTAAGCAACTTTAAAATTTGAAATTGATCAAATGGCTTGTCTATAATATATAGTCCAGTTGCTCTTAATATTTTGACAAAAATATTTGTTTTAAAACAATATAACTTGTGACAAATAACTTTTTTTTCTAAGAAATTGTATTGAGTTTCTGTTGATAACCTGCTGTATGTGTATACTCAGTTATACAGCATAAAGGAATTGTTGTGCATGTTTTAAGTATGTTATAATGAGACTTCCACACAAGGTATTTACATATGTTGTGAACTAATACTCCTGCGTAGGGCTCAAAAATGGCACTCACCAGTGGCGATTGAGATGCTTTCTCTTACAGTGTTTGGGGCCTACCTCATTAGTTTAAGAAATATTAAATCTCTCTTTCAAATAAAAATAAACATATTTACAAGAATTAAGGCTGTGAAGATAACCTTCCAAATGTCAGCTGAAAGTAAACCAAATTCAGATGTTTTCCTGAGCCAGTAGGCAGCTCTCAGTGCCTCTGGTGCAGCTGACAGATTTCTCAAGCAGCAGCAGAGCAAAAATTTACAAGGTTCTACTCAATTTTCATTACTGCTCTTTGGAACCCTATAGGCTGTAGTTAAAATATCAAGAATATCAATTTCATGCTACTGCTTGGGAAAGCTGTCAATGGCAAAAAAGGCAAGCCTAGAGTTTTTAATGGCTGGGGAGGATCAGAAAAAGGAGAGCCTGGGGAAGAGACCTCCCTCCTCCCTCGCAATAGCTGGGGAGTAATGAATGGGGAAAAGAGACAGAAATCTCCATTTCCTTTCCAGCATCTTAGGGGGTGAGAAAAAGAGTATGGAGTTTCATGTTCATCTGATACCCATGAGTCAGAGCTTGATATAAAGGATGGAGCCCTCAAACACATGACATTCTGGTAGAAATCCCTCTTCCTAGCATTAGGCACAACATTGCTGTGCTTCTCACCAGCTCATTCCCATTTCAACGCCACTTTCTGGTGGGGCCCTCACCTCACATTCTTTTCTTTAATGCTCTAACTATAAACTTACGAACTACAGTATAGTTAAGCTCTGGAATAGGCTTCTAAGGGAGGCGGTGGACTCCCCATCTTTGTACATTTTTAAAAACAAGTGGGACAAACACTTGATCCTGCCTCAGTGCAAGGATCTGGGTTTGATGACCTCTCAAGGTCCCTTCTTTGATTCTGTCTCTGTCTGGTTAGTAGGCCAGCTAATAGGTGTCTGGTGAATTTTCAACATTTATCTGCTCCTGGTATTCAACACATTGGGACAGTTTTCCTTCTCCAAATGTGCATTCCCCTACCCACCTCACCTGTAAAACTGAAAGAGGGTAGAGAAAGAGAAGGGAAAGCAAGAAATACAGGGCATCCCCTAAGGCAAAAGAAATTTCCTCCATTAACTCAGACATTATTAGGCACCTCATGGATGATGACCTGGGTTCCCTCGTTGGATAAGTAACCAAGGATCTCTGAACCTTGAACTCTGTGGAGCCTACTAGGGCATTTTCTGCCTCTCCTTTCTATATGTTTGCTGAGGAGCACTAGGCTTCCACATGGTGCTAAGGCAGAAGATGAACTGGTGAATGGCCAAAATTACAGAAACATAGTATATGGTGGGGAAATAATTATATAATAAGGGTCAAAAACTGCCTTATAATGTACACAGATGGCTCCCAGAGATGTCAGTGATATGAACCTTCTGTGTACATAGCCCACTGCCTATTGTTTGAGCCCTGTAGCAACAGTGCAGGAAATAGACAGGTGAGAGCTCGGCTACTGTCCTGCCTCATTTTCTGCAAAGGTAGCAGGAGCAGCAGTGTTGTGCAGATTCCTCTTAACACTCTGTGTAAGTGTTTGCTGCGGGGGCACGGAGGATGTCACCGGCCCATGCACTATAGAACACTCTCCAGCCACAGGATTTTTTTCTTCCTTTTTCTTCAGGGCTTCACTTTTATGTCTTCAAACCAAAATTGTTTAACTTGTGTTATACAATCAACCATGTCCTTTCCACCTGGGGGTCTTCTACAAAGGCCTATCTGCTCCCTGTAGGATTGCACTTCACAGGACAGCTGCTTAGAGTCTGAGCGAACCCCCTGACTCCCTTCTCCATCTTAGCCTGCTCCTTACAGATTTATGCTCTACAAGCTGTCTTCCTCAGAATCATACAAATCAAACTGGGTTCTTTTCCTTGATCCAGGGACTCCTGCAGTTCTCAACTCAACTACTTGCTGGCTTTTACAAGGACCAGGTGATGTTCCAAATTATCACCTGAACCCTGACCTCACAGCCTCAGCTGGAAGGCAGCTTGATTAATCACAGGTGAGGCTGGGCCCAACTCCCCTAAAGGGCCAGCCACCCTGTGCCCGATAGTAAGCTTCAAAGCCCCTCTGCTCGCCCCTTCCTAAAATTAGAATGGCATACTCCCACTTTGACAAACTAGGAGCCATAATTATACCTTCTCTCACCTTTCTACACAGCCCACATTTGACTTGGTCACTTTCAAGCTTTTCACATTCACCCACCTGAAATATCAGAAGTCAAGGCTTTAAAACATAAATGAACAAAAAATCCTTTGAAAATCATGGAATTTAGACTTTATTGTAAATACAGAGTAGTTAACATTTGCTTTTAAAATCTCTGATTTATATTCATGGTTACATGTAACAGTTCCATCCTGCATGTGTGGCAATTTTTTTTTAATTGTTAACTCCTGTAAACCACAATATCAAAGGAGAGAGACACACACACAGATTGACAGACATATTAATCCAAATTGAAATTTCAGCAGCATACCACCCAAACTGAACACCCAGACTGGTTCTGTCTTTGATTAATACTGTTGTCTTTTGTCTCTATAGGCCATTCCCCACAGAAGAAAGTGTTGATGATGAAGATATCTACAAAGGCCTTCCTGATTTACTAGAGTATGTTGTAAATCTTCAAGCAGAATGAAAGCTTTTAGTTTTCTGATATGTAGCTATTATTTAAATGACGTGATGAAAAACACTTTTATAAAATAAGTTATTTTATCTGATTGAT
This sequence comes from Mauremys mutica, assembly GCF_020497125.1. Classification (NCBI taxonomy): domain Eukaryota; kingdom Metazoa; phylum Chordata; order Testudines; family Geoemydidae; genus Mauremys; species Mauremys mutica. The sequence goes on along the minus strand of NC_059079.1, from coordinate 42,282,028 downwards.
CAAGGATTGGTTAGAAAGGAAGGATTAATTGTCCAGAAAAAGTGCCTTAGTTTAATGATTGATTTTTCATACATATGAAAATAAGATGTTATTTCATGAGGGGGTCTGGTGATGAATTGAAGTATATCAGTGCACTCTCTAGAATTATTTGTTTGTATCATCAAAATGCTTATGTTAAATGACAGCCTCAGTGAATGGTTTCCCCTGATCCTGCAGGTAATTATGTGTATATATATTTTTATTCATGTAAGTAGTCCCACAGAATCCAATGGAACTTATCACTTGAGTAAATTTCCATATGCAGTTAAGGGTTTGCAGGATGCTTGCTATTTTGGGCCGAGTACATTGCTGTACAAGGGAAAGTCAAAAGAAAAAGGGTTTATATTTTAGCCATCCTGCTTCTTCTGTTTGAGTAGCAGAGAGGCTATAACAGACCTTGACATTCTCTCAGTTTAAAATGACTAAAATCTTGTGGAAAAATCCTTATGTTTCAGTTGTGACACATATAAATTTAGCAGTTAAAATCCCCGAGTCTAACAATTTACAATGCAGAAAATCATACAGCTCTGCCAAAATTTTATATTTTGCTATATTATTAAACACAGCATCTTAATACAAAGGGATAGAAATATGATTTCAGCAAGAACAAGAAGTTTGGTGTTGCATACAAAAGTTACCATTTAAGATTTATAGTTTTTTGCAATATGTGCATCAGTATTAAAAATATAGTTCCTAAATATGCTTCCAAAATAGAAATCTATTACAGTATTAGGTGCAATAGCTTCTATTTTGATGCACTGTTATAGGATTCACATGTAAAAATTTACAACGAATTTATTTCGGATTGGCTATTATGTCAGGTAGCATGTACCATACACTGAATTGTAATAGTTAGATGCTCTCTAAAATATAGATAGGAAACAATTAGAAGTGTGTATTTCTTAAGAAATATAAATAGTTTGAGAAAGCTGGGTTTCCCCCCTAACTAGTGAAGTTTATTTTACAAGAATAATTCCACCTTAATGATCTCTCTCTGGGTCCAAATGGTGTTGGAGGAACTGACAGTCCCATTTAGTACATGGGGAGTCACTCTTTTTAGGATAGATTTTAATTTGACCTGACGCTGAGGCTCATCTGTAACTTAGGTAGCAAGAACTCAGTGCTCCATTTTCTCCTTAGAAACCGTATTTCAAGTCCTGTCATGGTTCGAAACTTAACTCTGTTTCTTCAAACTTGTGTTAATTTTAAAAAGTCAGATTTTAAATGTGTTGAGGTAAAAAAAAAATCTTATTGATTGATTGTATAGTCCCTTTGTGGTTTAGTTCAGTTTGAGAGTTCTTTTTTATTCATCTGTTTTAGATTTACTGGAAAAACCCAGACACTTGGTAAATTCTGTTTCCTAGTGTTGACTCTGTAATCCCTGTTCAATCCCTGATCCTTTGTCGTTGCTTTTCCTTTTCTTCTTTTAGTGAAAGTGGTGGCGATGAGGATGAAGAGTTATATGATTGTGTCTATGGAGAAGATGAAGGTGGGGAAGTATATGAAGACTTAATGAAAGATGAAGCAGCAGATCAACCTGTATGATTTCTATTTTTTGAGTGACTACAGACATATTCATAAAGAAATAGTGGCAGTGTGAAAGTTAAATATTTACTAGCATTCATGAGGTAACTTGTTAGCTGTTTTCACTAACACTGTAAGTAATTTTTTTTAAATTTAGATATTTCAAATCTGCTTTGTTGTTATGGTTGAGTTCACATTTGTGTGCAGTGACCATGTAACATATGCAGTGGATCATAATATTATCATCCTGCTATGAAATCCAACATTCTCTTATGGAGAAAGGGTCAAAGATTCACTCTGGTAATTCTTTCTGTGAAAGAAATACTAATACTATTTCAACAGTAAAAAGAGAACATTAGAAGAAATCGTTATTTAGTTAAGATCCTGAGGTTTAAGTTTTGGGGTAACCTATACCAAAACTCAGTAAAAAGTATAAGTTTGGCATGATTTCAATATATAACCATAAATCAGAACAAGCAGCTGGTCTCAGTTGTTTGCTTGAAATGTGTGTGAACTACAGTGGATCTTTCGATGATCTTAGTCTGAGTTTGCAATAAAACTCAAAACCATGTGAATTTCAGGTATCATTATGGATATTTCTCCCCATCCTAGCAGTTGACACCTGACATATTTTCCACTTTGCAAACTCTTTGTTTCTTTCTTGACTATTACAAATGAAATACCATTGGGTATGCAGCTTTAGTGGACATAACAGGGTGAGTTTAGGAGGGAATGGCAGCCATAGTCTGAATTTGCTTGTGGGAAGAAAAAATAATACTAAAGATCTAAAAATATTTAATATTAATTTCTGAATTAAAAAGAACAGTAGATTAAAACATGCTGCATTATGTCCACATATTTTTATACCTGATATGGTAAGAATGGATGTATTATGTTTGTTTCATTGGCATTGTATATCTTTGTTGGATTTGATGATTGTCTTAGTAGGTAATAATTTACTATTAGATTTGCAAAGGTGATGCACAGTAACATTACACATTGGCACAATTCTTTCATTTGAGTCCTTTGAATGAAATTCACTAGCATAGGGGACTTAGAGGTGACTTGCAATTGCAAATCAATTTTAAAAGACTGAAACTGCTTTAGAAATATGTGTTTGGTGTTCTAAATAGTTAGAGAAGAATAAGTATCGGTTTAAAAGTATACCTTCCTTTTTATTTTGATGTACTTAAGTTTCCTGTACCAGCAGACTGCTGCCACAGAACAATTTTTTCAGTGTACTGAGCAGACTGTTGGGCTTTTTCCCACCCTTTTTAGTCCCTTTGACCATTGTCATGACTTCCTGCATTCAAATTCCAAGATATTGTAGCATCTGCTATAGATGGCAAATTGATGTGTTAAATAGTAACACTCACAAAAATGGCCCGCTTGTGCAACCCTAATTTGTGTTGTGTGAGCACTAACAGACAAGATCAGTCCTGTTTACTTGGGCTCTTCCTTGGGGCTGCTCTCATGAATTAGTGCTCAGCAACATAAATAACGGTTGCACAGTTGCTATACAAACCACTTTTGGAAATGTAATACATACACGTTTTATTTACAAAATAGCTCACAAAGAAGAGATTAAAGATAGACTCCAATCAAAATAATAATGTGAAACCCAAAAACTTGTTTAAAAGGAACTGACATGAGTAAAGTGTGACTTTCCCTCCAATACAAACCTTTGATAGCAAGGAAATACCATGTTTTGGGACAGCTCTTAATCATAACTTAATGTCCACACACCAGGTTTCCACTGACAGACTCTGCATCCTCACAGAGAACTTCATTCTGCCTCAAACTGATAAGGAAATGCACCACACACAGCATCTTTCCCACTAGGCTGAAAGAAATAGGTTTGAAGGAGGGATTTGCAGGAAGAGAATGAAGTGGTTTAGTGTGTGGGAGGGAGGAGGCAGATGTAGGGAACTACTTGAAAGAAGGTGTGGAGTGATAGGCAGGGGGAAAATACACAGACAACATGAAGAGGTTGGAGAATAGTAGTGTGACTTTTTGTGTCTGAGTGAGTGACATTGCTTTTTAGTAACTAGACTATGGAGTGGATGTAGACTTTCTACTATGATCAACAGCTACAGGAGCCTTCCTTTAGCTCAAGGGTTAGAGGCCAGTGTGGTTTTTTTTAAGCTAAAGTCTCAGGGTTCTAGTCCTGACTTCCTCTGTGTGAAACAAATGTATCTAGTAATTGTCTTTGTCTGCTGCACATGGATTCATTACAGCAGGCAATGAGCTGAGATACAGGCAGAGCAGCAGTCATGAAAATCCTTGGAGATGTGAATGAGGAGCTTGGATAGAATTTGGAAGGAAGCAGGGAACAGGTGGAAAGACTTCAAGGGAGACAAGTTACATTATTATTATTTTATTATTTGCTGAGGTTTTTTGGGGTGTGGAGAATCCAATCCTTACAATGACATGAACGATAAATGTCCATGCAGGAGCAATCCAGGAATTGTGTCCAGTCCCCAAGCTAGTCAACACCTGCCCAAATGTTTCTTTAGGAATCTTTTGAAACACATTCTTTCATATTTGTCTGTATCCTGGAAAAAGAACTCTGATACCTTGGTATTCTGAACTCCAGCGCATGCATTTTGTGCTCAGCCTTAATAAGCTCAATGTTGCATTGGGCCCATGATGTTCAAATCTAACATGACCATCAGCTTCTGCTCTGAGTGATGCCCCAACTGCACTATATTGCTGATCTCACACCTGCAGGAAACTGAAGCAGGCCTGTTAGGGTGAGGCAATCCCAGAGTCCGATAAAGAACAACAAAAAAACCAAACCCAACATACAAAGATTGCAGGATAGAGCCCTAAGATCCAGCTACTGTCCTTGATTCAGAACAGATTATGAATATGGACCTAAATGCAAGGAAAAGGTAAAAGGAAAAATTATAAACAAACACAAAAATTAGATGCGAGCCCATTACTACCAGCAGTTACTGGCATGAGAGTCTCATTGATTTTAACTACTATGAGTAACTGGTTTCAAAGTAGCAGCCGTGTTAGTCTGTATCCGCAAAAAGAACAGGAGTACTTGTGGCATCTTAGGCCTGGTCTACACTAGGACTTTAATTCGAATTTAGCAGCGTTAATTCGAACTAACCGCTCAACCGTCCACACCAGGAAGCCATTTAATTCGAACTAGAGGGCTCTTTAGTTCGAATTTGGTACTCCACCCCGACAGGTGGAGTAACGCTAAATTCGACATGGCTAACTCGAATTAGGCTAGGTGTGGATGCAAATCGAACTTAGTAGCTCCGGGAGCTATCCCACAGTGCACCACTCTGTTGACGCTCTGGACAGCAGTCGGAGCTTGGATTCTCTGAGCAGCCACACAGGAAATGACCCGGGAAAATTTGAATTCATTTTCCTGTCTGGGCACTTTGAATCTGACGTCCTGGCTGGACATCGGGGCGAGCTCCGCAGCACCTGCAACGATGCAGAGCTCTCCAGCAGAGGAGTCCGGCCAATCCAAGAATAGAAAGAGGTCCCCAGCATGGACAGACCGGGAAGTCCTGGATCTAATCGGTGTGTGGGGCGAGGAGTCTGTGCTGTCGGAGCTGCGCTCCAGCAAGCGGAATGCAAAGACCTTCGAGAAGGTCTCCAAAGCAATGATAGAGAAAGGATACAGCTGGGATGCAATGCAGTGCCGCGTGAAAATCAAGGACCTGAGACAAGGCTACCAAAAAGTCAGAGCGGCAAACGGACGCTCCGGAGCCCTGCCGCAGACATGCCGCTTCTACGAGGCACTGCATGCCATTCTAGGTGGGTCTGCCACCTCTGCCCCACCAATGACCGTGGACTCAGTGGATGGCATAGTGAACCTGGACAATTCCTCCTCGATGTTCGCCGATGTGGAAGATGAGGAACGGTCTGTGGAGGACGGCGCAGGCGACAGCGAACACAATACCGCTTTCCCTGACAGCCAGGATCTCTTCATCACCCTCACAGAGATCCCCTACCAACCCTCCCCGGCCGTTAACCCGGACTCTGAATCAGGGGAAGGATCAGGCGGTAAGTGCTATAAACATGGAAACATTTATTTTTTTATAAAACAGGTATAAAAAATAGAAATACTATATATAAAATTTTCAATGAAAAACTATATGAAAAGTAGGTCCACACATATAGGGATTGAACAATAATCCTCCAGGGACAATTCAAGAAAGGTCTCATTTAGGTCCTCGAAAAGCCTCCGCAGGAGGTTCCTGGGGAGAGGTGCCTTGTTGGGGGCTCCATGGAAGCACACTCTTCCGCGCCAGGACATCCTTATGTAGATGGGAATCATCGCCTCCACAAGCATGGCCGCATATGGTCCTGGTCTCTGCAGGGCTTCCCTTAGCATCCGCTCTTTGTGACTCCGAGGGACCCGCATCAGGGTGATCTCGTTCATGAAATGCTGCATCTAATTAGGGCAATTAGTGTATTGTTACTGTTGTGAATGGTTGACTTTTACTTTGCATAACAATGACCCTCGCTTAACAGCCACGTGTTGTAGGCCACATAGGAAAAGCATACATTGATCTTTCCCGTGCACTGGCGGGAATGGCTGGAAAAGGGTCAGAGTATATGATTTCCAGATTGCCTTTAGCGGGAGGGCACAGCTATCCATTAACTGATAAGCAGAATGTACTGTAAGGCTTACCAGGACTGTCTGCTAGACGGATTCAGCTGTCTCTCCCCACTTGTCCGCTCTCCTGTGCAATGCCGCAGCCAATGAGAGCGTATTCCGAAATCTCGAACTTGTCCTGAGATCTCGTGAGACTTGTTGCCCTGTATGGTCTTGTTCAGAGAAACTGACTAGACTGTGTTCACTGTTCGCAAACATGTATCTGTTCAAGGAAATCAGTTACTTTTCCCATCACACAGCTTCGGCTCTTTCCCGGACTGCCCCGGCATCCCCCTCGCAGAGGCTGGCGCAGATTAGGCAGCGAAAGAAAAAGACTAGGGACGAGATGTTCGCGGAACTGATGGCTTGCTCCAGAGCCGAGGCGGCAGAGCAGAGACAGTGGAGGGAGACCCTATGTCAACAGCATCGCACACACATCGAACGGGAGGACAGGTGGCGGCAGGAAGACCAGCAGGCGACTCAAACGCTGCTTGGGCTAATGAGGGAGCAAACGGACACGCTCCGGCGCCTTGTTGATGTTATGCAGGACCGCAGGCAGGAGGACAGAGCCCCCCTGCAGTGTATCTGCAACCGCCCTCCCCCCCCAAGAAGTCCTGCCCCCCCGCACCCAAAAGTACAAGACGGCGGGGCGGTAGGGGCCGTGAGAACTGTCACTGCACCACTGCACAGCGCTAATGTACCACACACCTCTCACGCTATAAATGTGTAGAAGTGCTTCCCTTACAGGCTCACCCAGTCCCAAATCCAAGTTTCATCCCCCCAGTGTGTATTAGATTATTAAAAGCTGTTTGCTGTTGTTCACTGTTTCGGTCACGTCTTTCGTGTCAGAGGATTTTTTTGTGTATGGGGGGGGAGGGGATTTATAATTGCACGGTATAGCCTACATTACCAGGGTACAGACTTGGGGCCATGATCAACTGCAGGGCACACACACACTGCAGTCAGTAGGCACCAGGGTCACTCTGTGTGGTGTATGCTGCCCCGGGTCATTCTGTGATGTGTATGCTTGTCCAGGGTCCTAGCGCCTGCCACCCCCTTAATGTTAAGGCATGCTGCCCTTACCATGCACTTCCACCGTAGCAACGAGCCTCTCCGCTGCCCTGAGCCCCAACAAGAGCCCTCATCCACGGACAGATACTCACCCTTCCCCCACACCCCTCACCCCTTCCTACGCCCAAACCCACAGCCCACTGCCGTCATCCAAACCCCTATCCAAAGAAGGCACCACTCGCCCCTTCCTGCAAACCCACCCCTTCCTGCAATCCCTCCCCTTCATGCACAACCACTTGCAACCGTCCCCCACCCCAGAGACCTATGTAGGAGCAGGAGGATGTCATTCCTCTATGGAACAAGCGGTCTGTACATCAGTGCACACCGTGCCCAGCACAGTATGCGTCCATGTTTCAACACCTGAACAGAAATGCAAAGTAAAACAAAGATTTATTAATAATGAGTGTTACAATTAATTTGCTTTAAAACGTGCTTTGGAAGTGGGGGAAACTTGGAGAACGGGGTATGTAACCGCAGATCGAAATCGACACATACAGACACAGGCCCAGGGTCAGTTTCTCTTGAAAGCAAGTGGAGAGTCATAGGTTACCCTGCTCTCCGAGGAAACTTGCTTTCAAAGCCTCCCGGATACACAGCGCTTCCCGCTGGGATATTCTCTCGGCATGGGTGTCTGGCTGAGCGTAAACTGCAGCCAGGTGATTTGCCTCAACCTCCCATCCGGACAAAAAGGTCTCGCCCTTGCTCTCACAGAGATTGTGGAGCACACAGCAAGCAGCAATAACTACGGGGATATTCTTTTCGCTGATGTCCGAGCGAGTCAGTAAGCTCCGCCATCTCCCCTTGAGACGTCCGAAAGCACACTCCACCACCATTCTGCACTTGCTCAGCCGGTAGTTGAAGAGTTCCTTCTCTCTGTCCAAGGCGCCTGTATAGGGCTTCATGAGCCAGGGCATTAGCGGGTAGGCTGGGTCCCCGAGGATCACTGTAGGCATCTGCACATCCCCAACCATTATTTTGTGGTCCGGGAAGAAAGTACCTGCCTGGAGGCGTTTAAACAGACCAGAGTTCCTGAACACACCTTGCCCGCCCACCCAATGAAGATGTTGGTAAAACTTCCCCTATGGTCTACCAGTGCTTGCAGCACCATTGAAAAGTAGCCCTTTCAGTTAATGTACTCGCTGGCCTGGTGGGCTGGTGCCAGGATAGGGATGTGAGTCCCATCTATAGCCCCACCGCAGTTTGGGAATCCCATCGCGGCGAAGCCATCTATGATGTCCTGGACGTTTCCGAGAGTCACTACCTTTGAGAGAAGTTGCTCAACGATTGCGTGGGCTACTTCAATCACAGCAACCCCCACGCTAGATTTGCCCACGCCAAAGTGGTTCGCTACTGACCGGTAGCTGTCTGGCGTTGCAAGTTTCCAGAGGGCTATGGCCACTCGCTTCTGCACACTCAGGGCTGCTCGCATCCGGGTGTCCTGGCGCTTCAGGGCAGGGGACAGCAAGTCACAGAGTTCAAGGAAAGTGCCCTTACGCATCCTGAAGTTTCGCAGCCACTGTGATTCATCCCAGACCTGCAGCACTATGCGGTCCCACCAGTCCGTGCTTGTTTCCCGGGCCCAGAATCGCCGTTCCACACCATGAACTTGACCCATTGCCACCATGATCTCCACGGCGCGGCGTAACCTGCTTTGTGAGAGGTCTGCGCCACTCTGTGAATTCCTGTCCTCACCGCGCTGCCGGAGCCTCCTCGCACGATTTCTCAGCAGCTGACTGTGGAAGAGGTGGACGATAAGGTGCGAGGAGTTGACAACGGCCATAAGTGCAGCGATGATCGCAGCGGGCTCCATGCTCGCAGTGCTGTGGCGTACGCGCTGTAACCGACAAGAGAAGGGCGCGAACAGATTTCCCGCCGGAGCTTTCAGGGAGGGAGGGCGTGATTGATGGTTCAATGACAACAGTTACCCAAAAAGCACCCTCGACACATTTTTCCCCCAGGAGGCATTGGGAGCTCTACCCAGCATTCCAATGGGCAGCGGGGACTGCGGGAACTGTGGGATAGCTTCCCACAGTGCACCGCTTCCAAAGTCGACGCCAGCCCCGTTACTGTGGACTCAGAAATTCGAATTAGTGTATTTACTGTGGATACACAAATTCGACTTCATAAGGTCGAATCCACAAATTCGACTTAAGTAGATTCAAAATAGTCTTGTAGTGTAGACAAGGCCTTAGAGTTTAACAAATTTATTTGAGCATAAGCTTTTGTGGGCTATAGCCCACTTCATCGGATGCACAGAATGGAACATATAGTAAGGATTATATATATATATATATATATACACACACACATTGGCAAAACCGGACAGTCTCTATGCAAAAGAATAAATGGACACAAATCTGACACCAGGAATCATAATATTCCAAAACCAGCAGGAGAACACTTCAACCTCTCTGGCCACTCAGTAACAGACTTAAAGGTGGCAATTTTGCAACAGAAAAGTTTCAAAACCAGACTCCAACGAGAAACTGCTGAACTCGAATTAATATGCAAATTAAACACCATCAACTTAGGCTTGAATAGAAACTGGGAATTGCTGAGCCATTACACACATTGGATCTATTTCCCCATGTTAAGTATTCTCACACCTCTTGTAACTATCTGTAATGGGATATCTTGATTATCACTATAAAAGTTTTTTTTTCTTAATTAATTAGCCTCTTAGAGTTGGTAGGACAACTTCCACTTTTTCATGTTCTCTGTATGTGTGTATATATATCTCCTTACTATATGTTCCAGTCAATGCATCCGATGAAGTGGGCTGTAACCCATGAATGCTTATGCTCAAATACATTTGTTAGTCTCTAAGGTGCCACAGGTACTCCTGTTCTTTTTATGAGTAACTGCTCACTGTTGTGAATGAAGGCCCAAATTAAATAAATATGGATCTATGTTTCATCTTAATCTCATTATATTATTTTAAAAAGTATATAAGAAGGATTAAGGTATTGTTTACCTTAAAATATAACATACTGAATGCCAAATGTTATCAAAATTCAAGGACTACTAAAATTCTAGAAGTTGCCAGCTAATTGTGCTTTTAAAAACTATTCCATTTGTAGTTGTTACAATCTTTTGAAGCTGTAATACTGAGAAATTACCAACAAGCAATGTGTCTTAGTAGCCAAACAGTAAACAAATAAAAGAGTTTGTTGTACAAGAGGTGTCCACAAATGAATTAAACTTAACTTGCTTCTAATTGCAGAAATGTACTGAAAATGACATAAGAAGCTGTTGCCTTGCTGAAATAAAACAGACTGAAGAGAAATACACAGAGACTTTGGAGTCAATAGAGAAAGTAAGCCACTGAACTTTATGCTAATAGAATAGTTATTTATATAGTAATGTAATTGTATAATGGAATAGAGAATATATTAATCCAGTCAATGTTCACTTTTCTTAACAGTTTTTCATGGTGCCATTGAAAAGATTTCTCTCAGCTTCAGAGTTTGATACAGTGTTCATCAACATTCCTGTAAGTAATCGTATACTTAAAGAAAAAGGCAGAGAATTTGTGTCTGGTTATCATTTTGTGCAGTCACATGCTATTGAACAAAGTGGTGACTTGAAGTGTGATGTGCAAATTCCCTTCAAAGCTTTTTTGAATATGCTGTAGGATACTGTACATCTTAGTGAAAATGATTTTAGACCTTATCTTTTTATAGTTACTGTGAGGAAATTTTTTTTGCATACAGCCACAGTAGATTGTCAGCAATAGTATAGACCAGATATTCTGCTCGTGTACATTGGAGTATATTTGTTGATTTATACCAGCTGAGATCTGGCACTATAACCATACAGTAACTCTTAGAAGATCTGTTACATGCAAGTATTTTATTGATTGAATTTAAGTTAAACATTATCCATGTATGAATTTCCTCACATCCTTCTATGTATAATAGAGAAACATAGATCATATTTTGTGTAGATAAGATGGAAGACATCTCTTCAGAAATTTACAAAGCACATGACCATCATCAGCCTATTGCACCTGAACATTGAATCAATGTAGAGAATGTTTACACAGTATTTTGATTTGCAGGTTTGCTTCTGAAGAGACTTTTTATAGCAAGCTTTCAGATTCTCATTGGTATCTGCCCTCGACGTGTTGTCACTGAAGACATTTAAAAATCAATATAGCTTACAGCCTTATACTCAGAATTTGACAGGGAAAGTTGTAAAAAATAAAATTAAAAAAAAATAAAAAATTCTGTAGTCTCTAAGAAACTTCCTATTGAGTTGAAATGTGTTGAGGTTACCTGTGTGAACTCCATATGCTTTGGGATATCACATTGACTTTTGGAGACTTTGCAATCCAGCATACTCACAAAAAAGGTGTAATTCCAACTTTTTTAAGTTGGTGCTGGTAAAATACAGTTGCAGGAATTTAGTAACTGTCTTAGGCCTGATCTATGGTCTGCTCTACATTACACAGTTACTTCGATGTAAGCCACCTTATGGGAACCTATGTGTGCATGTGTCTACACTTGAATTTGTCTCTGGCTGATATAAGCACCCTGTTTTAAGGAGGAAGTAAAACCACCTCCCCAATTGGCGTAGAACCATGGCTGCCCGACTGAGGTCAACACAGTGCGAGTATAGGAACCTGTGTTGAACCTAGAGGTCCTCTAGCAGCTGTCTCATAATGCCCCATTCCCCGCAACGTGATCGCTTTGGCCACAATTTTAAACTCCATTGTCCAGGAGTCACAGAGACCAGAAGCCTCCCTGCCCGCTTTAAAGCCCTCTGTGTTTTTTGGAATGCCTTTCTCGGATTGCCCACCTTGGCAAGCATACCTAGTAGCTCACCCTTCTTGCGTGCAACTGCCTAGCTGACCACTCTGGCTCCACATACTAAATGCACCACTGCCTGGAGAAGACAGGAAGTATTGGATCTCCTGGATCTGTGGGGAGAAGAGGCTGTGGAAGCATGGCTATGGACCAGCCACAGAAATGTGGACACCTACAAGTAGATTGCATGAGGGATGCAGACAACGGGGTATGACAGGGACCAGCAGCAATGCTGCTTGAAACTTAAGGAATTTTGCCAGGGAGGCCACAAAGCCAGGGAGGCCAACAGTAGATCTGATGCTGTGCCACAGACATGCTGCTTCTACCAGGAACTCCATGTCACAGTTGGTGGAGACTCCACAGACTACTGTGGTTACCTCAGAGGAGACCCCTCCCATGAACAGTGAGGAAAAGGAGTGTGGAGTGCAGGGAGGAGAATCCAGCCTTACTGCAAATCAGGACCTGTTTAAGACTCCTCCACAGTGTAGCCAGTCCTGCCAGGTGAACGTGAATGAGCCAAATGAAGGGGAAGGGAACTTGAGTAAGTTTGTGCATGCATTTTTCCTTACAATGTTTACCCTTAAAGATGGTGCCTGGCCCATCCCCAAATGAACAAGAAAAAGGCATTGATGCTTCACTGTTTTAATCATACAAGAAGTGATAGAGGTAATACAAACAGTGGTAGAATTGGCATGTGCTTTCATTCCCCCATGGATTAAGTGGAGCCATGTGGAGCACTTTGTTTACATGTCTAGGGATGTCCCTTTTATCCTTCTGAGCAATCTCAATACAAATTTCATGAAGATACTCTGCAATCCTTTCCTCAAGGTTTCTAGGGATGGCTGTCTTATTTCTTCCTCCATGGCAGGACACTTTCCAATGCCACTCGGCTGGCACCTTTACAATCAACAGGCTTGAGGGCGTATGGGCCTGGATGGCTTCAGGATGCCAGTTACAGCTGTGTTCTCTGTGCCTTTGTCACCTTCAGGAGTGAGATATCCGCTCAAATCACTACTGCCTGTGAAAAATAGTGCCAGTATTCAGTGCCATTGCTTTATAGCTGTAACCATGGAAATAGAGGCTGAAATTTTATAGCTTCATGCAACAGAAAATCCTCCCTCCCCACACCTTTGGCAGGCCATACTCAGTTTGTGCTGACGTGACCCAAAGCTTAAGTGTGAATAAGCATTTCTTGTTAAAAGTGTCCATAGGAATAAGGGTAGGGAGTTTTGAAACATATGGTTCCCTTTCTGTTGTGACTGTAAATCCAGTGGTACCTGCCTGTTTTTTCAGCAGCTTCTGGGCATGGTGGCCTTGAGAGGGTGTCCCTTCCACACCTGCAGAACACCTGACCCTGACGAGGAGAAAGAAGAGGACTAAGAAATGCTGCATTGGACAATGAAGAAAGGACTTGGGGGGTCAATATGACCAACAGCATGGGAATTGACAGGCAGCAAACCAAATGCTGCAGACCTTGGTTAACCTATATGTCCACCTTTTTCAGTCTTGGAGAACTCCACAGTCACTGCTTCCTACACTCCCAAACATACCACATGGCATCACGGAGTACATCAGTATCCCTACCACTCCATGCCAGAGAACAGCTAGGAAAACCACAGCTTCACATACACAGATTGTGAATCACAGTCTTTTTATTTGTAGCCACAGTGGTCTATATCTGTGCACTCAAGTGAACACAAATATTTAAATCCTTTCTAGTTTTAAATTATCACCCTGTTAAGTTATGTTAAACATTTGTGTAATGTTGCCTGTAGTTATTTTTGCACATTGATTTTTCTGCACTGTTTTTCCCCCACTCAGTAAAGTTCAGTTTGTGGAGAATGAAATTTATCTTTCTTAGTTCACAACAAATACTGCAGAATGCATAGAGATAATCAAAGCAAACTGTAATTGTAAATGCACATCTAACATCACAATATTCATAATTTCAGGAAAATACCTAGTCGTGTTCATAATTGTACAGCAAATGCTTTACAATTCTTAGCAGCACCAAAGCTCCAGGCCCAGAGAACACTGCTGTGGCTGACTGTTAAAATGCTCTTTCAAAGCCTCCCTCACCCATATAGCTTTGTGTTGCGATCTTGTAATAGTCCTTGTAGACACAAGGTTCAAAGTCAGCAGGCCGATGCTCCACTTCTGCCCTCTACCCTGGTGGCAGCTTGCCTCACTAATATTGCGCAGGACACAGCAAGCAGCTATAACCATTGGGATATTTTTCTTACTGAGATCCAATCTAATGAGTAAATACTACCAGTGCCCCTTCAATCTAGAAAAAGCACGTTCAACTGTCATTTTGCATCTGCTGAGCCAATAGTTAATCTTTCCTGGCGGTATTGAGGTGGACAGTATATGACTTCATGAGCCAGAGGTACAAAGGGTAGGGTGAGTCCCCCAGAATCACTATCAGCATTTCAACTTCGGCAATGGTAATCTGCCAGCAGGGAAAGAATGTACCTGCTTGCAGCTCTCTGAACAGTCCTGTGTTCTTAAAGATGCGAGCATTGTGCACCTTCCTTGGCCACTGGTGATCCATCAATGCTTGCATAACCAGAGAAAAATAACACTTTCTGTCGATGTATTCTCTAGCAAGGTGAGCTCATGCCAAAATAGGGATAAGCATGCCGTCTATTGCTCCAATGCAGTTCAGGAACCCTATTGCTGCAAATTCATCTACTATTTCCTGCAGGTTGCTGAGAGTCACAGTCCTGCATAGCAGATGATTAATGGTCCTACAGACTTGTATGACAATGGCCCCTCACTATAGATTTCCCAATTCCAAAATGATTTCTTCACTGATTGGTAGCAATCTGGCATTGCAAGCTTCCAAATTGTGATCATCCCTCAGTGGAGAATTGAGTGGTGAGCTCAGCACATAGATCCAGTGATGTGGGCTTTTGCATCCAAAAGGTCTGCAGCCACTGCTCCTCATCCTAAACCTGCTTTATGATGTGATCCCACCAGTCAGTGCTTGTTTCTTGGGCTCAGAGGTGGTGCTCTACAATCTGCTGCTGCTCTATGAATACCAACAACAACCTTGAATTGTTTTTCATTATGCCCCTCAGAAAACTGTCCTTGAACAAATACTCATGTCGCCCCATTGTTGTGGTACATCCTGCAGGCCTGCAAAGACAGGAGAATCATGCATCCTGTAGAGGGCAAACACTGAAAAGAGCTATAGAATCATAGAATATCAGGGTTGGAAGGGACCTCAGGAGGTCATCTAGTCCAACCCCCTGCTCAAAGTAGGACCAATCCCCAACTAAATCATCCCAGCCAGGGCTTAGTCAAGCCTGACCTTAAAACCTCTAAGGAAGGAGATTCCACCACCTCCCTAGGTAACCCATTCCAGTGCTTCACCACCCTCCTCATGAAAAAGTTTTTCCTAATATCCAACCTAAACCTCCCCCACTGCAACTTGAGACCATTACTCCTTGTTCTGTCATCAGGTACCACTGAGAACAGTCTAGATCCATCCTCTTTGGAATCCCCTTTCAGGTAGTTGAAAGCAGCTATCAAATCCCCCCTCATTCTTCTCTTCTGCAGACTAAACAATCTCAGCTCCCTCAGCCTCTCCTCATAAGTCATGTGCTCCAGCTCCTAATCATTTTGGTTGCCCTCTGCTGGACTCTTTCCAATTTTTCCACATCCTTCTTGTAGTGTGGGGCCCAAAACTGGACACAGTACTCCAGATGAGGCCTCACCAATGCCGAATAGAGGGGAATGATCACGTCCCTCAATCTGCTGGCAATGCCTCTACTTATATAGCCCAAAATACCGTTAGCCTTCTTGGCAACAAGGGCACACTGTCGACTCATATCCAGCTTCTCGTCCATGTAACCCCTAGGTCCTTTTCTGCAGAACTGCTGCCTAGCCATTCAGTCCCTAGTCTATAGCAGTGCATGGGATTCTTCCGTCCTAAGTGCAGGACTCTGCACTTGTCCTTGTTGAACCTCATCCGATTTCTTTTGGCCCAATCCTCTAATTTGTCTAGGTCCCTCTGTATCCTGTCTTTATCCTCCAGCATATCTCCCACTCCTCCCAGTTCAGTGTCATCTACAAACTAGCTGAGGGTGCAGTCCACGCCATCCTCTAGATCATCAATGAAGATATTGAACAAAACTGGCCCCAGGACCAACCCTTGGGGCATTCCGCTTGATACCAGCTGCCAACTAGACATGGAGCCATTGATCACTACCCGTTGAGCCCGACGATCTAGCCAGCTTTCTATCCACCTTATAGTCCATTCATCCAGCCCATACTTCTTTAACTTGCTGGCAGGAATACTGTGGGAGAGTGTATCAAAAGCTTTGCTAAAGCCAGTTATCTCATCATAGAAGGCAATTAGGTTAGTCAGGCATGACTTGCCCTTGGTGAATCCATGCTGACTGTTCCTGATCAGTTTCCTCTCCTCTAAGTGCATCGGAATTGATTCCTTGAGGACCTGCTCCATGATTTTTCCAGGGACTGAGGTGAGGCTGACTGGCCTGTAGTTCCCCGGATCCTCCTCCTCCACAGGTTTGGGAGATTTTTTAAAAAGGCACAAAAATTTGGGGATATTGCTGGATGGAGAAAGTTACATCATGAGAACTTGACCTCTAGCTCCAGAGATCCCTGGGAAAGTAATTTCTTTCCTACAACATATTGTGAATGTTTCCTAAAAGGCATTGTGCTGGACTGTGGCTTGTGGCACATTGGGATACCAACTTGTGATGCGCCGCACTTTACATCGACACAAGCACTCCTAGTGAGTACACATAGCACTTACGTGAGCAGCCAGATATGCACATGAGTGATGTACTAACTTCAGTGGCTGTTCGCTGATGTAACTTGTGTCAAACACAGTTTGTAGTATAGATATGGTCTAACAGTATTTCTTGAGTCCTTTAAGGAAAATAATGGGCCACTTCACCATGATTGGTCCCTTGAAATATGTGTTTACTACTAAACACTATCGGCTCCACCATTATTTAGCTGTAACATTCTGAGTACGTTTCCAAGACCTGAAGAAGAGCTCTGTGTAAGCGCGAAAGCTTGTCTCACTCACCAACAGAAGTTGGTACAATAAAAGATACTACTTTACCCACCTTGTTTCTCTGATTCCATGGCAGTTTAGTTAAAGTCCTGCACAAGTCTGGGAAAATATATCCCTATTTTAATATATTCACCTTGAAGCATTTCTATATATTGCATTTGTAGCTCTGACTGTTATCTTGTACTGTCATTAGGTACTGTTTTTTATATACTGGTCTTGAACTGAAAATCTTAAAATTTCTGCTGCAGTATAGCTTGGCTCAAGTATTTCTTCAGCATCCTTGTCTTTTTCCTGTCCCATTAGCAGTCCATTGTATCAAGACACTTATAGTGATTGCAGTTAACTTAGTACCAGGATGCCACTAATTGACCGATGTAATGTACAAAACTGTTTTTCCACAGCTCAGGGAAACGAATCATTACTTTTGTCTTGTCACTAAAACGTTAACTTGACTTGCTTAATTTTAAAATTATCATTATAAAATGAAGATGAACTAACAGTGCACATTTCAAGTTGGAATAAATTAGCCTTTATTAGGTCTCTGAGTTTAGTTTTCCCTTGTCACGTTGTATGGAAGATCCGGCATTTCAACGCAAATGTTGAAAGTAGCAGCTACTCATAAGTGATCTGTGTCTTAGTTTGTTGGAATTAACAGCTATACACGGAGACACTAATCTTCATTCTGGAAGCTTTAGGGGTTCTATTTGCATTTACATTTTTTTCTTATATTACTGTTTTTAAGGAACTGGTGAAAACCCACAGAAGTCTAATGCAGGACATTTTTGACTCCATTGTAAACAAAAATGACCAGAACCTGTATCAAATTTTTATTAACTACAAGGAAAGGTAATATTTATACACTAACTTTTACATACTTTAGTGATAACCTACACTCAGTCCATTGAAGTGTTTCTCTATGATTAAATACTTCATAAGCATTTATATAATTGGACTGAATATCTATGGGTAACAGCATCAGTATATGCAATGGGCTTTGAATGTGGAAAGTACGAAGGAAGTGCTATTATTATTTTATAGAATGGATTGTTCATTTTTTCCCCAAGTGTTTTTGTCACCGCTTTTTCATTTAAAAATAGCATCCATATTTTATATGAAATCATATAACTTATTTTGCACAGCTTCTGGCATAAAAACGATCTTCGAATGCTTTATAGAGATAAACAATATGGGTACAGCGATAAAATAAGCAGAGATGGGGAGAGAAATAAAATAAGGCAGCAAGATACAAGCAAGGCATTCCAGAGGACAGAAAGAAGGGTAAAACAGGCTGAGGAGAGTCTTAGGGGGTCCATAGAAGGTGTTAATGAAGTCACTTCTGAACTGGAAATTGAAATAATTGGGGAGCCAGCTGAGTTGTTTGAGAAGAGGTTGATGCAGTCACACAATGCTTGTGAGAAAGCAGCTCTAAGCTAACAGAAAACGCCTGAATCTGGAAAGCTGGATTTTGGGGAGATGATGGGAAAGGAAGTTGCCATAATCACATTGAGTGGAAATGAAGCCATATATGAAGGTTTCAGCAGAGGAGGAGCTTATGGCAGTGGTATGTGTGTGCGTGTAGATGATGACAGACTGAGGGAAAGGGTGATTATTGGAAGGATATGGTTAGTGAAAGCAAATGGCAGGTCTGAGTGTAGAGAGGAACTACAGGAGCAGGAGTTGTGTCTCAGGATGCTCCTTTTCTCCAAAAGAAGCAATGTAACTTAAGGAAGCTGAGAGGAAACTACAAGTTTATTTTGTCAAGGGAGGAGAGATACTGGGTCTAGATCTATTTGTACTGCAGTATAGGTTTAAAATAATAATTAAAGGTGAAAGATGTGCAGTTAGTATCATCACTTTTGATGTGGAACCTAATGCTAAACAGAAGATGATCAAGAGGGAGAAAGATTAAAAATAGAAGGCAAGAACTGAGGCTTGTAGATCCCCAAAGATGGAGTTTACAGTTTAAAGAGGAGTCACCTCTAAAGATTTAGAACAGTTTGAGAAGAGTGGAATGAATTGTTACTGAAGGGAACAGGAAGTTCCTGGTACAAACCTGGATTCTTTCCAGTAGCTTTACAAAAATCAACCAGTGGATACCATGCTGATCTCTGACTGCTGTTAAGAATTTCTTGCATTTACATATGTTAGCTATTATCTTGACCCAAAGCCTCATGGAATGTAAACTCAATAGAAGCTGTTAAATCAGTTTGCAAAACCTACTGTTGCTGTAAAAAGAATGGATGTTATTAATCCTGGGCTAATCCTATGTAACAGAATTTATTCATTGCATCCTTTGAAATCTATCTCTTAGCATTGTAAATACTAATGGCTCTGGTGCTGTTAAGTAGCAGTTACATTGCCTTGCAGCCTGAAACAAATGCTTTATTGTGTCAGTGTATGCATGTCAATGTTAAAGTGAATTGAAATGATTTTACAGCATTTTGATTATGATCTTTAGTATTTTTCAAACATGCACCTCATTATATTATTGGGGAAGCTTTGTAATACACATCTAGGGCCAAGTTATTATGTTTGGATATGTAGGTACAGCTCCCAATTGAAGGGAAGAATACGACCCATATATTTGGTTTGTGAAGTGTGAACAAAGACTTGTTTTTTTGTTTGTTTTGTTTTGTTTTAAAACCCACACACCCTCCCTCTTGTTTTTTTTCTCTTGCTTTGGTTTAGAATGGTTATTTATGGGCAGTACTGCAGTCAAGTGGAGACAGCCATATCCTGCTTAGACAACATTTCTAAGACAAAAGAAGATGTTAAATTGAAGCTAGAGGTACTGATATTTATTATTTTATATACAAATATAGATCTGCCATCTCCCACAAAAAGAAAACTGTCCATTCTGACATGTGGGTCTATACGTTTCT
Organism: Mauremys mutica; assembly: GCF_020497125.1. Lineage (NCBI taxonomy): Eukaryota > Metazoa > Chordata > Testudines > Geoemydidae > Mauremys > Mauremys mutica. Next base: position 42,262,024 of record NC_059079.1, on the reverse strand, counting down.
TTTCTTTTCCTTTTTAACTGGAGTAACTGACCAAATTAAATTGTCAGGTAGAGACAGAAGAGGTCAAATCCTGGTCCCACTGAAGTCAGAAGAGGTCTTACTAATGACTTCAGTGGGGTCAGGATTTCACCCAAGAAGTGGTTTTGTCAATGAAACTCTTTTTTTCTCGTAGTGTTTTAGGTGAGCGTGAAGGTAGCTGAGAGTAAAATATGTTAGTTATAATTAGAATAACATTTAAAGACTAAACTCTGCCCCTCAGCACATCTCTGCACAAGGGATCGTGTGTAAGATGCACCACCCGAGATGTTCAGACAACCTTGGAAGCACAGTTTCTCTTTGGATAATCAGCTACAGCCTTTTATAGGGCACAGCATACTGCCCATCAGCTTTGGTGGGGAAGTGAATGTGCAGGGTGGGAGTTTGATGATCCCACCTGTGATAAACAGGATTTCTAGTTTTTAGGTTTACTAGTTACCTTCAATCCACACAGTTGTCATGCCTGTTGTGCTATTTATGCCTACATCTAATAAGACAATGAGTCTTCTATTTACCTGCAGTGTTGCATTTGAACTACCTGCTGGGCACTAGCCAGAGTGATTCCAACTGCTATCTCTGTTGCTCTTATAGATGCTCACAGCTTCAAATCAACAAAACTCTGTGTGGTTTCTTATCTCTAATTACAGTGTTTATACCACAGTCATCACTCTGCTATCTGAACACCTGAAGAATAGGATCTGGTTCTGGATCCAGATATTGGATACCTCAAAATTCAGGGATGTTCTGAGCCAGGGTTTTGGTTCAGCTTATCACTATGGAGATGCTTTTTTCCTCATTATGATGGTATTTAGTATCCTAATATCTGGGTGATCTGGCAAACTTGTATGTCTACTTTAAAAAATTAGGAGTGTACTTCGAACCTTTTTTTCCCCCCAAAGAATCACAGTTCAATCTTTAATTTTATTTTTAAAAACTAGGAATGTTCCAAGAGGGCCAATAATGGGAAATTTACTTTGCGGGATCTTCTAGTTGTTCCTATGCAACGAGTTCTGAAATATCATCTGCTGCTGCAGGTACTTTATTTTTGAAGTTTAAAGTGATTAAGCGCAAAGCTATGATGGTTTATCATCAGAGGATTGTTATAATGAGGGTTCAGTGTCTTTATTAAAGGACAGTGATTAACATTTTTATTGACTTGAATTGCAACTTATCGGTCTGGAAGTTAAATCCAGTGCAGTTCAGCCTTCTCTGTGGTGATCATTCCACACAGTTGAAGCATATCTGAGAATAACAATCACTCTTCATTTAATGACTTATTTAAAAGTTAGTGGTGGCAAACTATGAGAATGGTGGTTTTGTAATGTAGACCACTACACTCAAAGACTAAGCTGAACGAGATTATACCATTCTTTAAGATACTTCCTTGCTATAGTAAATTATAATAAAACCATATTTATTTTGAAATGCTTCTTGTTATAACTCACAAAGCTCTTGGCTTGCACAGTTAGTCCTATAATGAGGGTGGAGAGTCTTATAAATTTAATTTGATAGCTGTTCCAGGAGACTCATTAGTTCAGCAGCAAAGAAATATATTACTGTATTAGATTGTCAACCCTGCTGATGCTTGTAAAATGTCATTTTAAAAAGAGCTACTACCTTTATGTGAAGCATAATTTTGACTCTGCAGTGCTTTGTGTAATTCAAACTTATTACATTTCTTGAAATATATCTATATAAATGCAAGTCATCAATATTCTGATCAATGGAAAATCATGAAAAAAACAAACAAAACAAACTGATGACAGAACCACTTTCTTAAAACATTTGAGACCTGAACCAAAGCAATATAATCAAATTGTATATTATGAAAAAATGATATGAAAGATTATGTCACTCATAGTGTTTTAAAGTATGAGGCATCATAAAACTACAATCAGGTATGTAAAGGGGTGTCAAAATATATTACAGTATTTTCAGGAGAAAAATATCCACAAAAATTGTTAGAAAAACTGCACTTTTAAGTAGAAGCATCTATTCCCACCATTTTCTAGTATTTTAGCAATATACACCTCTACCTCGATATAAAGCTGTCCTTGGGAGCCAAAATATCTTACCACGTAATAGCTGAAACCGTGTTATATTGAACTTGCTTTGATCCACCAGAGTGCGCAGCCCCACCCCCGTGGAGCACTGCTTTACCGCGTTATATCCAAATTCGTGTTATATTGGGTGGCATTATATCGAGGTAGCAGTGTATTATTTTTGGTTACAACATATAGTCCTCTTCTTATTTCTCTCTCGATTTTCTTTTTTGCTTTTAATTAACCCATTAATTTTTCTAGATTCTAGATGGGCTATGTATCTTTTAAAATATAGAAAATAGCTTAACATTCTTATACTGTCAAGATATGACCAGTGCACAGTAGTCATTTTATTTGAGTGATAAATGTATAAATTGATTGGCAGCTGGCTGAGTGAAAAGTTGTTATAAGAAATATCCCTGCATTTTGCCAAATAGGAACTGGTGAAGCACACTACTAACCCAACGGAGAAGGAAAATCTGAAGCTGGCACTTGATGCAATGAAGGTAAGTGTGCCATGGCAGGTAGATGTTTACATCTTCACTGCCAGTTAAAATGGTTGGGGCCTTTTTCAGAATTCACAGGCATGCAGAAGTGAAGTTCACAGTATATTTTCAGCTGAATTGCAGGACCTCCTTCACAGTAGAGCTAGCAAATATTTGTTAACTAGACACAATCTCTCATGTAAGGAGGCTAAATCAAGGATATTGCCACAGGGTTTTAGTAACTGAGTTAATAGGTTGTATATGGTATGGAGTAGAGATGGCTGGCTTCTATTTACTTGTAATATCCTAACTTTTACATTCTGTCCCGTAGTTTTCAGCCTCCTAACCAAAAATTTTGCCTTTCCCAGTTTTACTAGTCTTTTACAAAATGGGTAAAACTTCCATTACTGCAGATCGCCTCAAATTTTGGTTAACAGTTTCCCAGTGAGATAAACACAATTCTCTTTCCTCACAACTTATATCCTAGTAATGTCTTTGTTGCCTTAGGCTAGAAGGCATTAATATCTCTCCTAGTGACCATTACTCCACATGTGCTACTGCAAATGACACAAGCAAGGGCTTTTTAAAATAGCAGTATCTCCTTACATGTTTGGTGCTGTATCCCTTGGCAGTCTGCAATTCCCTCTGCAACTAGCTGTACTCTCTTAGTTTCCTTTTCTTCTGATGCTGTGCACTGAGTTCAGTTACTGTTTTCATTATATTTTCCCATTCTATCCTTTTCCTGGTTAATATGTTAGACAATTGTTCCATTTAGCACAAATTTCCTAAAAATTTGTTGCTCCTAGCTATTACAGATTATATACTGCTGAGGACACACAAATGAGGATAAACACTTTATGTTGAATAGAGAAAGATAAGCCGCAAATTTACCAGCACATTCAATGCACAAATATAGAAGATATACTAGTCCAGGGCTTAAGATCATACCTAAACTTTTTCCAGATCCCAACACATAGGTGCAAGAGATTTATTTCCCAGTGTCAGTCAGGCACATTATTGTTCATGGGATCTGAGGAAGCTGGCTGTTGGTATGCTATGATATACCTTCTATTTTGCTATTCATACGTTACTGCCCTCTCATTGTATGCCTGGGTCTTGAAGTTGTAGATATTTGGGCACCCTACTAAACCTAGCCATGATTACTGCATATAGGAGCAATTAGAGCCTTGACGTGGTTACATCTTTAACGCAGGCCTTGTTGTCATCAGATCTCTGAAATCATGTGCAAATATCAAGACCAAAGGAGGTATCCCAATCCCTGACTGAAAGAAGCACTACACCAGGGTGGAGCAAACCACCTTTAACTTAAACACTGGTTCTTGTAGGTGGAAATGACATTCCTTATTTAGCTATTAATTTTTCTTTAGCCCAGCTGATAGCAGTGCTTCTTTGTGCCTGGCTGATTTGGGGTAGGTCGCTCTCAGTCTCTCCAATTGGAGCTCTTCCACTTTGGATAAATAATTAAATATTTTTTGGAGCACAGCCATGAGCCTGAGTCTCCGATATCCTAGGTAGTTTGCCGAACCATTGGGCTGTTGGCTATTCCGGGAGTCATTTTTTGGCAAAGGAAAAAAAAAAAATCCAAAGGTCTAGATTTCCTCTTAGTGCAGAATGTGAATATTTTTTAAAGTCTCAAAATTTTTACAGGATGAGAATATCATTTTCTGCCCAGCTTTAATAGAGAGCGTTTTTTAAAAGCTTGCATACTTAGGCAGGTATATCAACAACTTCCGAACACTTAAAACAACTTTTAAAAAGTCTTATTGTGCAGATTAGGCAAAATAAGGAAGATAAATACAGTTGCTTAAAATAATGTATTGGAATTTTACTGACTGAAATATTCCCCCCTCCTTTTTTTTATGCTTTAGGACTTGGCTCAATATGTAAATGAAGTGAAGAGAGATAATGAATCCCTCCGTGAAATTAAACAGTTTCAGTTATCAATAGAGAATTTGGTATGTCATAGGCTATATTTACACCCTTGTTTATCCCAGCTTTTCACCATTGTTCTACTTTACTGAAATTACTGCTCCTTACCATCTTATATAATACTAGAAGCCTGGGTAAAATTCAGGTATGTGTATGTATTGTTCTTTTGGCTGGCCTGGAATGATATCTGTATACAGTGACTTCCTCTCCATTTCCTTAGATGCATGCAGCTAAATCAATTTTGTTGCACAGTGCCCCAAGTCCTTTGGAGGGTGGAATAAAAGGAGTTTGTTTATGCCTTATCATCCTTAGTAGGACCAAAAGGTGCCAAGTTCTTTTTGACTCTTGGAGAATCTGGCTTTGTAGTATAATAACCAACTGACACTTGAATGTCAGAAATTATCTTTACTCTTCTGCTGGCATAAATAATGAATTTATTTCCTTTTTTTGTTTTTAGAACCATTCTCTCTTAATGTATGGAAGACCACAAGGTGATGGTGAAATAAGGATAACTACATTAGACAAACGTGCAAGGCAAGACAGGTGAGACTATAGATACAGTACTTGGGTTGCTAAAGACAGGATTGGTATTAGATTAATTCTTGTAAAATACAGCATGGCATCTGCCTGTGAAATTTGGTGTCAGTTCAGGAATTCTTGTGCATACATCCTCCTTTCATTGTACACACATAGCTCCTATTAACATTAATGCAAAGGAAGTAAATTTTCAAAGTGGTTCATGAGAAGTTAGCCATTACATTAATATCTAAATCCCTATGCACTTCTTGCAAAAGTACTTTAAGTGGTTCATGTTTTGTTACCCAATAGTTTAATTGCTAACTTTCAAAATCATAAGTGCTCCAGGCAATGTTTAATATGATAGTGTATTATTTTAAAAGGATTAGTGTACTGGCATACAGACAATATTTTTAACCCTTTATATATTATATTTTCATAGGCATATCTTCTTATTTGATTTAGCTGTAATTGTGTGCAAACGGCGAGGTGATAATTATGAAATGAAGGAAATAATAGATCTTCAGAAGTACAAAATCACAAATAATCCCACCACTGATAAAGAAAATAAAAAGGTAAATGTTTATATTACTACTACATACAAAATATATGCCACTATTAAATATTTGAAATCTGTAGGTCTTGAGTGTATGAAATATTCTGCAACCACACTTCAGCAATTTGTGTATATTTTTTTTTAAATTTCAAATCCATATAGTATCAAAACCACACTGGACATTGTGGTTTAAAGTAGATGACTGTTAAAGGGCTTCAACTATGTTAATTTCTGATGTAATGAAGAGATATGAATGAGCTATTATTAAACTGAAGAGGTGCAAAATAGTATGGCCTCCATTTTTCTGAACTCAGGGTTGGTGTTATATGATGAATATAAAAATATTGTCTTTGTTCTGCCTGAATATTAAATTGTTAACCAGTGAATTGCCATACTTTTCACACAGTGGTCTTATGGCTTCTACCTCATCCACATACAAGGACAAAATGGGTTGGAATTTTATTGCAAAACTAAAGATTTGAAGAAAAAGTGGCTTGAGCAGTTTGAAATGGCACTGTAAGTATATACTTTTCTCTTATGTAAAATCATTTCCTTAAACAGTATATAGGAATATCTTAAACAGTGCTTTAATATGCATTTTAAATTGTAACAATAATTCTGCACATGCAAGGAAACTATTTTATTTGAATTTTTGAAAACAGAACTCATAGCTGACATATATGAGTATTTTCCTGAAATACTTCTAGGAAAAGATAGAGGGCACTCTAAGCTCTGTTTTGCTTTATAGCATAGCTGGTAAGATTGTTTTAAAAATACAGTCTGAAACACCTAGGGAAAATATTAATTGTTTTAGCAATAAATATTTAACATAATGGTGACTGATTTTTTTCCATCTTTATTTCTTGGTACATTGAAATACATTTTAAGAGATATGGGGATGTTGGCTTTTTTCCTAGTGGCTTTAAACTAATTTATTATGTAGCATTTGGATCAGGTTGCTTGGTTTATTAAGTTTGATTTCCATTGCTTGACATTGTGCTCGTGTGTGTGTGTGTGTGTGTGTGTGTGTGTGTTTCTAACATAAAAAAATAGCATGAATATGTTAGACGTCTCAAAAAGTAATATATCAGAATATAGCATTGCAGATTGCATTATAGTTATGTGCTTTCAGCTTTATTTTTATTTCTGATTCTGTTGGAGAAACAAACATGGATATTGGTACTGAAAGTATTCTGATTAAATTTAAAACACAGGAACAAAGAAATCAGGTGGAAAAGAGGCAGTCACTGCATTTTTTTTTAAAGGGGGGAGTGCAGAGGGATATTCCCCTAAGAGTGGTGAAATTAACAAAGACAGGGTATCACTTACATGAATTTTTGGTTGAGTGAAAGGGTTGTCATTAGCTGCACTCCATTGAAACACACTTACAACCTTAATTCCTGTTAATTATATTTTTTGTTTAATTTTTTCCCTTTTTTCTTTTAATGAGAGCCAAGAGTTTAAATTGGGGTAGCATAGACGGTATGCAAGAAGAGAGCCTTGCTCTGCCATATGTTCTGAGGCCCATCAAATATGGTTTCCCTTCCTGCTGACATTATTAAATGAGATTTGGTGGTCTCAGCCTTGTCCCTTATGGATATTTGTCCACCTCATAAACCCACACCACAATTTAACACTATTCCACATGATTGGCAGTCGTAATCTAGAGCAGCACAGGGCTGGAATAGTAGAGTTACTGCAGGTCAGGGCTGAGTTGTATTAGCAGAACTGAATTGTAACCTTCCATAGTAACATTCTTTGCTCTAGCCAGTGTTACTGCTCCCTTATTTGTATAACCACTAAAACTCACTAGATTTAAAAGAACTTGCAGCATTTAATCAATTTTGTAATCTCAGACCTTTTTTATTTTTTTCGTTATTTGTGGGTTTTGGCTTTATAGAATATCTCCCAAAAGTTGCACTCCCCTTGGTAGGATCCCTGATTTCCCTCTCCCATGAGTTACCTCAGCATGTAGTGTGCTAATGAAATTATAAATGCTGAAGCATGGAGTCTGCCTTTGGGATTAAACTAACCCCGTTGTTTTTCCATATTGTTTGGTGAGTCTGTTTTTTTTCAGTTGTATTTCCACTCTCTATAGGGTGTCTATTAAAGTTTGATTCTATTCTGAAAAATTACTATAATAAAATGACAGTTTCTTCAGCACATTCAGAATTGTAGTTGCTGACTTAACAGGCAAAACATTTTAACTACATATTTTAGCACTTTTGTTAGGACTGCAAAATCAACACAGCTGAAAAGGAGTGAGCTGGATTCTTTCCTGTGCATCAGAAATAGCATTTTACTATGTCCCACTCAGTTATATCTATGCAAACCCACTGCCGTCTGAGAAGCTTCTTGAATGAAGATAGGGCTACCCAGGTGTTACTATAAGAACCTAATTTGTGAGGAAATTCAGATCCCATTTACATCAGTTTAAATTAAGAACAGGGCCCAGACTACCCTAGAAAGGTTTTACTGATATAACTGTCCATTCAGGGTGTTTGTTTTTTTTTGTTTTTTTTTTAACTAAAATATTTTTACCGGTATGAGCCCTAGCGTGAAGGCAGAGGTACTGATACAAAGGTGGTATACCTTATGTTACTTCCCAAGTCAGAATAACCTATATTGGAATAAGTACATTTATAAGCTTTCTCGTTGACAAACCCTAAGTATACTGAAGTGTCAATAGAATTACTCCTGATCTATACTAGCGTAACTGAGATCAGAATTTGGTCCTCTGTGTGCAGAGCCTGACATTACTGATGAAATATATAATGGAAAGAACCCAACTTCTCTCTCAGAAACCTAGGTTGAGTTTGCATGACTGGAAGAAAATGAGCAGATTTGATCTGGAAAACATTGAGAAAAAATAAACATGGAACCCTGCATTGTCACTTTTCAGATTAGAACAGCTCTTTACATAGAAAATTGGGAATACTTTTTATCCCCATGAGGATACTCCAAACTCTAGCCCTGATCTGTGGTAATATGACAGGTCATCTTGTGGGGGAAGTTTGAGAGCAATGGGTACTGCTGCAAGAAGATATAAAATACATTAAGATGTTTTTAACTATTTCCATTTATGTGGCAGTTCTCCTGTCACCATGTCTGTATTTACTGTTATTCTGAGACTATTATTTTGTTTAGAAAAATGGCTAAAATCTGTGCACCTCAAGTTTTATTACCAATAAGAATTTCCTAAGTATTTTTAATAAGAGAGCTAGTACAGATGCTCTACATCCTCAGTGACAAGATAAACTGCAACACCACAGCACTAAATTTTATGCTGTTGACCTATACACACTAATCTACAAAATTGAGGCTGGCTCAACTGGCCTTGAATCTAATGTATTGTGTACAACCTTTCAAAATTGTCAGTTAGTTCAGGGTGCTGGATCTTCGTGGCAGCATTAGAAAGAAGTGGGCCACTGGGGCAGCACACTAAAAATCACAATTGGCCTCCTAAAGCTGGAACTTTTGATAGACTAACATGCATGATTTGTTTGTGAGAGTGTTGCACATGAATAAATGTAACTGGCAAAGAGCAGTCCAATGTGCTTTTAACAGTAGCTTGTCCATTTTGAGGTGATTAGGGTTCTCTATATATTTGCTTAACTCTCATTAATATTAATGGAAATTGTGCATGCACAGGGGGAGAACAAAGCCATATGTTGTGTGATGGTTCCCCCCTGGGGTATCACTTGGAATTAGGGTACCATCGAGCCCTCTGACCCACCAGCCTGGGCTCCCTCTCACACTGTGCTGCTGTGACAAACTGCAGACATGCTCCTGGCCTTACACTTCCTCCAGCATTCACACAGGTAGGGACATACCCAGCTGCAGTTACATGCAGGCTTTCTGACTAGCCACTACACGAACCAACAGTAGAAGGGCTAAAGCCCAGGTAACTCTCAGCTCCCTAGGCACGCACGTGCCCCCGGAGCATAAACCTAAAATTATGCCGTCTTGTGGTGCACAGGGAACGATACAGCGTAAGCGCATAAAGTTCGCCTCCCCTGCTCACACTTCACTCCAAACTCACTGGTTTAGATTAAAACATAAAATAAATGTATTCATTACAAAAGATAGATTTTAAGTGATTATAAGGGATAGCAAACAGATCAAAGCAGATTACCTAGCAAATAAACAAAAATGCTAACTAAACTTAATATACTACATAGATTGGATATGAATTAGCAGATTCTCACCCTAACTGATGGTACAGGCAGACTTGTAGATTCTTAAGGCACAAGCAGCTTTAGTCTTAGAGCTTGGGTTTTTCACGTCTTCATATACAGGTCTTCATGAAGAAATCCCTTTAGCCTTGGTCCAGCACTTCCCCCGGTTCAGTCTTTTTTTCTCAGGTGTTTCCAGGTGTCTTCTTGTGTGGGGAGTGAAAAACAGCAGATGATGTCAGTCCCTGCCTTATATAGTTTTAGAATATGGCGGGAACCCTTTGTTTCAAAACTTGGTTCCCAGATCCGTTTGTGGAAAAATACTGACATCCCAAGATGGAGTCTAGATTCATGTGGTCTGGTCCTATGCCTTTGCTGTCTTATAGCAGCCATTGTTTACAGGGTAGTCAAAATGCCCACAGGAAGGTTAAGCTATTCCACAGTCCATTGTCTTTGCTGATGGGCTATCAGCCCTGTCTGGCTTCTTCATTGGTTTACCTGAACGGCTGTCTGTGGGTGTTTTCCAGAGTAAGCCCATTTGAAATACAGATCCCTAGTCAGTATTCATAACTTCAGATACAAAAATGATACAGGCATACAAATAGGATAATCATATTCAGCAAATCATTATTTTTCCAATGACACCTCACATAACTTATCTTGTACAAAATGCATCATAATTATGTCATAACCATATTATAATATTACTATGACAAATATGGGATGTAGTGTCACATGTTGTTTCAACAAAGTTGTGCTCCTTAAAAGCAGTTGTAATAAATCCGGTCAGTTGGTGTTTTGTTTTTGCAGCTGTGTTAGTAATTTTGGATTAGATTATAGCTATGTAGTTTAATGTGTACTGTTGTTTTTAAAAGAAAAGGTGTTACAAAAAGTGTTTAGTATACAGAAAGTGGTAGGGTATATGCAATCTTCAGCATGCCTAATAATGTAGATGTTAATGGAAAGGCATTACATATCTAAGAAATTGTTGATACTGTGTTCAGCCAAATTATTACACTCCCCCACCTTAAGTTAATGACATACAATGTAAGTATAGTAAAAGTAATAATAGTGAGCTTTGACCTAAGAGATAAGATCTACTGTTTCTTGTTATGCTTATAAAGCTATTTTTAAAGAAACTAATTGTAGAAGTGTGAAGGCATTATTTTTCTAGAACACACCAATTCCCCATCTAGTCCATTATCCTTCCTCCAATAGTGACCAGTGCTAGTTGATTCAGTGGAAATGTTAAATTCCCCATGATGCACCTAATAATTTTGCAAAAGAATACAACATGCAGAGTTAAGATCTCTTCTCATTATCAGTCAATATTAAGTTTGTGCTACAAAGCAGAAGAGTCGATGGCTCTTTCAGCTTTATTCTAGCTATTTCTACTGCAGATCCCTTTCTTATTCTTACAAGCTAATTTAATCACATAACCCTGTGGCAATGAGTTAACTGTGCTTTACTTAAAATGTTTTTCCCTTTTTATCAGACTTAAATGTGCTTTTCTTTATAATTTTATCAAGTTATCCTCTTATATTCATAGAATCATAGAAATGTAGGGCTGGAAGGGGCCTCGAGAGGTCATCTAGTCCATCCCCTACGCTGAGGAGAGATTAAGTAAACCTAGCCCATCCCTGGCAGGTGTTTGTCTAACCCATTCTTTAAAACGTCAAGACTTGGTATTGTGCAACCGCTGTAGGTAGTCTGTTCCAACTGTGGCCCAGACCCTGTTAATTGGCTGGACTGGACTCACCTGATATGATCCAGGGGTGATGGGCCTACTCCACCCACAGGGATCAGCTACATAGTGATAGCAAGGCAGGGATGTGCAATATTGATTTATATTGGCATTAGATTTTCTGTGCTATTCAGTGTTCGCTTCTTAATGCAGAACTTATTTGCATTCTTTGGCCACCACTGTGCACTGAAGTGTTCACAGTGACATCTAGATATTTTCCTTGAAAGACTACAACTGCATACTAGATTCACACATTGAGTTAGCAACTCAGAACTCATCTGTGTACCTACAACATGCAAAATCTTGCACTCTAGTCTGTGCTGAATTTCATCTGTCATCATGATGTCCAGTTTGCTAATTTCATTTTTTTGTAGTTTCTCATTGCCTTTCTCACTGCCTAATCTACTGTAAATTTTGCCATCAGCAAACTTCAGCTTCACTATTCAAACCTTCTTTCAAGTCATTAAGAAATACGCTGTATAAAACAGTGCTGCTCAGGTTCCAAGATGTACAGAGCCAAAGAATATCGCAGTACCTCATGTAACATTGTTATCTTCTACATTCTCCAAATCCATTGAGTACTATATGCTAAGATCATTAAATGCTCTTTGTGGTGAGGAACGTTAGATTTTGCATTATAAGTGCTGTATTGACCATTGTAGCGCTTAGGGTATATTATGGGCCAGTTGTCCCCATATGTAGTATTAATATGAGTCCAAAATAAATGTATGTTTATGTTTTTACATAAAACTGACTTCATCTTATGCATGACCCGCTTAGTATATTAACAGTTTCACAAGACTGTGGAATCTTGTTCCAGATAAGCCTAAAACTGGATGTTAAACTGTTTCTTTGTCCTAGGAAGAATCAAATATTTCACTGAGCTATCTTAAATCTCTCACTTTGGGCAGCATTCTTAAATATTTGAAAGCTGTCTCTCTCATGAAAGAGAGCTACTGGGTGTTGTGCTTTTAATTTTAACAGCGCTGTGTCCAGTTTTTGGGGTGTTAATAGGTTCTTTAGTAGTTTGTGCTGCAGTAGAAGTATGATCTAGTCTGCTGGTTTTGAAAACTCATTCTTTAATTTGGACACCAGCTGTCATTCTCTAACACAAGAAAGCCAGAACAGTCCATCTGAATGGAAGAAAACAATCCTGAGATTCATTGACACACAAACCTGATAAATATGTGCATCACACCTTGCATAAGCACACACCTACATTTTAAACTAAGCAAGCTGCATAATGCATGGGTATAGTCTTTTGGTTACCTGAGTGGTTTTTTTATGACTATTTTTTAAACTAGTACTAGAGTCAGGGTAAATGAAAATGGTTCTCCTATCTATTATTATATCTCCATTTCCCAAATTTGCATTATGCTCTGTGACTAATGACTTATTGGTCAAAGCCAACTCAGATAGACCTGCTCCCTCAGATACTGCATTAATAATGCATATGCATTAAAACTCCTTCTGAGAGACTATTTGAGCTGTGACATATTGAACACTGACATACTAAATTAAAGCTGTTGCTATCAATGCATTTTAAAAGCTTTAGCTACATGCTGCATTTTCCAAACAGCCTGGAGAAGTATTTCACTTTTAACAAACTGGATCTAAGTTTGCTTAGTTTACCAAAGCAAAACACAAACATGCCTGTCTGGATATCCTTGATATCCTGCCTGTTTCCTGAAGTGGTATGACACGGAAGAAGGAATTGGGTTATTTACCTCTGTAGGTATAGATGTTATTAATCTGAGTCATGCATTACAGCTAATGTACCACAAATGGTACCTTATTTGAAAAAAACAGGAATCAATGGGGTAGAGGAGGGGCCACAGAAAGAGAGCTCAGATGTCTTTCCAGTGGCAGAATAGAGGGTAGGGATTAAAGTGGCCCAGGCTGCAGCTACGTGCTGTGGAAAAAGGGAGGCGCTCATGTTGGCTTCACTGCCTGCTATCCAGTCCTGAACAGTACTTCCCTCCTGTGCGCTGTATCACCATCTGTTTGCCTGGCATCTCCAGGTTTGTCAGTTTTGTGGATGCATGGCCTCTTGGCATTTTGGGGGCAAGGTAATAGGTGTTGTAAATGGACATAGTGCGCCTTCCTTCCCCACACCATAAATCTTCTTCTTAAGGATGATGCTTCTTGGAAGGATCAGCATCCTCTTGTCTTCAGGAAGTTCCTGGTGCACCTAGTGTTTCTGCTGGTCCCACATGAAGAATGTAAATAGGGGCAGGGTTATTTCTTCAAAATGGAAAATTAAGGCGATGGCCCTAAATTACCTGAACTCAAGCTAAGTGTTAGTTTTACTCAGTAAAACTGAGGGGAAGAAAGAGGTGTTTTAAGTTGTTGAGTTACACATAATTTTATCCTCAAAATTACTAAAAGTGTAGTCTAGAGCTGTGGTTCTCAACTGGGGGTCAGCGGCCCCTGGGGGACCATGAGAGAATTTCAGGGAGTCTGCCAGAATAAACCAGAGAGCATACAAAAATGTAAAACTGTTTCACCTTGCACTATTTGGACACATTGCTTTTTTTTTTCTTTTAAACCAGAGAACATGTTAATTTTCCTGCATGATATGCTGAAACCTATTGGCTTCAGCAGGGCCGGTGTAGTTAGAGGGTAGCAAGCAGGACAATTGCCTGGTGCTCCGCACCACAGGGGGCCCTGGGCAGTGGGGCTTGGGCTTTTGCTTCAGTCCTGGGTGTCAGGGCTCAGGCATATTAATATTTGACCATAATATTTAGGTTTTTTATTTTGTACTTATATTATCCTTTTCTTTTTTATGTTATATAGATGTGTGGGTTTAACTGTATAATTATCAATTTAATACAGCTTTTAATCTACTAGATATGCAGGAAAACAATTGTTGTGGCACAGGTGGGCCATGGATAGCGGGTGGGGGAGGAAGGGGGACTCCGAAGGAAAAAGGTTGAGAACCCCTGGTCTACAGAAACAAGAAATGGGAGGCCAGATCTTAATTGCCTCCCTTGAAGCAATCTGGGAATTTGACTCACTGTTTTAGTCACATAGGGTTCTTTTCATGCCTTAGTGGACACCAGAGTTAAAGACCAGAAAATGAATCACAATTATTATTTGATTATTAAAGAAAGGGGTGGGGGAGTAAAAATAAGTACAGTCCAAAACCGATACAAATAATAAACAATGGTTACTTCAATTACAATTATTTTGTCTGTCTGTGGAGAGCTTTCAAGAGGAATCCTACCTTTGTGAGTGGGTCTATGCTGTCGGGGATTCTCTTCTCTAGGTAAACTAAAATGGAAGCATGTTATTCCTAGAATCAATGGGAAATGGAATTTTGTTTAAGGGTTGGTGGATCCTATTTGGTTTAACATGGATTACTTAAACAGTTAATAAGTGAGCAGTGGTTAGTAATCTTAACTAAGTCCTATGAAAGCAAATAAAGTTTTACCTCAGTTATTGAAAAGAAGCCCTTCAAGGAGAAATCTTGAGTAAATTAATTACTATTAAGAATCTTACACTATTTCTTTGTGTTTAACAAGATTAGATGTTGTCTCCTCTCCTGCAATAATTGAAACAATCTGGAGAATCTGTAAATATCTTACATTGCAATAGCATTTCAATATTCCAGTAAAATGATTAAAAGAAAAAATTAAATCTATTCTCCTGGAAGTGTTTTTGCAAACTTCGTCTGACCAGTGATGAAGTCTCAGTGATGTTATAATGTTGTAGAAACCACTTTGGGCTGGAAGGTTGCTTCTTTTAATGCTGTATTGTAGCTTTTATTTTTCTGATCTGTCTTGTTGCTGATGCTGTTTGCTTGCTTGCTTGTAGGAGTGTCTGCTTGAACAGGCAGAGCTGTGTTGAGTGTATGTATGCTGATGGCTCCATTCAGAGAGATTTATGTCCTTCTCTCATTTCTAGTCTTACTGAAGGTGGAGGGTGTGCTTCTTTCAGCAGTTTGGTTAAATTCAAATATCAGCCACTGTCACCTCTGATTGCCTGAAGTTCCTCAGTCCATATCTGGGGGTCTAATTAATATTCTTGATTTTTCAAAAGTGCTGAGCACACAGTAGCTCCCACTGCAGTCAGTGCTAACTTTCTGGGTGCTTGATACTTTGCAAATAAGGCTATTTATTTATTTAGGTGCCAAAGTATGATTGAGGTACCTAACTTAAGGCAGCCATTTCTGAAAATCTTGGCTCTTGGGAAACACCTAGTGCAGATCTAGATAAATCACCTTGTTTCTTGCAGTGATACCTAGTATTAAGATAATAAGTAAGACCAAACGGAATGGAAAGTTTTGTTGTCTTTGGTTATCAGGTTGTATGATCTTTATTGCTGCCAAAAATGATAGATACAATATCCAACTTCATATATCAAACACACTTTAAACTGCTTGAGCAGCTTATGCTGAGTGTGCCAACTCAGTATTCATCATTCACACCAATAATGTTCACAGTGTTCTAAATTTTCATAAGCAAAACACTAGCTGCAGAACAATAACAGAGCTCTTAACTGAGAAGGTCTGACACAAGGTTGAGGGGTAGAGCAGAGTTCAAGGCAATGAGCTCTTTTTAATTCCCTGTAGCATTTCTTCTTCAATACTTGAAACAGTTTTAATTCACCACGGACTACTTGCTTGATACTTCATATAAATACTTATTTGATATGCCACTAGGGCTCACTGATTGGCATGTATTAAATATGATTCTCCTCTGTCAAGATTTAATCAAGTGAAGTGGCACAACAGTTTAAAACAATATGTAATATTTTTGACAATGATTTTGTTGAAATGCAAATATCTATTAACTTCTTGAAATCAGATCCCAAGTTTCAGAGTATTTTCTGCTGAAACAATTAGCCTGGTTTACTGGAGGAGCTGATGTGGAATGTGTTTTTTCAAAACAAAACCAAACAAACAAAGCTAATTCATACCCTCCTTTGTAAATCTGACTAGGAAGAAAAAGTTGACACAACCTCACAAAATCCCACCACACCATCTCCTTCTAGGAGAGAGTTTTGCAGGCAAGTATGGGCTGGGGGGGGGGGGGCAGGAGCCTAGTCCTCCAATGACACAGATGTCGCCAAAGATCTATTGGGAACCCAGTCCTCAACTGTAGGTCATCCATATTTGAGGGCTTGCTGCAGCTCCTGTGTTTTTTCTATCCATACAGTAGCATGGTTCCCTGAGTCTCCCATGAGTGCAGGCTGCCATTGGGGTAGACAACTTTGAATGGTATCCATATAGAAAGGAGGGGGCTTGGATAATGTCTCTGAGGTTCATCTTCTCTCTACCATGTGGGTAGTGGCTAGATTAGGTCAGTGTTTACACTGCTTTCATCCTCTCTGTACCTCTTAGCAGAAGAAATGACTTATTCCACAATTTCTAGGTCAGTGGCTGTTTTTATTGATATTCTGTTTCCATTTATGGCTACTTAGGATGCATGCTGGGTCATTCTGGGTTGCCTCTGCATTTATTTAATTTTAATTGTGACGTATTTATGTTTAGTTTTGTCACCTAGACTTGCTGTGATCCTTGCAGTACGACATGTGATTGCTCCCTTCATGGAAATCGGATACGCAGAAATGTCTAAGGGACATACCCTCTTTCTCTATTTTGTTCTGCAATACATTTTTCCTTGTGTTATGAAGAAAATAAATTAGATTGAAGTTATTTGGAATCTTGGAGGGAAAAGTTGAGTTGTTAATTAAGTGCCCCAGAGAAGCAATTTTTCAAGATTAATTGAAATGTTTGTATTGGTTTTAAGCAAAACCTCCACAATGGCCTTGACTGAGAGAGGTGAGAATCTGTACAGCTTTTAATTGCCAAAACCTAGCTAGTATTGAAAAGCTGCCAGAGAAGCAATTAAAAGAAATGGCCCTTAAATATGTGAGAGAGGTAGAGAACCAGTCACTGAGTAGCAGAGGACGGCACAAGGCCAGCAGTTTTTTGAACTAAAATCCTAACTGGTACCATTAATGGTAATGGTAAATACGTTTTTAAACTCCATGTAAAATAAGAGAGAATACCTTCTTCATGGCCATTCAATACCTGATCTTGCTCCTCTACCCTCCTGCAGAGGTATGAATTGTGATATGGACATTTATCCACCACAAACTGGACTGAGGACCATAATTCGTTTCTCATAAGCTGTGAGAGTTGTTGGATGGAGAGTAACTTTTGGTCATTAATAGCCTATCAGACCTACAACAAGAGTTCAGAGGCTTCTTTCTTCCAGTGCTTTCTAGTCTAAGACATTCACTTCTTTCTTTCACTATTATATCATGTTATTGTCACTTTTGTCATTCCCCTTTTGAAATTTTAAGTTTCATACATCTGTAAGAATTTAGGAAGATTAATTAGGAACATATCACGTTGCTTTACATACGTCTTACCATATTTCTTTTTATGGCAGATATGTAGGCAGCTGATATTCTTTGTTTGTAATGAGGGCTTTAGTGTCCAGTCCTTAAAGAAACAAGTTTTTTTATAACTTTGTTTGCATTATTTTTTGTAAATACTTATTTTAATAGCCTCATCCAAAACAATTTCAGACATGTAGCAAACAAAAGATCTTTATGTCTGTAATGCTAATGTTGAAATATGTAGACTGAAATTCCTTCTCAGGAGTCTCTACTAGAAATATAACATGATTGGAGACATTTTCAGTATTTCAGAACTTTTGCAATAGGGATATGAGCATTTATATTTTTAGATACATGACCTTTCGGAGCAATGAAGACAGAGATTTTGATGTCCTTATTCTCTCATTGTGGGGGAAGCCAGAATACTGTACGCTTCAGCCCTTTCCTTATCTAGCCTGTTGGGTCATGCTATCAATAATTATTACATATTTAGGGTAGTGCATACTGGAGATATATAAGATGGAGTGTTAAGGCTGCAAGTTTAGTAGTATTCTTGGTGCAATTTATTTATAAGATTTGGTGCAGAGGAAGTTTAAATTGATGGTAAGGAAAAGCATGTTTGTGCCTAACGTACTAGAGAAATTATTCAATAACAATTAATCTGTTTAATCTGACCTCCCATTGTGAAAGGTAGTTGGCATTTTTTTCTTGTTGAATATAAACATAAACCTAAAATTGACAATAAAAACTTAAATTGCCACTATGGAAGCCAAATGCTACTGTACTCCATCACTATTAGAACACTGTTCTCATCTTATGTTCACAGTATCTCAGATTATGGCCTTATTTAAGCAAAGAAATGTCATAACATGGCTCTTGTACCACCTTCATTGTGGCATACATTATGGAAAAGTTGTTGGACCTGAAATTTTCAAACTTGGGTGCCTAAAGCTAGGCACCTAAATAAGTGGCTGGATTTTTCTGGGCTCCTGAACATCAGCAGCTCATATTGACTTGAGTATCAATGTTTTCATTTAGGCATGCATTTTTGAAGAAATTGCTTGGAGTGTCAGAGTTTGGAGAGGACATATTCCCAGGTTATTAGTGGGAAAAGAATACATCATACTCACATTTGCATTTGTATTTCAAGCAGCTATATTTTGTATATACATACATCATCTATAATTCTGATGTCTGTTGCATGAAAAACTGAAGCAAAGGATTATGAATTGGAATAGCAGAAAAGAACAAACACATATTAGGCATTGAATGTTAAGTGTTAGCATGTTTTGCTGTCTCACCCAGTTTTCTTTCATAACCATGTTTAGACTACTGTATTTTTAGACATGTTTATCAATCAATTGGTGTAATTTCTCTTTCAGAGATGGCTGGGTATTTTGAAGTGAGTATTGATGATGATGAGAATTTATTCCATATTGTGTAGGCATGTGAAGAATTAGTGTGTCCCCCTCTGACAGAGTAGTACTGAGCTGCTTAAATAACCTATAGCATTACCTCCAGTCTCTCTCGCCCTTAATGTAGGGCAAAGTGACTGCTGGGAGAAACTCAGGTTGCAGAAGCTTGAGGGACTAAGTAACACTTTCTGGCATGGTTTGGAAAGTGGATGAGTTTTATGTGGGTGGCTGAGGTTCGTTGTGCCTATTCATTTGATTTCTCTCCTGACAGGTAAGGTTCAAAGAGCACAGATAGTACTCAGTATCTGGAATTAAAATTATTCTAAAGTGGTAGTATTTCACAAGTATGATGTTGGCAAAAAGACTTAACACATGAAGCTCTGGTGGTATGAGAGTTTTGTCATGTGCAATATCTGGGAAGATGATAGTACAGAACTATGAGAACTATGCAGGAAATGGATTTGTTAAAAAACTAAGGCTTTTGAGGAGATAATGGAGATTCTGATCCTAGAACAAATTATTTGCATGGTTGATGGAGAGGAGATTATCTGAATGACAAGGGAGGATAACAAGACAAGTATGTGAAGGTCCTCTGGGTTGATCAGGTAGCAGTGAATTGGTCCCAGTGGGGCTAATGTTCAGTAAGTCACTAGGAAAGAAAAGGCTTTACCAAGAGGCTGAGGGGCAGCCCCAAGGCCATTAAAGCAAAGACTGGTTTAAGAATAAAGTTGGGAAGCAGAATGCAGCAATGTGCTGAAGAGAGCTCTCGGGCACTCATAGTTGTCCTTTGAAAAGTTTCTGCTGCTGATTGAAATGAGAATTGTGATGATTTCTCTGTTTATGGTTTCATCCCCTTTTTGTATGTTGCTAATTCATCCCAGCAGGAGATGACATCCCTGGACTTTTAGAAGACTAAAAATGAGGAATATTTTTCCTTTAGAGTGCACCAAATTACCAGTTATGTTTTTAAATATATTCCCAAGGTGGAATATCTTCACACCAATCTGCAAGGGTGTGTGTGTGTGTGTGTGAGAGAGAGAGAGAGAGCATGACACATTCTGTTGTATACTATATACTCTGTACATTCTTCAGGACCAAAATATTTCGAGAGACTGCAGTTTAATATGTTTATCAATTGATATTGCTTCTTTCTTTTGTTGTGGCTATTAGAGGGCGTGTTTGTCTAAATGAGAACATTAGAAACATGGCTCATTCCTTCTCTTTATAAGAACATGCACTATTACTACATAGGGCTCACAGAGTAAGGGGGAAATGTGAGAGCCCCTTTTAAAAACACTGACCTCATATCACTGGTAAAATGTTGTGTAATTATATGACATACTATATAGGACGTAAAGCAGGGGGACTGCTGTTGGACTACTGTTGGACAGCTCACAGACACCCTATTAAACAGTTTCATACGAAGTCTTCCTGAAGTCAGGGGAGATGGCGTGTCATAAGAATTAGAGATGGTCCTACTCTTTCCTAGAGCACTGGGGTATTTGGGCCAATCTCAGCTAAAAATATACCCCCTAACAAATACAGCTCAAACAAAGATTCTCCACCTTGGCATATTCATTTGTAGTCTGAGCAGAATGTTGTGCTTACTGCTCATGCCTCAAATTGCAGAGATGATCTGTTTAGAAAGAAAGATATCTGGGCTAAAGAAGGGCTCAAATCCTGAGCTAAAAAGGATACCTGAGGTAAAATAGGCTCAGTCCTACAAACACAATGATGAACAACTTTACTCATGTGAATAGTCCCTTATATGCGTATGTGTTTGCAGGATTGGGCTAAAGTGTGTAGTAAGCATATAGGCCCAACAGTTTCACAGCACCAGAATGTACAATACTTATTACTTGTGTTAAAGGTGAAAGCTCACTTGTGGGTTTTTCCCCCCTTCCTGCTGCTTAGGGTTGATGGAGACTCCTTGGAAATGGAAGGATGTGGAAATCTGGATTTATGATGCCAAAAGGTTAATATCCTTACATAGGTGGCGAGTTATATGGGCCCATGTTGCCTATGCTTCATCAGTATTTAGGAACGTGGTCCCAACTCCACCAATGTTTGGGCTCACCGCGCTTTGGGGGGCCCCATGATTCAGGGGACTACGGGGTCCAGGATGGCTTGTGGGTTTAGCGGGGGTCCTGACAGCAGTGAGCAACCCCGCCTGAGCCTGCTCTGCTCTGCCCTGCTGGCTCCCAAGATCGCTTGGGGGAGGGGGTAGAAGCCGGAAGGAGGTGGGTGGGGGTTTAGAGGAAGGGGTGGAATGGGGGCAGGAAGGGGGTGGAGAAGGGGTGGGCTGGGTCTGGGTCGCTTGCTGCTGCCAGTGTCAGGCCCCCCGCTAATCCTCCAGGCCACCCAGGACCACGTGTCCCCTGAAGCACAGCGCCCTCCAAGGCACGGGGCCCAGAGCGGTTGCCCTGGTCTGTCCTATGGATGGGACGGCTCTGCTTGGACCCGCTCTGGGCACCATCAAAAATTATACAAACCTGGCACCCATGGGTCCTTATTGTTATAGCAGGGAATAGAAACAAGTATAGGTTTAAGAATAGTCAGCAAAAATGAAGAAGAGATGGGAAAAAAATGTGCCAAAATTAGAATATTTAGGGTCTGCACTATATATCATGATTTGTCCTCACCTCTAAGCTAGTGGTGGGCAACCTGCGGCCCATCAGGAATCCACTGGCAGGCCACCAGACAGTTTGTTTACATTTGCATGGCCACCTGCAGCTTCCAGTGGCCGTGGTTCACTGTTCCAGGCCAATGGGAGCTATGGGAAATGATGCGGGCCCCAGGGATGTGCTGGCTGCCGCTTCCCGCATCTCCCATTGTCCGGGAATGGTGAACTGCGGCCACTGGGAGCTGCAGGCTGTCGTGCAAATGTAAACAAACTGTCTGGCAGCCCACCAGCGGACTACCCTGATGGGCCGCGTGTGGACCGCAGGGTTGCCCACCACTGCTCTAAGCTATTATAGTATGTGTCAAATGCCAAATGTCTGAAAAACTACACAATACATATTTTGAAAATCATTAGCAAAGAAGTGCATTGAAATCAAGAAACAGAATTCAACAAATTTCAGTTTAGGAAAGGAGACTTCTAGAAATTTGTGACGTGACATATGCTTTGTAGTACCTCATATCACATTATTTCAGTCTCATCTGATGACTACATAACTCACTGTAACATAATATATTATGACTGGGCAGGATATTGATATGTGGAAAAGAGTTTTCAAACCCACAGCTAGTGATGAACTGTATTTTGTTTAAATAAGGACGTTTTGGGTTTTTTTCCTTGTTAAACCAGAAAACACAATGGATAAGATAGATACTATAACTCCTCACTTAAAGTCGTCCTGCTTAACGTTGTTTCATTGTTATGTTGCTGATCAATTAGGGAACATGCTCATTTAAAGTTGTGCAATGCTCCACTCTTACGTTGTTTGGCTGCCTGCTTTCTCCACAGCTGGCAGCCTCCCTATGTCCTCCCCACCTCCCAGTGCCTCCCGCCCGCTGGCAGACCCCCCGGATCAGCGCCTTCCCCATCCTCCCCCCACCTGCTGCCCACGGCAATCAGCTGGCTTGCAGCATTTTGGAGGCAGGAGGGAGTGGGGAGGAGCGAGGACTCAGTGTGCCTCCCCATTCCCTCCCCTGCCTCCTGCCAGTGGCAATCAGCTCACTTGTGGCGTTTTGGAGGCAGGAGGGAGGCGGGAGGAGCCAGGATGCAACGTGCAAAGTAAAGGGGGAGGAGGTGTGTGGGGAGAAGAGACGGGTCAAGGATGGGAGTTTGGGGGAAGGGGTGGAGTGGGTGGGCTGAGGGTTGAGCCCCTCCCACCCCTGGTGCTTGCAGAGTAGGGGAAGCTGCCCTGGAACC
The DNA here is from genome assembly GCF_020497125.1 of Mauremys mutica. NCBI lineage: Eukaryota > Metazoa > Chordata > Testudines > Geoemydidae > Mauremys > Mauremys mutica. The sequence continues at coordinate 42,238,877 of NC_059079.1, read as the reverse complement.
TAACCCCTCATAGACTCATAGACTTCAAGGTCAGAAGGGACCACTATGATCATCTAGTCTGACCTCCTGCACAATGAAGGCCACAGAATCTCACTCACCCACTCCTGTAACAACCCCTTAACCTATGTCTGAGTTATTGAAGTCCTCAAATCGTGGTTTAAAGACCTCAAGGTGCAGAGAATCCTCCAGCAAGTGACCCTGCCCAATGCTGCAGAGGGAGGAGAAAAACCTCCAGGGCCTCTGCCAATCTGCCTTGGAGGAAAATTCCTTCCTGACCCCAAATATGGCAATCAATTAAACCCTGAGCATGTGGGCAAGACTCATTAGCCAGCACCCAGGAAAGAATTCTCTGTAGTAACTCAGATCCCACCCCATCTAACATCCCATCACAGACCATTGGGCATATTTACCTGATAATAAAGATCAATTAATTGCCAAAATTAGGCTATCCCATCATACAATCCCCTCCATAAACTTATCAAGCTTAATCTTGAAGCCAGATATGTCTTTTGCTCCCACTACTCCCCTTGGAAGGCTGTTCCAGAACTTCACTCCTCTAATGGTTAGAAACCTTCATCTAATTTCAAGTCTAAACTTCCTAATGTCCAGTTTATATCCATTTGTTGTTGTGTCCACATTGGTACTAAGCTTAAATAATTCCTCTCCCTCCCTGATATTTATTCCTCTGATATATTTATGAAGAGCAATCATCTCTCTCCTCATCCTTCTTTTGGTTAGGCTAAACAAGCCAAGCTCTTTGAGTCTCCTTTCATAAGACAGGTTTTCCATTCCTGGGATCATCCTAGTAGCCCTTCTCTGTACCTGTTCCAGTTTGAATTCATCCTTCTTAAACATGGGAGACTAGAACTGTACACAATATTCCAGATGAGGTCTCACCAGTGCCTTGTATAACGGTACTAACCTCCATATCTTTACTGGAAATACCTCGCCTGATGCATCCCAAGACCGCATTAGCTTTTTTAACGGTCATATCACATTGGCAGCTCATAGTCATCCTGTGATCAACCAATACTCCAAGGTCCTTCTCCTCCTCTGTTACTTCCAACTGATGTGTCCCCAATTTATAACCAAAATTCTTGTTATTAATCTCTAAATGCATGACTTTGCACTTTTAAATTAAATGTCATCCTATTACTATTACTCCACTGTAAAGTCCCACTGAAACTCCCCTGTTTACAGCTCTGATTGCTGGCTCCTGTGCTGCTGCAGCTGTCCCTATTTACATTAATTCTTATGGGGAAATTGGATTCGCTTAAACATCGTTTCACTTAAAGTTGCAATTTTCAGGAACATAACTACAACGTTGAGTGAGGAGTTACTGTATATCAGGTTTTTAAAATTGTTATTTAGCCACAGTTTTTGCCTGATTAGTTACTGTATCTTTAGTTAGCTTTTCATACTGTGATCACTTTACCTCCTTATGTCATCAGAGTATGAACAACGTTATTTTTACCATTGCATTGTTGATTGTCTAATATTGCATCTGATGAAGCATCCCTAAACTAAACTAGAAATTTTGTTACATAATAATTTCCTTTTTGGAAATGACCTCTTACCCAATCTGAGACAGTTGGGCTGTGTCTTTCTTCCTACAAATACTGGAGGTAATATTTGACCAAGACGCTTCAGGGCATGGCCATACCCCTTCTGCCATCACACCAGATAAGTCCTTCCAAGGCTGTATGGAAATACTAAATTTTTGTAGTTTAACTGTAAATAAATCTTGAAGAGACTGTCAATCATGTAGCTGCTTGGGGTGAAATCCTAGCCCCTTTGAAACTTAATGGGGTCATGATTTCACCCTTTGAGAACTTATTTCAGGTGGGTAAACTGGAGGAAATGTCAGTCCCAGGAAGGAAATTACCAAATAAATTCCTGCTCTAGAACCTGTCCCATCCCCATTCTAAGACAAATAGGATGCCGTAAAAAGTAAGGAATAATTAGTAGGGAGGGAGAGATAAAACAGAAGAAAAATTATCCCACTTTTCTAAAATATATCGGTATTCATCTATTTTGGAACTACTGCTTGAAAGTATCTTCCTTCATAGGGATGCTTCTGCAGAGCAGTGAAGGTCAAGCCTGGAGAAAGTATTAATAGATGACCAGGTTCTAGCTTTACAGTATTCCTCTCTTTTCATATATGCCTTTTTCCTCACAGGAGGCCTCTGTGCAATGTGTTGAGTGGGCTCTGATCCCTTCTAGAATCACTTAATCTGTGGCTGGATATACTTTAGTGACACAGCACTTGATCCACCTAGCTATGGGGACTTCAGATGCTCTCAGGCTCAGGCATTACGTATGCGGGAGAGGAGTAAAGATGCTGTTTTCCTTAACTAACTGATTGTACTAACGTATAATTTACCTGCTCTTTTCACGTCTAGCATGTGTCATGCTTTTCCTTTTTGGTGTTGTGGCTCTGGGCAAAATGAAAGAAGAGTGATTTCCTGTGTGGTAGGGAAGGAGGAGTTAACCTTGGTTAAAAGTTACTTTGGCTTACAAACAGCGGCCTTGTTTTCATAGAAGATCCAGTGAGGCTCATGTCTTTCAAGAACAAAGATTTCAGAGACTCCTCTTGCCAAAGTGGTTGCAACTCAGAGGTAAATTTTTATGTAAAAGAAATACAGTGAGAGCTTGTATTGCTGTGGGCAGATCTGATGTAGAGAAGATAGGCCTAACTTTTGGTTTAGACAGAAGTGTTGATCTAAAGAACCTCTAATCTAGACCATTATGTGAGTTAAAAATAAACCTTGAAGAACTCACTTTCATGAAGCTGTTTAAAGCTGAGACGTGATATGCAATGGAAATGGAAGGATTTCAATGGCCCAAGTCTAGTCCATCCTGTAAGAAATTCAAACAAAATACTTGGTTTTCTGGAGCTGATCTTTCTTCCTTGACACAAGTATTTGGGATTTAGACTTGAGCTTCTGGTGTATGTAGTTTAGGGAGAAGGAAAAAGAAAAGAGAGATGATATAATATTTACCAATATGGTACTAATATGTTCATTTAATTTGTAAAATTCTTGACCTTTACATATTTGATTTTTGCTTTCTCTACTAACATGATAGTGGAGGCAATATTTTTTCTCTTACTGAGGACTGTAAAATAGGTGTTTCTCATGTTAGAATTGACATACAACAACATTTTGGGACAATCAGTTTTTATTTTAAAAAATAACAATGTAGGTCATATGCATAAGGCTATGTGTTCTGTTACTAGCTGGTGTGTTTTCAGCGGCTTGTATAAATTAGAGTCTTTGCAGACAGACTAAAAGGAGAGCGTAGGACAATTGCATGCATATCAGAGCAAATGGTAAAGCAGTATAATAATAGCTGACCTACTGCATGAGTTACTGTCACCTCCGTTCACTCACTATACTTGTTACTTTGAGGCTTGATTCTGCTCTGTTGAACTTAATGGGAATTTTGTCTTAGATTTCAGTGGGAAGATGATCAGGCTCTTGGGCTTATTTTGATTTGCTTTTTAACACTTTTAGAAGTACTTTGAGTCTCTCTGGCCAGTCTACACTTACCAGGATTGATGCTGCTGCGATCATTGTAGCGGGGGTCGATTTAGTGGGTTTAGTGAAGACCCACTAAATCGACCGCAGAGTGCTCTCCAGTCGACTCTGATACTCTACCGGAACGAGAGGAGTAAGGTAAGTCGACGGGAGAGCGTCTCCCGTCAGTGCAGTGCAGTGTAGACACTGCAGTAAATTGACCTAAGCTACATTGACTCCAGCTATGTTGTTCATGTAGCTGGAGTAGCGAAAATTAGATTGACTTACCCCGATAGTGTAGACAAGGCCTGAGTGTGTGAGGCTGATAGTCTTGAAATACCTTCACAAACTGTATCCTGCTCTGAATCGAAATATTAAAGAAAAAAGTAGCTTTTGTTAGGAGCATAGTGTGTACTGTAAGTTATTCTTGAGAGTTTTTAATTCTTACATTATTATTAGCATCAGGGGCGGCTCTAGTAAATTCGTCGCCCCAAACACGGCGGCACGCCGCAGAGGGCGCTCTGGCGGTCGCCGGTCCCGCGGCTCCAGTGGACCTCCTGCAGATGTGCCTGCGGAGGGTCCGTTGTTACCACGGCTCCGGTGGACCTCCTGCAGGCATGCATGCGGATGCTCCACCAGAGCCGCGGACCTCCGGACCCTCCGCAGGCATGCCTGCGGGAGGTCCACCGGAGCCGCCTGCTGCCCTCCCTGCGACAGGCAGAGCGCCCCCCGCGGCATGCCGCCCCAAGTGCGCGCTTGGCACGCTGGGGTCTGGAGCCGGCCCTGATTAGCATGGCCTAAAATACCCATCAGAACTGTGTGCCTCATTGTGTGAGACCTTATACAAACACGCATTAAGACACAGTCCTTGCCCATGAAGAGTTTACAGTCTAAAATCACATTGCTCCATAGTAATTTGATAGGATAATGATAATCTCCAAAATGAAATAATAGAATATCTGTATCTTTCTCCTCTAGGAGGATAATATACAAGACAATTGCATCACTGTATCTTGTACACATAGACAACAAGAGATATTAGTCATATGGTGGAAAACAATGCTAAAAGTAAGGTCATTAACAAGCATAAAAACAGAGAAGTCTCATTTGCCTTTGAAATTCAGTTTCATTTTCAGCACACTCATATTCAGGAGATGCGTTATAAGACTGACCTTTCTGATACCACTGCATCGATACTTACTACTCAAGGGCTGCTTTGAATATTTTTCATAAGTGTTCAGTCAAGAGTAAAGATACTGATGTTTGGATCTTTGCCTGTGTTACACATCACTGCAGTTCATCGCTATAAAATATCTTATTCTGGGAATTGATTATAATATAGTGAAATGTCATCTTATCAGTATCTCCAGCTTTACCAGCCAGTTGTATGTCTCTGATAACACCTTGGGTACTTCCTTAGGTGTTTCAAATTCTTAATTTTTCTCCCCTTCCTTTACTTGATTTCCCCCCCAATCCTAATTCTTGTGTTAGTTTAGCAAACAAAGCACCAGAGACATACATAATCCTCAGTGTGAAAAGTAATTGGTTTTGTTAATAAAACGTTTTAGTGAGGGTTAATTTCATTTTTCTTATCCACTGGTATAGATAAAGGTATAACAAAGGTTATCTAGAAACAAAGTATGTTCTTAGCATATCAATGATCTTGTTCTTTTAGCATTATATTAATCTAAATGTGATTTTTTAAAAATGCTTGTTAGCTTTATATAGAACATAAAAATGAATAAGAATACTAACGCAGCAGCAACAAAGACAAAACTGAAAACAAAACCCTGTAGTGGAGAAAAATACACAGCGCAAACAAACTCCTTGAAATGGAAAGAGTTACAGAAGAAGAAAAACTGAACAATATGCTAAAAAATGTTCTTCTTCAAATGATTGTTCATGTCCATTCCAACCAGGTGTGTGTGCGCCGCGTGCTTGCCAGCCGGAAGATTTTTCCCTTAGCAGCGTCCATAGGGTGGGCCTGGGCGCCCCCTGGAGTGGCACCTTCATGGCGCCCAATATAGGGCCCTGCCAACCCTCCACCCCATCAGTTCCTTCTTACCACTGGTGATGGTTAGCTGGAACTTTGTTCGCTCCTGCAGTTAGCGCTCTAGCAGTGTCTGATAGCATATCATTTATATAGTTTATCAGTTAGTTAATAGTTGTTCCTTATAGTTATAGTTAGTTGGTTTGGGCCCCCCTCACAATGTTCCCCCTCCTGGGGTATGCCCGGGTCTCCAGGGTTTAAGCTCTGCGAGGCCTGTGGCAAGTTTATGCCCAAGAGTGATCCTCACTCTTCCTGCTTGCGGTGCCTTGGTAAGAGTCCCCAGAAGGAGAAGTGCTGTATCTGCAAGAGTTTCCATCCCAGAACCCTCAAAGATCAGAAACAGAGACTAAAACGTCTGTTGATGGAGGTGGCATTGAGGCCACACTCTGACCCGGGACCCACTGAACCGGCACTGACCACGTCCTCATCGGTGCGCAGCGCTCCGGCACCAACAGCACGCAAAACAGCCCCAACTAAGGATTCTAAGCCCGCCCCCCCCCCCGTCACCGCCACAGCTCGGGCCGTTAGAAGTCGGCCTCAGCATGGCACCGCTCTCCATCCCCAGTGCCGGTAAAGAAGAGGAGACCGGTGAAGGGTCAGTCACCCTCTCGAAACCTAAGGGGTCTGTGGTATCCACGAGTGTATCAGGACGGACCGCCCCCTCCTCGCTTCCACCCAGGGTCTCGTCGACTCCTGCTCCTGCCCATCTCAAAGAACAACAGTTATGAGAAAGTGAGTAACTGTTTTTTCTTCTTCGAGTGATTGTTCATCTCCATTCCAACCAGATGTGTGTGCGCCGGGTGCACGCCAGCCTATTTCGCCTACACGGAGTGTCCTGGCGGTTCTGCAGCTGGTAAGGCCGAGGGGCAGGCTGAGGCCTAAAATGCCTGCACTGGGTAGCTGGCGTGTGGAGCCCCAGCAAGCGCAGAGTAGCCCTAGAGTCCTTCAAACTGTGAAGTCTCTTATCTGTTTTTCCAGAGAAAAGGAAGGATCCCTCAAAGGGGAGGTCCTGTATGGTCTGCTGGACCTCGTGGGGCAGCCCAGAGACCTGTAGCCAGGAGCCTCACCTCATCATCACCCCCTATGGGCAGTGTGCGCAAGGCTGCATCCGCCGCGTCCAGAGCTGCTTGCAGAGAGGCCGGGGAAACTTAAACCGTGGAGACCCAGGCATACCCCAGGAGGGGGAATGTTGGGCGGGGGAGGGGGGAAGGCCCAAACCGACTAACTATAACTATAAGGAACAACTATTAACTAACTGAGAAAATGTATACACTATATGCTATCGGACACTGCTAGAGCGCTTGCTGCAGGAGCGAGTGAAGTTCCAGCTAGCCGTCACTGGCGGTAAGAAGGAACTGAGAGGGTGGAGGGTCGGCAGGGCCCTATATTGGGCACCATGAAGGCTCCACTCCAGGGGGCGCCCAGTCCGACACTATGGACGCTGCTAAGGGAAAAATCTTCCAGCTGGCATGCACGCGACATGCGCAGACCTGGTTGGAATAGACAAGAACAACACATCTCGAAGAACAACCGTTACGAGACAATAAGTAACAGTTTTTTAAAAAAAAACCCTCAACAAGATAACAATGCAACAAAATGATTAATGCAATTTCTCTAAGCTAGTACTGCTTAAAGAGGAACAGTGGGGAAGATAAACTAGCATATGATCACAACAAATAATCTACATGTGTTTATAGATGTATTAGTTCTGTAGGTACATGTTTCCCACAAGCAAGCTGATATTTTAGCAGCATAACTAGAGGTCTTCCATTTTATTGTATAGAGATGTCTAAATTATTGTATAGAGATGTTTGTAGGCGTTAGAAAACTCATTCAAAGAACACTAGCTGAAAGAGCAGTAAATATTGTATAATTACTTTTGAAATAGCTTTAGTCACCTAATTTGTTGCTGGATAACTGTGACTCAACTCTGTCCAGCATATGCTGCTCGCATTTTCTAATGCAGTGTTTCTCAGTCTGTGCTACATGGTCTTTGCTGATGATCTACAGAACGAAACATTCTGAGACCCAGGCAGTGGAGAATTGGAAGGAGAGGCAGGTCCACGAGATGATCCTTGTCATATGAAGTGGTCCTCAGAATAGAAAGGAAAAAGCAGACTATCGTTGTTCTGATATGTGTGGCTATTTTCCCAGTTACTATGGTATCTAAGAAATGGCTTATACTGTACATCTTTTGGGAACAGGCTTGGATAATAAAATATTTTGTTTCATGGTGTGTGGCACAGACTGTGTCTCTTAGAGAAATATCAATGCAAAAATAAGACTCACAGTGTATGGATTCAGATTCCCTGTTTAGATTTGGTGCACCCAGGGGCGGCTCTAGGCACCAGCTAAACAAGCTGGTGCCTAGGGCGGCAAACTGTAGGGGGCGGCATAAGGCCGGGGTCCCAGCTCATCCCGCCGCTGCCAGCTGAGGAGCAGCCCGTCCCCTGCAGCCGGGGCAGGGCCGCGCTACCGGCTCCGCTTGGGGGAGAGGGATGGCCCTTACCGGTAGCGCGGCCCCGCCTGGCTGCAGAAGACGGGCCGCTCCTCCTCCGCTTGTTTGCGCCACAGCCACCCTCCCCCCGTGGTGGGGGGGGGGGGCTGAGCTCCGCCCCGCTCAGAGCCGCGGGGTCAGGGGGCGGGGCTGTGAGCTCCGGGCCGAGCGGCTCCTCCCCTTACCACGCGGCTCTGAGCGGGGAAGAGCTCAGCCCCCTCCGGAACCACGCGGCTGCAGCGCTGGGCAGGGACGCTTCTCGAGGCGCGCGGTGAGCCGGGGGTGAGCAGCCGGGGCCGGGGGCTTGGCTAAGGGGCAGGGAGTCCTGGGGACACTCAGGGGGCAGGGAGGGGGCACAGGTTCTGTGGGGGGGCGGTCAGGGGCCAGGGAAGGGGGGGTTGGATTGCGGGGGTCTCGGGGGGGGGGGTTGTCAGGGCACCCCCCCAACCCCATTACCCCCCAGGCCCAGCCCTGACCCCCAGCTCCAAGCCCAGCCCCTCTGAGGTGGGCACCCCCTCAAACCCATCCTCCCCACCAGCCCTGACCCCCAGCTCCAAGCCCAGCCCCTCGGACCTGGGCACCCCCCCCGGCCCCATCCCCCCCACAGCTCTGATCCCCAGCTCCGAGCCCAGCCCCTCTGATCCGGACACCGCCCTCACCCCATTCCCCCCACAGCCCTGACCCCCTGTGAGCCGAGCACCCCACAGAGCCCAGCTCCCCACCCAGCCCTGGGCAACAGCAGCACCACCCCCAGGCGACAGCCCATTGGCACCAACCATCACCATCACCCAGCAACAGCCCGTTATGTAATTGCAAATGTATACAGACCAGTAAAGCATTTAATGTTTTTAAATAATGTATTTGGTGTATTTTCAAATTATTACAAATTAATTTTCACTAGTTATTTTTTACATTTCCAAATACATATTACTATAGTATTGCAAGTTTTTTTTATGGAAGGGGCTCCCAAAATTGCTTTGCCCCAGGCCCCCTGAATCTTCTGGGCGGCCCTACGCAGTGTGTGTGAGGAGCCGGGGAGGGAGGGAAACGGGGTCTCCTGGAGCCGAGCCCGGGCTGCGATGGCGGCGAGGGGCTCTTGGAGTGTATGAGGAGGTGAGCAGCCGGCTGGGTTCGTCGATGCTGAGCAGGTAGCCCCGCAGCCGGAGATCCTTGCCTTCCCTCCTGCCGGGGCTGGGCCAGGGCACCGTGAGGTTAAAGAGCAGCAGGTCCGGGGGTGCTGTCCAGGTCCTCGGCCGCCAGCATGTCGGGGGTGAGGGCGGTGAGCGCGAACTGATCCACCTTGGCCACCAGCAGTGCTGCAAAGCCCAGGGAGGGGGCCGTGTTCTTTGCGCCACGTCGTAGCCGCGCCACCACCTGGAAGTACTCCCGCTCCGTGCTGCCCAGCAGCTCCACCCGCATGGGGACAGAGTCGCAGCTGGGCCAGGGCTCGGCTGCAGTGTGCTGGTAGCGGATCCCACATTTGGGGGGGAGCCCAGTGCTGGGGCAACAGGGGGTGTGAGTGGGGGGCACTGGTGGGCGGGGGGGGGCAGGCTCATGTCTGGGGGCGGGGGGGGCAGCCAAAAATTTTTTTGCTTGGGGCGGCAAAAAACCTAGAGCCGGCCTGGGTGCACCGGTATTCCCAAATTCCTTTAATTAAAAGCGTATTATCAAATAATGTAATTTACTTTTCTCTAGATCCAATATAAGACCGGACAATGCAAATACAAATTTTCATGAGTTCAAAATGCACACCTTCACTCGTGTCACATCCTGCAAAGTCTGTCAAATGCTTCTGAGGTAAGTCTTGTAGTGTAAAGTATTGACTTTAATTTAATTCAAGAACCTTGCTGGGAAAAAAGAGTATGGAAATGACATGCATGGTGAGAGAACTGTTCAAGATAGACTATCTGTAAAAGAAACCTAACCTATGTGTTTTTGTTTTGGTATTGAAAAATTTTACCAGACCTCAAAATGAGAGCAGAAAGGCTATTTAAAATCTCATGCCTGCAACATTGTGACCCATCACTACCAAGCATCTTAGCACCACTCTTTCCTCTTCTATTTCCTGATTCCAGCTCTTCAGTTTTATATAAGTTGTTAATAAGGCTGTCAAATGATTAAAATATTAATCACGATATATTACAAGATTAAAAAAATAGTCACGATGAATTGAAGTTTTAATCGCACTGTTCAACAATAATAGCATGCCATTTCTTTAAATATTTTTTGGATGTTTTCTACACTTTCAAATGTATTGATTTTAATTACAACACAGAATACAAAGTGTACAGTACTCACTTCATAATCTTATTTTTTATTACAAATATATTAACTGTAAAAAGATAGAAATAAAACAATATAAAATGAGATCTTACATGCTGATGATGGGTTCTGCTTGATAACGATCCAAGGCAGTGCGGAATGGACACACATTCATTTTCATCATCTAAGTTAGATGCCACCGACAGAAGGTTGATTTTCTCTTTTGGTGGTTTGGGTTCTGTAGTTTATGCATCAGAGTGTTGTTCTTTTAAGACTTGTGACAGCATGTTCCACACCTCGTCCATCTCAGATTTTGGAAGGCACTTCAGATTCTTAAACCTTGAGTGCTTTAGCTATCTTTAGAAATTTCATATTGGTACCTTCCTTCTGTTTTGTCAAATCTGCAGTGAAAGTGTTCTTAAATTGAACAACATATAGTGGGTCATCATCCAAGACTGCTATAACACAAAATATATGGCATAATGCGGGTAAAATACAGAGAAGGGGACAAACAATTCTCTCCCCAAGGACATCAGCCACAAATTGATTTAATACATTATTTTTTTAACGAGCATCATCAGCATGGAAGTATGTCCTCCTGGAATGGTGGTCGAAGCATGTACCAATGAACTTACTTCCCTAGTGGGTCAGACTTGGAATAAAAGCCATGGGTAGGCTTGAATCTAAACCCCACTTGAAATTCAAAGGGCTTCAAAATTGAACTTATAATTTTTGAGAGTTAGGGTATGTCTACACTTAGGGCTGCCAGCCATCCAGGTTTTACCTGGACAGTCTGTTTTTTGGCATCTGTGTGTGGGTATCCGGTCAAGTGTACTGACTGGACACCAAAAGTCCAGTTACTGTGGGGTTGGGGGAAGCGCCAGGTTATTAACCTTCATGAGACCCGGCTCCTACCTGCATACAGGCTCCTTGTCAGGCTGCAGCAGCTCCCCTCCCATCCCCGGAGCAGAGGGAGCCCAGATGTGGCGGGGGTGGGAGAAGGGAGGTGGAGACAATCCAGTGAGCAACAGGGGGATGGGGAGACAGGAATGAATGATGGGGGCAGGGCCCTTGGGGAAAGAGGTGGGGCAGGGGCCATGCCTCTGGGGGTCTGGTTAACAGCAATTAGAAAGGTGCACTCTATCTATACTGCAATTAAAAACCCACGGTTGGGCCTGGGCTTAAGGGGCTGTTTAATTGTGGTGGAAATGTTCAGGCACGGGCTGGAGCCTAGGCTCTATGACACTGCAAGGTGGGAGTCTTCCAGAGCAATTTAATACCTTCTTTGCCCAAGCCCTCTGAGCACAAGTCAGCTGGCATGGGCCGGCTGCTGGTGTCTAATTGCAGTGTAAGCATACCATTCCTCCAGGGGAGAGTGCAGGGCTCTGTGAGGTGTGCTCAGCGGCTCTTAACATTCATCAACATCTTTCCTTATACTTTTCTTTTTAATGGAAGCAGTTTATAGTCAATAATATAGGTAATAAAATCTTCTATCCTGAAAAAAAATTCCTCCAAAATGAATCCTGTCCTAGTATGCATGTTCATTATACATTCCTATTGAAATCAAATGGAGTATGGATCAGTGATAGTATAGGGACACTGTGGTATTTATACTTGGTACAATTTTGGCATGTACCATGCCAAACCCCATTTTGTGCCCAATTGATATGAAGTATGTTAGTTCCCCTGATTTACTAGTAGAATATCTGGTTCTAAATGGCTTGAAGTTCTGAAAAGGAGACTGAAGTTCCATGTTACCCATGATCTGTTGCCCCTCTTCTTCAAGCTTTTAAGTACAATCATTGTGCAGCACAGAAAATGACTTCTACTGCCATCTACAGTATTTTTTATGCTAATTATTTAATAGATGCAGATTTTTATCACTTAATGTATCACTATCTAATTTTACTTTACAGAGGAACATTTTATCAAGGCTATTTATGTTCTAAGTGTGGAGCTGGGGCGCACAAAGAATGTTTAGGGAGATTAGACAATTGTGGCAGAGCTAATTCAGGTGGTAAGTCATTTTTATTGTTGGAATACTGCTTTTAATTAGGACATAAAACTTGCTAGATATAATTAAGGTTTAATTTACCTCTAATTTGTGTTTATTGTAACATGCATACTTTTGAAACTACCATTTATAAGCACAGTTAGAATTGCATTTAAAATTCATAGTGACTTTTATTCTTGCTAAACTGAAATGTAAGAGAGGAAAGGAGTGAGAACTGCTGTGGGACATAGCAGTTTCCTTAGCCTGTGTTCCTGTACAGCAACAGATTGTTCTGGTTTTAATCATGAACTGCTTATAAGTAACATCTGTTATAAAGAAAATCATCCTTTGACAAACCCCACCCCAAATGTCTCCATCTCAATCTTCCTCTTTTGCTCTCAGCTCCTTGAGCTATTTGTTTGTGCAGCCTCACCTTCCTCTCCCTGTTAATTCTCTCTTCGATCTCCTTGGTTTCCATGGTTCCCACACACTCCACTCAAAATGTTCTCACTAATGTAATTGATGGCTTACTACTGTTCTCATCCCATCTGGTGACTCCTTCCCCCTGGTTTTCTCCCCTACCTATGTCCCTCTAGGCTTTCCTGATTCTCTTTCTACCTCTCTAATCATTCCTTCAATGTATCTGTCTGAGGCTCTCCCTTCTTAAATAAATAAAATATATGGAGATATACCTACCTCATAGAACTGGAAGGGACCCCAAAAGGTTATTGAGTCCAGCCCCCTGCCTTCACTAGGAGGACCAAATACTGATTTTGCCCCAGATCCCTAAGTGGCCCCCTCAAGGATTAAACTCCCAACCCTGGGAGCAGGCCAATCCTCAAACCACTGAGCTATCCCCCCAATCGAAACAAACAACGTATATGATCTGTTTGCCATTAGAGATCTATACTCCCTTGGAACAGCTTTCTCTATTTCCTCTGTTCAGATCCTGCAGAGCTTCATCCTCCTCTTTCCACTTTCAACTTATCCCTGGTACCTCATCCACTCTTGTGACTTATGCTACTGCCTCTCTCCTGCAACTCCCAAGCTTTCCTTTCCTCTGGCCTCTTGTCTCTCTCTTTAGTATTGCATCTCTGTTTATCTGTCTGACATCTCCTCCTGGATGGACTACTGCTAACTAAATCTTGACAGAATTTTTCAACTATTTATTTCTGTAGGAACTTTACAGGTTTACAGATCCATGCCATATAAATATCAGAAACAAAACAATAATCATTACAACGGTGAGCTTTTGCTTTTAGAGAAACATGCTACAGTAATATAGTCATCCCTATTTAACATGGTTACCCTATTACAGAGTGAGTATCTTTACATTGCAGGAGCATGCACAGGAATAAAAATTTGGCCACTTTTTGGAGGGGCACTTTCTGTGCCCCATATGGCTGGAGAAGCTTCCTTCCCACCCCCGTGACTGGAGGAGCTGGTTTGCCCTGGGGCCGATGGAGCTTGCTCTCCCGGCCCTGGAGGAGTTCTGTGCCCCACTGATTGGGGGGTGGGCATGTCCCTGCTTGCTCCCCTTTCCGTATGCCCCTTCCATGACATGTCATTTCTAGTGACTTTATTAAATTGAGTGAAATCTCAGGTATGAATATCAAATATCAATATTAAAAGTAGTGGACAGGTGTACTAGGATTTTTTTGGTGAATATACTTTGAGTATTGACTAAATAGTAACCACATGTTTAAGCATCTTTTTGTTGTCTAGAGCTAGATAGAAATGTTAATTCCTCATCTTTCTTCCTTCCCTTCCTTCTTTCTGCCTACTCAGTTGCTGTCAGTAATTCTGCTACCCTCCCTCTCAACCAAGCTTGTAACTTTAGTGTCATATTTGACTCTTCCTCCATCCAGGCTCTCAGCAAATACTGTCACTTCTTCTGTCAAATACTGTCAAATCATCATGTTGGGAAATGTACATATGTTTGACAGAATTTTCCAAACATCCATAGAGCTCATTAGAACATTGGGAAAAAATTGTAAAAAATTTAACTGATAAAAAATTTGCTATATTTTGTTGGGAATTTTTTTTTCACTTAAACTTTTCTGACCAGTTCTTTTTCTTACCTTTCTAAATCTGTTCTTTGCTCTCCAGTCTTACTGCTTAAAACCTTTTCTGTTGCTTGTCCATCTCTCACTTTGGCTCCAATAATCTCTTCTGCTTTCCGACTTCATTACTTGCAATCTATGCAAAATGTGTTTATAAAAATGATATGGTCCAAGCAGTGGAAAAGATTATTTCCTTGTATACAACCCTTCACTGGCCTTTGCTTTCAAGGCTCTGCACAAGTCTGTTTCTACCTACATCTCTGCTCTCATTTCTTCCAACTTTCCACTTTGCTATGCAAAAGCCTCCTTCGAAACTACTCTCCTTTAGTTTTCTTCTTCACTGTAAACTCCAGTTCAGGAAAGCATCCCTAATCAAGAGAGCATTTATGTGGGTGCTTACATGAGATTTAGCGTGTTCATGAGGGTTTTCCTGAATTCTGTGCCTTCTTACATGCTGTCCTAAGAACAGTCTCTCACTTCTTGTGTACCAAATGATCCATGTGCTTTTTCCATTCAAATCTCTCTCAGAAACATACTTCTTCCACAAAGCCTTTTAAGGATAAGCTGCCAAAGTCAGATTTTTAAATTATATCATCATTAAAAAATATATTTAAAACAATCAAATGTAACTAATTGAAACAAACAATGTATACGATCTGTTTACCATTAGAGATCTATACTCCCTGGGAACAGCTTTCTCTGTTTCCACTTTCTTCCTCACTCCCACCTTCACCTGTTGTCATTTTGCTCATATTTTTATCTTAATTGGATTACAAGCACCTTAAGGGAAGGGACGTCATATTTCAATTTGTCTGAAAAGTATTATATATACACATGGTGCAATGTAAATCAACAATAATAGTCATAAATGTTTAGTTAACTCAGGTTCTCTGATTTTTCCTCAATTCTCCTGAATATACACTGAAGTAATGCTGTTCAGTTGCTGGAGGCAAAATAATCACACACATGCTACTTCATGAATTAATGAACTGAATAAATTTTCATTTTACAACATCCAAAGATACAGTATGTTCTTTTTGATTTTATTTAGAATATTTTACCTCGATTTTTTTTAAACGTAGAAGTACCATATGTCTCTGTCATGAATCAGTGGTTGCTCAACACACTTTGGTGCAATTGGATTATGTAATTATCGCTTATTACTTTATTTATTTTCATTTATTCTGATTGTTTAATTTTTTCTGTCCTTGTGAACTTTTCTTTCTCACCGTTTGTCCTTTCCTTGCCTATATGAAGGCTCCCATGTTTCTGTACTTACTATACAAACTACAAAATTGTTAAAACAAAAGTACCCCCCCACACAAAGAATCAGAAAATTTGTTTTAAAACTGATCACTAAGGAGCAGGATGTGACTTCTTTACAGTCTTCTATTTCTTCTATATCCTTTTGGGATGGGGTGACAAGAATTCAAAACAATAGTCCAGGTAAGGGTGTGTCAATAATTTATGTACTGGCATTCTAATATTTCGGTATTTTCTCTCTCCTTTTTAATATAGTTTTAACATTTTGTTTTCCTTTTAGACCACTGAGCAGATTTTTTCACTGAGCTGTCTGAAATGATGCCTAGAACTTTACCTGAGTGGTTTAAGGCCTTTTATAGTGCATTCCAAGCCTGTTAGTATCATAGAATATCAGGATTGGAAGGGACCTCAGGAGTTACTGAAAATTCAAAAAATAGACTTCTAGAGACAGATGAAACCTTAAAAATGACAAATTTAATAAGTGTCAGATTTAGATGATACACTGATGAGGAAGATGTGACTAAAATCTAAAAATAAATTACTACTTTGTCAAGCAATGACTTATATGCAGACATATGCCAGTTCTTTAGATATCTTGTTTCAAAGAAGGCCAATTCAATAGATTATAGAAGTTGCAATGATAAAGGTGCTCTGGTAATCAGTTGAATTGCTGAATGGTATAACATGTCCAAATTCAGCCCTGGCTTTTCTTATTGTTATTCCTGCCCCTACTTCACTGAGCATCTCTTGTGGAAGTCCTGTGGCTGTGTTCACTTCCTCTGCTATCAGGTTATCCTTTCTTCCTGCAGTGCTGCTTTGTTCATGCCTAAGCAATCCTTCATTTCTTCTGTCATTCACTTCCAGTCCCCACCAGCTCTTCTCTACTCTTAACTCTCTGATCAAATCCCCTTCCCTGCCTCCCCTTTTCGCTTGTACTCTGACAAATTCCTTCAGTGGGGTTGTATAGTTGTAACAAAGCACAGATTTTAGCAAGTATGTATATATTTTCATTACAGAAGCATTTATAAGGGCATACTGGTTCCCAATTGAATGGCTTTTGCAAAGATGCACCCAACTTTGTCCAAATCAAAAACTTAGGCTACTCAAAATATATTATCCACACTGCTTGTACTCACTAGCTTGAACTCTCCACCACTACATCACAGGCTGGTATTTCTTCCCTCACTCCCTTCCTTTACTGTCCTTCTTTTCACCAGCATCTAAAATTAAGCTCTTCAAACATCTTTCCCCCTCCAGTCCCTAAGCCTGTCCCTGCCACGCATGCAGTGCTGCTCAGAACAGGGGATAGGAGGGCCATTTCACCTTGATTTTCAGTCTGGTAATGTGGGATCTTCCTATCACCAGAGGAAGGTGATGCTATATGGATGGAGTGAAGAGTGGGATCTAGGGCAGCAGCACTCCTTGGGGCCGGGAGCGGGAGAGCAGGGTGGGATTCTCCCTGTGCTTTTTGAAGAGATGGGAAGAAGCTGTGCCACCTCATGTTCCCCCTTTCATTGTTCACACGTAATAGGAGTCAGCTCTGTGGGCCTTACAGTTTCTTGACGTTCCTCAGGACTACCCTAGAATGCCAATAACTGAGCTTGATTCCATTTTAATAATCTAAATCAGGGGAAATACCAATCTGCTTTATTACATTATCATACTTCAACCAGACCACCCCTTTTATTATATCCTTCCCATTAAAATAGGATTGAGTGTCTCAGACAATTGTTTCCTGGTTGCATAGACAATTTAATCTTTCAATGAGATAAATCCCTGAGAATAGGCAAAAGTATCAGAAATATTTAATAAAATAAAGTAAAATCCACGACAGTCTCTTGTTTATAGCTGTCTCCAGGTTCTCCAGAGAACAGATGTTAGAATCATCTCCGATTCAGACATAGATAAATAGGAAAAAATCTTAACTGGCATTTTTACAGTGTGCTGTAGCTAGGCAGAACTGAGCACCCCAAATTTGCTACTCGAACAACTGGACCATTTCACACTGTCATTTTTAGTAAACAAATGGTGTCAGGAGAATTGCTCTTCCACATGAGCTCTGATTAAAATACAATTTTATCGTATATTACTTGATAAAAGTCTATTGTCATTTGCTCCCTACCAGACCAAACAAAAACCACAAAACAAGCTAGCCTCTGCTTGATTCCTTTTTCATTTAAATTCCTCTATTTCAGATTGTTCTGCCTGAGAAAGAGCCAAATGGACTGAGAGGGAAAGGATATATAGCTTTCATATGCATGGATAGTATGTGATTACTTGTTAAAAAATGTTAGAGGTGTATAAACTGTAAATGAAAGAAGCTACTTTTTATTATAACATATTTGTGCAAAAGTACATGTGCTACTTGCGTAGATTTTCATATGTTGCAGCACATAATTTTTATCTCACATGGGATTATTCATAATCAAGATGGGTTTCTGACGTTATATAAAACCAGCAGCTTTCCCTATTTACCTTTCCCTGGCTTGTTCAGTAGCTATAGATTTGCCGGCTGTCCTCCAAAGCCACCATATCAGCAGCATTGACCAGCAAATGTTCAAGTCCCAGAACGCTCATTGGAGAGTTGCTGTTTCTTGTTTAACTTAAATAATATTGTTCAGTCTTTGTTGAACTAATGATCCATACTGAGCTTGAATAACAATCACTGTGGGATCAGGGTACTTTGGGGCAAAGTCCTGTCTTGGGCAACTGCTGGTGCTACTCCTAACACCTATCTCTATACAATGTAAGGTTATAGAGTCCATATGCCCTCATTGTGAGCCATAAGGAACAGATAGCCCCATTCCTCCTTTTAGAGTAGACTACTTTACATTTTCTACATTTTAAAAATTAAAATTAAAATATTTTAAAAAGAAGACAGGTATTCCCCTATTGTATCCCCATATTTCACTGTTCATTTAGTTAGCATGTAAGCCCCAGTTGCTCTGCTATATAACTGAAGATTAAGCTATTCCCACTTAGACTCTTCTTGGACTTTAAGGCCAGGAGGGACCATTGTGATCATCTCGTCTGACCTCCTGCACATTGCAGGCCTCAGAATCTCACCCACCCACTCCTGTAATAGACCTGTAATCTCTGGCTGAGTTACTGAAATCCTCAAATCATGATTTAAGGAATCCAAGTTACAGAGAATCCACCATTTACTTAATTTAAACCAGCAAGTGACCCATTCCCCATGTTGCAGAGGAAAGTGAAAACCTCCCAGGATTTTTTGCCAATCTGACCTGAGGGAAAATTACTTCCCAACCCCAAATATGGCAGCCAGGCAGCCCTTGAGCATGTTGGCGAAACCCATCAGCAAAACACCCAGGAAAGAATTCACTGTAGTAACTCAGAGTCCTCCCCATCTAGTGTCCCATTTCTGGTCATTGGAGATATTTGCTACTAGCAGTCACAAATGGGCTACATGCTATTGTAGGCAATCTCATCATACCAGCCCCTGCCAAAAAGATGAGTCTTCAAAGATGTTTTAGAAGTTGAATAGTAAGTCAGAAAATCCAATTTGTTAGGAAGAATAAAATCCAAATCTCTATAAAATTATCAAGCTCAGTCTTTGAAACCAATTTGGTTTTTTTGCCCCCATTACTTCCCTTGGGAGGCTATTCCAGAACTTCACTCCACTGAGAGCTAGAAACCTTCATCTAATTTCAAGCCTAAACTTGTTGATGGCCAGTTTCTATCCATGTGTTCCTGTGCCAACATTGGCCCTTAACTTAAATAACTCCTCTCCCTCCTTGGTGTTTATCCTTCTAATGTATTATACAGAGCAGTCATATCTCTCTCCAGTTTTCGTTTGCTTAGGCCAAACAAAGCCAAGCTTCTTAAGTCTCTTCTTCTAGGGTAGGTTCTCTAATCTCCTAGAATTCCTTCTCTGCACCTGCTTATAGCAAAACTTCCTATTTGCACTATTAAATTTCATCCCATTTCTATTGTCCAGGTTTTCAGCATCATGTATAAAATTCAAGTCTGCCTCCATATTGGCAATACCTTCCAACTTTGTATCATCTGCAAGTCCTGCTTGGGCTTGAGCCTGGGCTCTGAAACCCAGCCGGGGGGGGGGGGGGGCTCTTAGCCTGAGCGAGAATGTCTATACTGATATTTTTAGCCTTGTAGCATGCATTCCATGAGCCCAAGTCAGTTGACCCAGGCTTTGAGACTCGCTGCTTGGGGCTTTTTTTCTTTTTTTGCAGTGTGGACATACCCTCAATGGCTACACTCTCCTGTTTGTAACCAGTCCATATTTAAATTAAAATTTTCTTTTGTAAAAATTCTGCTGGTGGACATTGTGACCCTATTTTATATAGCAGCAGTGTAGGAACTAGTTTGTCTTGCTTTATTGCTGGTTTGGATGCTTTACAAAAATAGTGATATGTAGACATTATGAAAATGCAGTGCTAAAAAGATGAGTCTTCATAGATGTTTTAGAAGTTGAATAATAAGTCTGAGAATCCAATTTGTTAGGAAGAATAAAATCCAAATCTCTATAAAATCAAATGGTACTGTCCTTACTCGAGAAATTCTCCAAAGGCCTTCTGAACAAGAGTGGAGGTTATGGATCCCATTATATGGACCAGTAATTTTTCCTGATATGAAGAATCATGCTTGTTACGAGTTCTGCTTACTGTGTAGGTTGCAAAATATTTTAAAGTTAGCATGCTGCCTCATTGAAGGCAGATGAAGTTTTCTCAGTGCTAGACTAAAATGTTTACAGATTATTGTTCCTTTGAGGAGTCTTAGAGGCACAATTCTGTGCAAACTGTGAGTACTTAAGGGAAGTAGAGGAAGATCCACAAATTATTAACTGCAATTATCGAGGAGAAATGTGATAAAAAGGATGTGGAAGCGTGTCAAGATCTTCGTAAAAAGATATTGGTGATATCCTGAAGAACGAGGAGTACTTGTGGCATCTTAGAGACTAACACATTTATTTGAGCATAAGCTTGCATGGGCTAAAACCTACTTCATTAGATGCATGCACTGGAAAATACAGTAGGAAGATATATATATACAGAGGACATGAAAAAATTAGTGTTCCCATACTAACTATAATGAGGGTAATCAGTTAAGGTGGGCTATTATCAGCAGGAGAATTAAAAACCTTTGTAGTGATAATCAGGATGGCCCATTTCCAACAGTTGACAAGAAGGCATGAGTAACAGTAGGGAAAAAATAGCATGGGGAAATAGGTTTTACTTTGTGTAATGATCCATCCACTCCCAGTCTTTATTCAAGCCTGGTTTAATGGTGTCAAGTTTGCAAATTAATTCCAATTCTGCAGTTTCTCATTGGAATCTGTTTTTGAAGTTTTTTTGTTGGAGTATTGTGATTTTAAGGTCTGTAATCGAGTGACCAGAGAGGTTGAAGTGTTCTCCAGCTGGTTTTTTAATGTTATAATTCTTGACGTCTGATTTGTGTCCATTTATTCTTTTACGTAGAGACTGTCCGGTTTGGCCAATATACATGGCAGAGGCATTGCTAGCACATGATGGCATATATCAGATTGGTAGATGTGGAGGTGAACGAGCCTCTGATAGTGTGGCTGATGTGATTAGGTCCTATGATGGTGTCCCCGAATAGATATGTGGACAAAGTTGGAATTGGGCTTTGTTGCAAGAATAGGTTCCTAGGTTAGAGTTTTTGTTGGGTGGTGTGTGGTTGCTGGTGAGTATTTGCTTCAGGTTGGGGGCTGTCTGTAAGCAAGGACTGGCCTGTCTCCCAAGATCTGTGAGAGTGAGGGATCATCCTTCAGGATTGGTTGTAGATCCTTGGTGATGTGCTGGAGAGGTTTTAGTTGGGGGCTGAAGGTGTGACGGCTAGTGGCATTCTGTTCCTTTCTTTATTGGGCCTGTCCTGTACTAGGTGACTTCTGGGTACTCTTCTGGCTCTGTCAATCTGTTTCTTCACTTCAGCAGGTGGGTATTGTAGTTGTAAGGAAGCTTGATAGAGTTCTTGTAGGTGTTTGTCTCTGTCTGAGGGATTGGAGCAAATGTGGTTGTATCTTAGAGCTTGGCTGTAGACAATGGATCGTGTGATGTTGTCTGGATGAAAGCTGAGGGCTACCACTCTGAAACCTGTCACCATGCAAGGTGATAGCCTGGAAATTTTTCCTGAAATTGTAATATGGGTTCATAGGCTGATTACTGTGAACTTCCAAGATAAAGCTGAAAGACAACTGTGAGTCTAAGATAACAAACTATGGAAATGCTAAGAATGGAAATGAAAATGTTAGAGCCAGAAAAAAGAGAACTTTTGCCTAATAGGTATGGCATTGTAGGACATGAGTATGAATAATTCTGTGCAGATGAAGCAAGGAATCTGCTCTTGAACTCCTAATCAGAAAGCCATGGGGAATTGATTCACATGAGGATCTGATGCAAAGTTTGCTGGATATACGGAGAGTGAAATTGAATAGACATAAGGTTTTTCCTACCTTAAAGTAGTAATGATTTCACTTTGTTGGAGACTATAGATTTTACTTCAGCAGTTTTCTTCTCACCATAATGAATGAGATTTGTGTATATATGCTGCAGATAAACAAGGCTTTTTTTGGCAATATTGATATCAGGTGGTTAGTTTCACTGTGGTCTATAGACATGTCGAAGGGGCTTCCTGAGTTAAATGTTACATGTAACAGTTCAGTGTATGCCAGTGTTGGCAAAGTTTTAAGGTCTAATTCGGACATGGAGTAAATAGATAAAATACTGTCAACTTCAGTGAAGTTGCATTTGCTTATGCTGAGTTTGAATTTGGCCCTCAGTCTTTAATAACAAAATCTCTGCTGGCTTGAGGTAATGGAGTAGTATAGTATTTACTTTGAACCTAAATATCACTAACGTGACCTATTTCCATAAATACTTCTCTCAGTAAAACTCATAGGTACCTATCAGGGATATTTATAGTCTTTCTATGTTACTGGTTTTTTGCATCTCTCTGAATCCCAAATATTGGAAGTTAATCGTTCAACTTCTCTTTCTATATCAAATCACAACATTGGGATACTGAACTCACTTTATCCTAGTGAACTTTGAAACTCACTCCAAGATTAGTGTTTATGATATTCATAAAAAAGCAGCAATAAGCCACAGCTGTTATTAAGACAAGGTGCTTTCTTCACTCAAAAGCAAAACAGTTCACTGGACTTTCATGTGTCATCCATAAAGCCCAAATCTCCTCCTATAAACTCTCCCACACCAGGACAGAAAGGCACCCAGTACGCTCTAGTATTTGAGACATATGGGGACTGAAGATAAAACACTAACAGAACTGATGATTGGTAATGAACTTTTATAATGATTCCATTTTCATGGTACTTAGTTCAGTTTTGAAGTCATTTATAATGCCAAGGTAGTGATGCTATACAGGAGTAAAGGCCAAAAAGGTAATTGCATTCTTACCCTCCTGCCCTTACCATAGGTTGGCATTTTCAAAGGAGTCCAAGTGAGTTAAGTGCCTAAATCCTATTGAATTTCAGTGGGATTTGAATACTTAACTCCCTTGGGCTCCTTTGAAAATCTAAGCCTTAATAATCTCTTCAAAACTATTCATTTGCTTCTCCCTCTCTCCCTGCTCTTTTACTACACAAAGGTGAGTGAATATTTTTGGAAAGGCTGAAAAAAAATCTTTACAACCTTTTTTAAAAAAAATTCCCTTAGTGTGACAGAGAGTTTTCCCTGGCATTCCATCGATGAGGGGAAAATTATACTGCTCCTACTTGGTAGCATTCTGTCCTTCCAGTCTCCTGCTGAGATTTCTTGGTTCATATTCTTATTGTCTGTTTATCTTTAAATAAAATGTTAGTAACCAAGAGATTTGTTCCGTATAATAAGAACCACCTTGGATGCATTTTTTTAGCTTTAGCAAATCAAAATGTTTAGATTTAGAGCTTCATATTTGGCTCATTCAATATATTGGTAAGCAATGTGTGTTTTGCCACTGGGATGCTCTCCTGAGGACTCTCAGAACCATAAACCACTGTGTTCCCTAAGTGAGGGACAACTAGAATGTTTTTTTGCTCCCTTTCTGTTTTGCAGAGTCCAGTGTCTTTGCCTCAAAAGCCAGAAGACTTCATGGGGGTGTTGACTCTGTTCCCCCTCTGTTGCTAGTTAGCTTGATTGCTTGATTAAAACTCATCTTAATTAATTAGCCTCTTAGAGTTGATATGGCTACTTCCACCTTTTCATGTTCTGTATCTCCTTACTATGTGTTCCATTCTATGCATCTGAAGAAATGGGCTGTAGCCCATGAAAGCTTATGCTCAAATACATTTGTTAGTCTCTGAAGTGCCACAAGTACTCCTGTTCTTTTTTTTTTTGGTTGCTTTGTTTATCCTATATGCAAATATACTTTTATTATCCTCTACCTGTAATCAAGCCAGTCAGACAGATAAATCCACATTTGTCTGTCTAGGGCAGGTTTGATTTATGCACTATTTCTAAAATACATTTTAAGAACATATTGCCAGGACACATACATAATTCTTTATACACAACCCGTAGATAGACCATGCAGTAATATCCGCGACCAACATATCACCAGTTTTTATGACATCTTACTCAGTACACGTTTATAGTACAATAATAGTGTATACAATCAGTTGATTCAATTGCTTATTCTTTGGAGTTCAGACTCTCCCCGCCCAAGGTATCTGGACCCTGATTGTCACACCGATATTTGAAAAAGTTTGGAAATTGTTTATGGTTGTAAACTAAACACTGGACATGTGCAATACATCATTTTCCTTAGCAGACATCAGGAGTGGGCCTGGAGAATTCCACATAGAAATAAACACAGGTGTGTGATAAGGCAGTAAAATAAAATCTAGCGTGCAGTGATGTGTTTATTAGAAAGTATGCTGATCAGATCCCCATTACCCAAACCCTTGCTGGGTTCATAGAAATGTGTGGTGCTCTGTATGCACACAGCTTTAATGCAGCCATTCTGATAACCCACAAGAGTACCTTTCTTTATCCTTTTCTCATGCTGCTTTTTTTTTCTTCACTAAAAGAAAACAAGAAAATTCATTGCAAAAAAACCCCTCCTACAGTATGTTGGTGCAGTGCTACTTGAGAATTTAAGTACATGAATCTCAGGAAACTTCAAAGCTAAGGTTCTCACCACAACCAGTAGGCAAAACATTGAACTGATTATACAGCAATATAGAATATTATTAGGTGCAAAGGGATTAGAGGGAGTTTAAATTACAGTTGCAATAGGAATCTTAACTATAGAATTTCCCAAAAGGTGTATGTGGTTACATAGTGTTTTTGAAACTCGGTAGAACCATTTCTAAAGATTTAAATGATTTGATTGTTTGGCATACAACTGTTGGAAAGTTCAGCATAACTCAGAAACAGGCCATTTATAGCGTTGGTTCAGTGTTACCTGACAAGAGCCAATCAGCTCGAAGAACACAGTTTGCAAAACAATAACTATCTTAGCTCCAGGGCTGTCGGACCATATTACAGGTATCAGTTAGCAAAACAAAGCAGTAGTGTGTTCTCGTGCAGCGCAGCACAGACAGAGATTACTATATAAAAGAACAAATTGACAGACACTGATAATGCCCATTTTTACTTTTGTTTCAGAACACGGAACCCTGAAACATGAGGTAAGGATTCATTTTCAATTTTTATGCAATATTTATTTTGTTGATGGCTTACAAATTGCTCATTTACTGCATATGGCTGTGCCAGTGCAATAAATAATGTATTTCTCTGCAGCTAACTTGCATTTATTTAGAGTTATGCAAACTCTGGCAGTAGAAGTGACTCCATGTAAATGAACTAACAATTAGATATATCTGTATTAAATTGCAGGGGATTAACCTAATTTTCATTGAGATTTTCAGTGTTTACTGGGAAGAATGTAGGTTTTCTTAAATTATAGGGGGAAAGTAAAACAATGTTGTTAATTTAACTCGGGATATCAGTGATCACAGTTCTCCAATGCTTCTAGCCAAATTTGGCAACAGAGCTAAAACTACCCTCAGGTAAATTTCAGCAAATTCTGCAATAATAATATACTACTATGGACTAATAAATCTGCAATTCTTCAGCCTACAGTAAGCTGCAAAATTTGCAGTGGAATACTGACTTTTTACGTAACCCTATTCTTTCTTAGTGTCACTCAGCAACTATGGCATTTGCTTAATCCTGACAGGATAGTAAAATGAACTACTAATGTCCAGAGAAGTTAGTTTGGATGCATGATGTGTCATGACAAAGCTCTGAGAATATTGCAAGTCACAGTGAAGTATCTCGCTGCCTATTGCTGATGTCTTTCCATGATGGTACAGGAAGAAGTAAAAGTCCTACTTCCCACTAACTTTGACAAAATACAGACTGTTTTAAACCCAGGACACTACATTGTGTTTCCAGCATCCATTTTAGATCAGTTGATGTAAATTCATTCTGTAATCAGGCATTACGGTTATGAGCACCATATACATTTGTATAATGATGATAATTTTACCTATTCAGGTTTGTGATTGTCTCTACTTGCATGCTGTCCTGCCATGACTCAGGTTGGCAATGCAAATCAAAAGAAAACTATTACTGTTATAAAAATATAATGGCAGATTAATGCTGACTGCTAATAAATGTTACATAATTAAGACTGTGTATTCTCAGTCAGCTCCTAGGATAGTGCATATTTTTAGCTAGTTTCCACTGTCGAATTGCTATTTGGAAGTTCATGTGTTAAGAGACCTGTTTAAATTTCCTTAAAACCTATCAGAGGAATTAATAGAATTCCACTGACAATTGGTTTTGTTTTACACCACTTACCTGAACAGAAGTGTTATATACAGGTCTGTCATCTTTAGTAATGTTAATGTTGTATAATCTAGTGGCTAAATGAATTGTAAAAGGAAATCTAGGACTGAAAATATAAGCCCTCTGTACTGGGCAGGTAACAGGTTTTTTTACTCCCTTGACTTATGGAGAATTTCATGGAGGATATACATTTCTGTCACATATAGCTTAGAAAACCTAGTGCTTTGGATAATTAAAGTGTAATGTTAGGGGCCCCGGATGGTTGAGGTGACTGGTAAATAGATATGGAATCTTTCACCTGTGTGGCTCCATTAAATGTTAAGATCTGGCACAGATCACCTTGTGATAACTGTTCAGTGGCCTATGTGTAATGAGATGGTGAATTCAGTTCAGCTCAGCCCCTAGTGGGCAGGTGTCCATATCATAAAACAACTCTTATAGTTGACATTAGTTTGCCCTATTTTGATAGTTTATGGGAGGGGGAGGGATTTAATGGGTATAGAATCCCTCGGTTTTCCTTGAGGGGATCACACATTATAAGGATTAAAAAACATTGACAGAACTCTGAGAGGAGGAGGGAGGAGTGGTTGGCATGTGTTTATACATGTTTTATGGTTAAGTAGAAGACCTCAGTTGCCAGTGCAATAAGCTCACTTTAAAACGTCTGTTGTATGTGCTCATTTTAATAGAATCCTCACCAGCAGCTTGCTTACCTTACCTTCTGCCATGTGCTGTTTGTTTGTTTTACATTTTAAATCTCTCTGTAAACTGTTAAACATGAACATCTTAAACACCAAAACTATAGCATGGTTTGTTTGCTTACAAGTCTGTTGATCATTACACATGGCATACAGTATTGAGGAATCTATAAACAGATTGCTTATGGTATGTTATGGACAAGGTTGCCAGAAGTGAGTAAAACTACCAGTGATGAACATATGTGGCTGGATGAGATAATATTTATCCTAATTCTATTTTATTCCTCCTCTTTGCATGCCTCTTCCTCTAACTTGATTCTTGAGATTTTTGTAAGAAAAAATTCCTTCTCCTGATGAGGTTTCTGTACCTTGATTTTATGTAGAATGTAAAATTGGAGCCTTATTCTCATTTGTGCCATGGCTCCTTTAAATGGTTCTGGCAGTATAAAGGGGCCTTAAATGTATTTAATATGTCTTTAAGGTCCCTTTATGCTGCCAGAGTGGTATAAAGGGGACTTAGTGTAAATGAAGATCAGGTTTTTAAGAAAAGATGGATTTATGTTACAGAAAATGTGAAGATCTACTGAAAATAATGATAATATAAGATGAAGCATTCAGTACATTTTCACACCCTCCCAACATTTACTTCCTTGGATATTTTTATGCCCGCTTCTTTCCTTTAGTCTATGTAATTTTATTGTTACATTGATAAATTATCACATTTTTTTCCAGTTAAGCCATGGAAACATTTTGCAAACCACTACCATAACTTCCCCTCAGCTTTCCCAGCTTTCCCCTGCCCCAAGCTTATGGCTCCTCTCCTCTCTGTGTCAGTGTGAATAAACAATACAGTCACAATTTAAAAAAAAACCCTGATTGCACCCTTTGGTTTTGCTCTGCTTGGCTTGAGTAAAACATTGTGATTTGTATGAGCCCTCATGCAAGCTACTAATTAAAACAAGTAGCAGGAGGAGATGACTAACTTACAGATATACCTTATTATGCACTGAAGTTCCTCAGGGCCTGTTTAAACGCAGAGGTCTGTGCAATTGGTACAAATCAGCACTTGCCAAATAATAAACCATCATGTTTGTACAGTGTACATGGAATTTCATATAACTCCAGTTTGCCTAAACTAAACTTTAAAAAAATAGAACAAAAGTTTATTACTTCATGTTTTTTAAAAAATTAAATACTCATTTGAGAGATGGGACAGGCATTGTTAACTATAAGGAGCTTTAGTACAAAGCAAGAATAGTATAAGTCTCCCACCGTATTGAAATTGCAACTTCATTCACATGCATTCTTGCTGCTGTTCTAGTCCTGGATCTTCCCTGAGGCAGACAATGCCAAACTATGTGGTGTATTTTTCCGCTATAAAATAGGTTGAGTTATTACAATCATTTTCACATGTGATCTCAGCGGAGTTTGAACCCAGATGTCAAGAGGTGACAGGCTAACACATGAACCTTTTGTGTCACTTGCACCCCAACAATAAATATTAACGCATGATATTTCTGTATTAACCCCACTGTATGATGGAAGAGAACTTTTTAAAAATTAGCTTTGCCTAGTAGACTACAAACACTAGTTTAGTTGAGAGTTACAAACACCTTGGGAGTGGAAGTTGTTCGTAACTCTGAACAAAACGTTATAGTTGTTCTTTCAAAGGTTTACAACTGAACATTTACTTAATACAACTTTGAAACTTTACCATGCAGAAGAAAAATGCTGCATTCACTTAATTTTTTTTTAGTAGTTACGTTTAACACAGCACTGTACTGAATCCCCCCCCACCCTTTTTGTCTCTGCTGCTCCCTGTTTGTATATTTCTGATGCCAAATGAGGTGTGTGGTTGACTGGTCAGTTCATAACTCTGATGTTTTTAACTCTGAGGTTCTACAGTACTTAGAAATGAAAACCGGTTTATACATGTCTTTGACTTGTATTTTTGCTTTGCAGAAAAGAACTAATGGAATTCGAAGAAACTCCAGACAGATGGACTCAGGTTTGTTTTATATCTTCTATTAATTACCCTTTTGAATTAAAAAGGCAAAAGAAAGCTTCAACTATAACATCATGCTGTACCATGATCAGCATTACACTGCACGCAGCATTGAGAACACACTGCATATTTTTCTGTTGGGAACCTAAAGTCTTGCAGATCTAAATCAATGGCTTGGCTGTGTTTTCATAGGTATGGCCATATGACTGACTGAACTCCAGGTTTTTTTACATGCATGTTTATAAGCAGTGCTTGTTCAGCTTTGTTTGCACATTGAAAAGCCTCTGGGCTTTTGGTTAGCAGTTTCTCCACCCTTGTGTACTTTGCTGTTAAAAACAGGCAGCTGCGTATAAACCTTAGTTTCTGATCCTGCAGAGTTGTTGGTGCTTTCAACCTGCCTTGGGATTTACCTGTGCCTTGCTGGACTGGACTTTAGCTGCCCTCCAAAAAAGCCATAAATAGTCTGCAATTTTATATACACCTTCCTAAAGGCTGTATTTTTTCACTATAGTCTGTTAGATGTTGTTATAGAATTGTGGACACTGGCTCTTAAGAAAATTAAGGGTTTAATTACAAACTATGTATTAACTGGGTGAGCATCTCCTCTGGAGACCAATTATTTGTCTGAATAGAATATTCAATAGATCTATGTAACACTGAATTTTTTTACAGTAATTATGCTTTTGTCTTTTGTATGTTTCTTTTCACAGTTTAATTACTGGAGATTTGTTATGCATATGGTAATAGCTATTCTTAATAAAATTAAGTTATTGTTAAATGTTTCTTAATGTAGACACCCAAGAACAGTTTGAGTAGAACACTAAATGGGCTAGCAGCCTTGCACCATCTCAAAACCTGGTGAAGCTGTGTGTTTGCTGAGGAGTAAGTGTGGTGGTTAGGCTGCCATCATTCCAAATGTTCAGCTGCACAGGTTCTAAAGGTTGTAACTACTTGAAACAATCCACACCCTTCTTACTCATGTCAGATTATCAGATGTTTTAGAAGCCTTACAGTTGCTTTGTTGCTTCTAGCTAAAGCTTGCTTCACTCTGCACTTAGGTCAGTCTGTATGCCTTTTTACTCAAGGAAACTTGAAACCATTTAAAAATAAGTTTAACTTTTAATATGTACTGCTGTCAGAAAGTGCAGCATAAAGAGTAACAAGCCATTGGCCTAGTGGGGTTATTGTCATTTACTCATTCAATTATACAAACTGATGTATTAGGCGTATTGTTCCTGTGTGTGAGCTCTCATTTAGGCCCACATTTTTAAACTTTGCTGTCTACTGTTAGGCGCTCAAGTCCCTCTGTAGGCACTTAAATACAAGTAACTTGAGCATTTCCAGCTCCCATTGAAGTCAGTAATTATTGAGATCCCTTATTCAGGAAGGTGGCTTAAGCCTGTGTATAAATGCCACTGAAGCAGTGGGATTTAAGCACATGCTTAAGTGCTTTCCTCAATCAGGGCCTAAGTTATTAAGGCCCAGATTCTTCGAATAACTTATTCTGGAGGTTGAAGTCCATTCAACGTTAGTATTGATGGCAGACTCTGGTCCTCAATTGTTTTTTGGAAGCCAGTGGAAGTTCAGGACCTCTGAAAATCATTCTACTATTTTTTAGGTACCTAAGTTTATGTCCCCTGGTTGAAAATGTTGGTCTTGAATCTTCATACTTCTGCAAAATTGATTCTGCTATTACATATCTTTGAAATAAGAGCTAACAAAATATAGCTGAAAACTACATATTGATCACATTCTTCTGTATAAGCAATGTGGCAATTTTCAAATTAAGTCACAATGGCAAGGCAATCCCTATCTTATTTGTATCCTTCTAGCACACAGTCTTGGAGGCTCCTGCAATAATCTGGTCAAGTTAACATTTTAAAACAAGAACATCTGTGGGTTGAATCCTGGCATCTTTTTTGCATTTTCTAAATGTACTGTTGACTGGTAGTGTTTCCATCAGATAGCAGCTTCTATCTCTCAAGGCAATGTGCAATCAAGAGAACAACACTTGTAAGAGACAAATCAATTATTTCAGACATTCATTACTACAGTGGTGCTAGTATCTTTTCAAGAACACAGGATCATAAATCTCTGAAAATCCTAGCACTACTGTGATATTTCTGTTGAAAGTGATAGTCAAGGTCAAAGTTACCAATTAAACTTTAATACACAGGCTTTAAAAATTGCCTAGTCTAGCACGTGTTTGAGAGGTCTGATGTGTTTTGCTCCCCACAGTGTTGTGATACTGAAGCCTGGGCCATATTTTTAACAAAGCTGATATTTGCTGTTTTTCAGTAGCATGTCCTTGCCATGTCCAAATATTAGTTGTACTGTATGTAATCATCACTTTTTTTTTTGGCAAATCTGCTGTAGCCTGCTTCTGTTCTGTTTCTGGCTATTTTAAAAATAAGAGTTGTCTATGATACGCCCCAACTTAATAAAAACTGAGTTGTCTTTGGAGTGTAAGGAACAAATTTTGTCCTGGATTACACTTGCAATCCCCTGTGACAGGGATTTAGATCAATTAAAAGGTTGGAGGGGAGCCTGTGGGCAGTATATGTCCCTAAGGAAGTAGCAATTAGTGTGAAGGTATTGGAATTTTCATGTGGCTTAAAGTAATTCTACTTCTTTTCTGGCAAAGCTCTTACTTTGGTTAAGAAAGATCCCTAGCCGAGCTGTGCTACCCTATAAACAATAAATGAATAGTGCCTGTTTTTCTCTTTAAAGATTATGTGGTTGTATTTGGCAGATTCCTTTTAGAGTTAAAGATATTCACTTGTCACTCTTTCTGCTTCATAAAAGGAAAGGATAAGAGACGGGGCCAGAGGGGCAAACAGATAAGGAAGGGGAGAAGCTGGTAGCAGGTGGAAGAACCAGCAGAAAGGGAGTGTACCTAGACCTATGCAAAAGAAAAGCAAACTGAAAAGCAAAATCATATGGTCTACTGTTTGACTCTTTCCCCATGCCTTGTGGCATTCCCACGTGGGTCCAGTTAAGGATCGTCTATCCACTGGTTTTTATGGGTACCAGGCTTGGGACAACCATTCTCCACATTACACTGCAGTTAACAAAATGTGTGTGTTTGTGTGTATGTGTTGCTGGCATATTTATGCATATCTGTGAAGCAAGCAAGAATTTGGCCCAGGGTTTGAATTTTCTTCATAATACAAAAGATTAAATGAAAGTTTGTATCAAAGGGGATTTAAGATGTGATTTAGGTTTGCAGGAAACTTTGCCTGGAATGGGAAATCTGAAATAACTCTAATTTTTTGCATTCTGAAGAGGGATCCTGCAAACCTTTATGCATGTTTTACTTTAAGCATGCTGTTGACATGCTTCAAGGTAACCATGTGCATGAGGATTTGTGTGGCTCAGGGCTTATTTTGATAAAAACATGCACTGCGCTGAACATCTATAATGTCTGTCTTTTGCTACACTTTTTGTTAATAAGGAAAAATTGTCATAAATAGCTTGCTCCCCAATATTTGTAAAAACACAATTATTCTCTTTCATATAGAAGTGGTATATTGCAAGTTTGTCGGCTGTCCCTTTTATTTCCTGGTATAAATAGAGCTAAAGTGTAATGGATTCACTGTTTAATGTTTTTAAACTAGGTTTACCCTAAACATTTATGCTAATACAAATATTGGGACTTTAATGACTAAAACTGTAAAAAACATATTTTATGTCAGTATGATAAACTTGGCAAAAATGGGAACACTAGAAGCTTGTACTTCAGATTTGTTGCAGAGAAACTTGAAATCTGATCTGTGAAAGAATGCTATGGGGAACGTATTCTGATTTTTAAAATAGCTGATTTTCTTGCAAGCATGAATTAAATCTTGGAAAACAACCTTAGTTTTGGATTGAGGGGCAAAATGAAGATATGTATCCCACAGTTTACTGCAAGAAAACCTAAAGAATTCACAGTAACATTTCATCTGATTTCCAAATATTTTACAAAATTGTGTGTGTGTGTGTGTGTGTGTGTGTGCAGCATCTGGTCAATGTCTGTCTATATATGCTTTGCAAAATTAGTGTTTAATACTGATTATACACATTGTTAATAAAGGAAAGGAACTGAAGGAAAGTGTGAGGTTATTGCTTGCAGAACATACTTTATTTCCAATTGCACAGCTCCCAATGTAACAGAGATATGGTTATTTAAATAATAAGATACAGTGGGAGGTTAGATACAGCATCTTCATGGTTTTTATGCACATTAAACTGTGAAATCTCATAATCAGTGTGGTATTGTAACTCCCTTTAAATATAAGCAATGAACAGAAATATTAATCTATTTTTATGTATTATAGTGAATGTCTGTTTTTCATATTAGAAAAGTAGGAAATATTGCAATATATTCTGAATGATGTTTTCCCTTTCCAAGTATATGTCATAAGCATACTACAGTGTTTGATACCATGTTTCAACATAATGAGACATATTTTGCCATGTGATATGTATGTCCGATTCATTTTGATTCATTTCATTGGGAGCCTCACCCCTGCACGGTATATCCAAGAGTAAAATCTGTCTTATTCAAATGTTTTAGATGTCCTGACTTAACTGTAACCTCTTGCTAAGCATTGACACAATTGTTACGTGCATTGAAATCGCAGCTACAGCTGAATTCTATTTAACTATTACTTTTCATTACAAATACTAAATTTCTGCATATCTGATACTCACTCTCATCTGCGGGACCTATCCAGGCAAAAATGAGCAAACCCTTGAAGGCTCTGGATGATTGCTGCATACAGACTTTTGCCATTTACCCCCGAACACAACACATCCCATTACAAGGAATTAGCTTATTTCAAATGGAATATCATTGGCAGAATATCATTGGACAGTGGTTCTCAACCAGGGATACACAGAGGTCTTCCAGGGGGGTATATCAACTCATCTAGATATTTGCCTAGTTTTACAACAGGCTACGAAAAAACCCACTAGCAAAGTCAGTACAAACTAAAATTTCATACAGACTATGAGTTGTTTATACTGCTCTATATACTATACACTGAAATGTAAGTACAATATTTATATTCCAATTGATTTGTTTTACAATTATATGGTAAAAATGAGAAAGCAATTTTTTAGTAAGAGTGTGCTATGACATTGTTGTATTTTTAGGTCTGATTTTGTAAGCAAGTAGTTTTTAAGTGAGGTGAAACTTGGTGGTACACAAGACAAATCAGACTCCTGAAAGGGGTACAGTAGTCTGGAAAGGTTGAGAGCCAGTGTCATAGGACACCAAGCACAGGATCTTAGCAAAGAGCATCCAATAGAAAATAGCCCACTTCAGTCTGTGGCTGGCAAGAAGATTATGATCCAGCCTGTCAGACTCAGATCTGTCCCTAGTGATCTACACATTTATGACCCCTGGGTTTCATTGTTACAACTCATTACAGATAGAAATGAAGCCATATACCGTGGAAAATCTTTAACTGGTACAAAACCTGTCTGGTTATTAACCTGGGTCATTGTGAACATGTTACCATCACGCTCCCCATAGAATATAGAGTCGAGTTCAAGGCCTCTGTACTGATATTCAAAGCCACACTGGGGAATAAAACCATCTATCTTACTCCCCTGTGCACTCAGCACTCCCCATTCCCAGAACAAATGGGTGGGGAAGGGCAGGAATCTGGTGGAACCTTAGCTTGCTCCATCTTCCCAACACAGCAGGTTAGCTCTTGTGGTAGGGTTGTGATTTGCTGCTGCAATAAACCAGCAATAAATTACAGGTCCCTCTTCCCCTAAGCAAAGGGAAAGCAGCGAGGAAATTTTGTGTTAGAAGGTGGCTATATATCATGCCTCAGAGGGCCTTGGGTGTGCCCCCAAAAATCTGAAGTAGTCATACAGGACGCAGATAGGTGCTTGTTTTATCTTGTTTTATTATTTAAACCTCAAGAAAGCCTAAGGGCCAGATTCCAATCTCTGTTGCGCTGTTATAAATATATAGTAACATAACTAAAGCCTTCTATATGCCATTATACCAGTGATCAGAGACTGACCCCAAGAGTAATAGCTGGACTCAGCATCCTTACTGAAGAGTGATGGATTCTTCTTCACGATGATGAATTTCTGTGGATCACAGTATGAGAATCATTGGTGTAGAAATCTGAGGCATTTTTAATGTTTTAAATTTGCTCAACAAATTAGACTGGGTCATGAATATGGATACTACTTTGTAAATGTATAGCACCTTTTAATAATGAATTTTATGTTCCTGGCATTGTTGAAATGCTGTATTAGATAATTTGGACTTTCAAAGGACCATACCAGAAGTATAGTATTAAGACTATGCTACTAATTAGAAGTGCTGCTAAAACAAATTGCTGAATGAGACTATTATTTCAAACATACTGCGTAGGTCTGATAATAAACAAAACCTTACTGCCAAAATATTACCAATCCAAACAGGGGAGACTAGAATAACAGGCATCTTAAAAACAATAATTTTGCTTTATTTATAGCATGGTAAACACAGAATAAAGTTAGGGCTTGTCTACACGGTGTGGCAAAATGTACCACAAGGTTGTTATCTGTAAAATGCTCTAACTGCCCCGGGTAGACCCTGCTGTCTAAAACACTGATACTCTTGCGAGCCACAGTCTTGCGAGCCAGAGTAGCCCTTCTTGCAGCTCTTTGCAGCACATGATATTAAAACACTGTGTGATTTAATTATTAACCAATCAGGATGCTTTTATTATGTTATTAACCAATTGAAAAAAATACTTGGTTAGATATTTTGCTGTGAGAATATATATTTACTGTTTAAATAAGAATATATCGTACCATAGTAAAGGAAACAATGAATTCACACTACTGTGCCTCTTTTGGGTAGTGTTGATCGCTAATTTGGCTCCTGAACCACTGAGTTCTTAGTATCACTGCTCTAAAAGCTACCTATTTAATGTAAGTTCCCTTTAATATAGTCCTGAACTAGGACTACGTTAATGCAAATGAGGTACCTTTTAGAGCTGAATGTACACAGAGCAGTTGGACTACCACATGTTAGAGCACACCTTTAGTGCACTTTGCCAGCACTGTGGAGACAAGCCCTTGGAAAGCACTGGAAGTATTCTCAAGGCCATTGTAGAGACTTGAAGGAATTCTTAAACTTCTTCTATTTTGGAAGAGTAGGTTGCCTGATAATTAGCAACTATGATAAAAACAGAACACATGCATTTGCATGTTTCACTGGAGATATTTTTTCACACTATGTAACTTTATACTTGCTAAGTCTTCACTAAAATGTTTCATTGTAATAGATTAAACTATTAAAACCGAAAAGGGCTTTGATGATTCACATTTAAGAAATTTGTTTAACTTTTATG
This sequence comes from Mauremys mutica, assembly GCF_020497125.1. NCBI lineage: Eukaryota > Metazoa > Chordata > Testudines > Geoemydidae > Mauremys > Mauremys mutica. The sequence goes on along the minus strand of NC_059079.1, from coordinate 42,202,386 downwards.
GTTTATCCTATATACAACATTATTCAACTTCACTGTAATATTTCTATTGACAAATCTAACAATACATTTTGTATGCATTTGTAAGCATGGATAGAACATCACAAGTAGGTTGCAATTATACATAAGGAAATACTGAATGTAAGGTAATATGAAACATAATTATATCGTTGGTTTAAAATTGTAGGCAGTGATTTTCCTGAAAACCTGTCTGGAAGTAACACAGGAAAAAGTTTGCAAAATATCTAATTTTGTTGAGGGGGGAAAAAGTCAATCCCAGTGTTAGTCTATTGTTGTTCCTTGTCCACATGTTTATTTGTTACTTCTTCGATCTTCACATCTGCTTTTATTTCACCTTTTTTTGTAAGCTGGAACAGTGGGACAGTGTGTGTTATTTCAAAGTGATACTCTGTCAATATGCTTGGGCAATAGTTTCATTTTCCTTTGTCCTGGGGTACAGCTAGAGCGGGATGGGAATTTTTCAGTGACACATTTTTTCATTGGAATAATACAGATTTGTTGAAACTGAAACTGTAGGAAAGGGACAGTTTCCACAGATCTCCCTGATTTGAAAAAATATTTGGGAAAAAGTTTCGAATGTGTCAAAATGTCCCTTTATGGCATATTTTAAATTAAAAGTTTTGTTTTTTGCTTTGGAAAATCTTGTTGTTTTGAAATTTTAATTTATACTAAAAAAGTTAGAATAAAAAAGGTCAAAACTGAAACATAATGTTTCAATTGACCCTATCAGATTCTTTTTTTATCATCAGTTTGTGAAAATCTTTGAGATTTCAACTTTTTGTCCCAGTTCGAGGGGGTGAGGGGATGTTTTGAAATAGAAAACTCTTTCTGTATGGGAAAATCATTTCCTGCCCAGCTGCTGAGGTGCAGTACTCAAATCCAAGGACTATATGTCAGAACATTAAACTCTGTGCTCTGGCGCTCCTAGATCTGGCCCTTCAGGTGTAACTTTACCAGAACATAGTAAGGTCAGCTGTCTTCTGACACATTCGTGTGTAAGGTGGGTGGGATAAAATGGCTCTAAAACTGTTTTAGTGAATTGTTACAGCCCCATTTCCTTGAATGCTGTAGCACAAATAGATTCCCCCAAACGGTTCTGTAACAGTGGTGTCTCTCACACTCTGCAAACAAAAGAGGAGTTAGGATGTGTACCACCCCTAAGCATGCTGAACTTATCAGTTAAAAAAGTATCTGCTGTCCTACCCAACTAAATATTGAGCTAGATGGTTGCTAACCTATATTGTGATTTCTCATCTCAGAGCTTAATACCACTGCTACTTTTGCTGTAGCACTGATGCTAAGTGTAGATATTTCCTCTCCCGAGAATAGTGTATCATGATGGCGCAAGAACCAACTTGCCTAATGCAATGTTTTGTCTCCATGTGAAGTGTTTCAGTCTGGGTTTCTTGTCCTTTATTTGGGTTAATATATTTTAAATAAAATTTATTTTGAGATTCATGGTAGGGTGGGATGTCATTTACCTGAGCACAATGGATATATTTTATTTCAATATATTTGCATAGCTTTCATTTGCATTCATGTTACTTACATTTATGTATCTGCATTTTCAATGTGCCTGTTGCTTTAGTATCTAAGCAGCGATCTAGCATTAAGAGCAGAACATAGCCGCTAGGATACATCCTTTTCTTTTAATTAAACATCAGAAGACCCAGATGCCAAAAGATGAAACATATTTATTTTGTCAAACTCTTTCATTGTTCTTTGGCTAGATTGCAAGATTAGGCTGCAGGTGGGTAATTTTCTCTAACTTTTGTTTGTACTCCTTGGAGCTGTTACTTTGCTTTGGTCGACTAACAGATTTTAGTTCCCTCCCAAGGAATGCAATGTTTACCCCATGTTCGGCATTTTTAATGTATGCCAAGGTCAAAGTTCTTCAAAACCCTTCTTTTACGTCCACAAGCACACTATATTAACGTAGATTGTTCCATGCAAAATGTGATTCCTAAAAGAGAGTTGGCACACAGAGGGTGAGGATTAAACTGGCACAAATGGACATACAAGTCTAAGCAATGAAAACCATAGAATACTGCTTTTCAAAGAACAATACGTTCCCTATAAAAATGCAAGTGTTCAAATTAAAGATGTCCCAGAGTTGCTTTTATTCAGTATTAGAGAGACAAGGTGGGTGAGGTAATATCTTTTACTGGACCAACTTCTGTTGGTGAAAGAGACAAGCTTTCCAGCTTACACAGAGCTCTTCTTCACCACTGGGAAATGTACTGTGTGTCACAGCTAAATACAAGCAAAAGTCGTTAACACATATTTCAATGGACCATTCAAGGTGAAGTTGCCTGTTAACACCTCTCCAGTCACTGTGGTCCAGGGAGCTTGGGAGGGTTTTTAAGTGGGTTATAGATTGTTGTAATAAGCATAAATCCAGTTTCTCTATTCAGTCCTTGATTTTTAGTAGCTAGCAATGTCATGAATTTAAGATATGAATTTAATTAGTGTTGTCAGATGGCAAGTAGAAGAGAATGGCATGTCAGCAAAACTGTTATTTACAGGGACTTGTAAATCTCCAATTAATTTGCAAGGGCAGAATGTCACTTACCTGTATATTTCCATGTCTGTTTTTAATTGTTAGAGTTCTAGCATTCCCAGAAAGCAAAACAGAGATAATAAGGCAATGAATTATAATAATCATAACAAGTCACTGAATTTTAATATTACTCGAAAGGATATGGATTTTTTGTGATTCATTCATTTAATTTGATCACTATTGAGAGTAATGCTTACACAAAGAATTTAGGAAACATTGTAAACATTTCTAAGGGCTAAATGTTCCCCTCCTATGGGAGAAGAAATACTGCTAAAACTCAATTAGGAGAACTTTGCAGAGTTGCTGCTGCACCCTGCCCTCATCAGGGGAAGGTTTTGTGGCCATGTGACAGGGAGAGGAAATGGCCTTCAAACCCTGGGAATCTGCTGAGAAATTGTGATGCTTCTCAATAGAGAGCTTGATCTGTGCATCTTTTTGGGCTTCCTGCTACCCATGCTTGTTGCAATAATACCTCTGCACTGAGTCTACCTTCAAAGCTAGTAGGTTTTGAGGGAAGCATGCCACGCAAGATACTTACCCCCTATGTCAAGCATGGCAAAGGTCCCGCAAACCCATGGATTCTTAGCCGCCTGGTGTTTGTCCAAAAAGGTTTTTGTAAGTAATAGGGGGCATATAGAAACACCAGTTGCCCTTCTGGTGAATTTGGAGTTTTTCTGGCTTTAAAATGTCATTTTGTTTCGAGAGAAGTTACCAGTTCTCTCAGTATTCCTTGATTTAGGTATAGGGAATTGCTCTAAAACTGGAAATAACTTGGTAAGGCACCTAATATCCCTACCTCTCAGAGTGGGGAGACTGATTTGTTAAAATGAATAGTGTAGTGTAACTGATCATTGTTATTTAGTGTTTTTACTTTTCACATTTTTACTAAATGTACTTATTTTAAAAAAATATTTGGGAGTCATTACCTTTACATTAGGACACATTACATTTACATGGCTGTTCCTTCTGGTAGATGAACCCGTAATGTGTTAAGTGAGGCCTAATTTCCATTGTATGATAGAGATATGGTAGACTATGTAACACAATTATTGGTAACTAATTTCCCCTTCCATGGCACATTATCTGTTACCAAAAGAAAGAAACTAATTTCTGTACAGGTGCTAATTATGTAAACTGAAAACAACTATCAGAGGGTATCAACTTTGTGGTCTATGTAAAAGGAGCTTGGTGCTTTCTGTTCAGATCATGTCACAAGAAGTACCATCATAATAGTCAAGGCCTGAAAAATGTACCTGACACTTATTAGCTAGTGCCTCTCTCTTCCTTTTGTTGGACCTCCATCCCTTTCCTGGCTGCACTCCACATTTTCTGTCTTATTTTTGCTATAGTGTATTAGGATTTTGCATCTTTTTCTGGCTTGGTTTCTGTCTCTCTCCCTTCACTCCCTTATGTCAGTTCCTTTCCTTACACTGTGTTCTTTTATTCCTCCCGTCTTTTTGTCTCTCCTTTTTTTTTTCTTTCTTTCATTTCTGCCCCATAATCTTTGTAAAACTGACTTTCTTAGTACCATACATCTCAATTTCTATATAGACTCATCACACACACACTCAAACACCTCCACTCCTTGGTACTACTTTGTGGGAAAGTGTACAAGATACCCCTAACAGCTAGAAGACTATTAGCCAGAGGCTGATATGGAAAGTAGTGGGTGCCCTAATGCCCAGATGAGAAATCTGTAAACTTCTTACATCCACTCCTCTGGCTGCTGGGATTCCTACCAGGATGCTATCAATGGCCTTGTTAAGGGGATCCATCTTTCATACAAGCTATTGAGTAGTAGCTGTCTCAGTATTGCCAAGCACAAGCATTCAGAAGTTACAAGTCAGCCCTCTTTCTTTCCCCTTCCCCTCCACCCCCAATGCTATTGGAATAAAAATGAGATTTTAAAAATTATGCATTTTGGTTTTTTATTTGCCTTTTGGTTTCTGAGCTTTTGGGGTTCACATATTCAAGCTTGTCTCTGTAACAGTAAGGGCTAGTTCCTTAGTACTTAGAATTTTTTCTCCCTCTTTTTTTAAAATGAAAGCTGAGATTCTCAGTAATCATTTGACTCTAGATGCTGGAGCTTTAAGAAAAACACTAAATATTGACTTTCATGATAAAATCATGAGAGCTGGCAATACTGCAGGGTTGGATAAGTGTAAAGACCTCTGAAGAGCCTCAGGGCTGTTGCACAGACATGTTTCTGAAACAATGGGAGTGTATTCATTTCTCCACTCCTTTCCCAGCCTCAGGTTTTGATGACTTCTCCCCAGTGAATAGCCTCAATGTCTACCCAAACTGCTGCTCCAGAGCTTTCCCAAGCAGGAATAGAGTGAAATCAACCTGTTTCTTATTTCAGTAGTCATTGATTTGAATGTATGTGAGGGTGGATTAATGAACCCTTTTATCCCTTCAGGATGGTACCTTCAGGTTAATGCTGGGGCACATTTGCAGGGAGGTGTGGGAAAACTAGTACTGCTGTAGCCCTTGCTGTTCTGTGAATAAACAGAAGACTTTGCTCTCCAGCTCTGTCATAAGTGTTTAACTTTTTCTTAATCTTTAACACGCAGCACTGAATTAAATAGTAACTTCATTATCTGAAGCATTGAGAACACCACCCTGTTTTCACTAATCTTTTGGGTTATTCTTTAACCAACCCATGTGGGGGAGGGAAGCATTTGGAGTCCGTCACTCTGTTAGTTCAGGTGGTAAACCTGCATGTCTAAAGCTGCTTTTGAATTGCTTCCCTAATTGAATTTGATGGCAGCAAATTGTATAAAGTATGATATATCAACAAAGCCTTCATAGGTAGATGACATCATTCCTTCCAGAACGACATCTGACTTAGGCTAGTGAGGGTTTGCTTGAAAATGTACTGATCATTACAGTATAATTTATGATTACAGCACAGCAATCGCCTTGGATTCATGCCATACGATCTCCTTTCCACTGCTTTAATGCTTGTTCACTGTAGGACTCTGGGCCTTTGCTTTAGCAGAACATTGAGTTAAATGAAGAGCAGGTAGGAAGACTGAAAAGGAAAAAGATCCCATAATCTAAAGATTTAAATCCAAAACTGATTCTGTGCATGTATGTTGCATATGCTACTGTCTACTTCCAGTGGTGTTGATTATAATACATAAAGCCCTACGTGGTCTAGATCAAGAAAAGTAAGAGACATCCAATAATCAGCTGAGGTGTTCTTGCTGACAAATTCCTAGATTTGAACTCAGGACCACTTGAGGTGAGGAATGTTCTTGATGGAAAGATCTCTGGAGATAACTGCCCTTGTTGGACTGCTGGAGTCAGTATGTTGACCTTTGAGGCATGGTTGATGTTCTCTTTGATTTACCCAATGTTTGCTTGAGAGAGGGTAAGATGATAGTTTCTATTTTATTCTCCATAGGGGTTGAGTGGTCGATGGTGACTTTATCTTGTAAATTTCCATCTGTACAGTTGTGGGGTATTCCTTTATACTGCCTATTATTGATTCATTATGTATTTTGTCTTAATTTTCTGTTCTTTGAGTAGCTCTGCATATTCCCATTTATGGGTACTGGACCACCTTGTGGTGCCTTATGGTAGAACTTCTAGCAGTGTCCCCTCAGCATCATGACACACTGAAGGTGAGGGTATGAAGGGGAAGAGCTCCCTCACCACCTCAGTTTCTTCCATGCTTGGATGGATGTGACTGCTCTTTGGAGTTGGAGTTTCTTTCTGCATAGAAATAGTTAGCCCATTTAGTATAGTTAGTGAATTAATAGTTAGCAGTTCCAGATTATGGTGGAACCAAAGAAACAGAGGAAGCCAGGATTCAAGAAATGCACTTCCTGTCTGGCTGTCTTCCTGGCATTTGATGACTTAGTCTGGTGCCTCAAGTGCCTGGGAGAAGGACAGTTGCTTTCTGGGTGTTTGATCTGCTAGACTTTTACTCCCAGAGCCTGTAAGGACAGGGAAATTTGTTTGCAGATTCTTCTTCTAAAGAAAGCCTTTGAGACTAGACCCTCTGGACCCAATCAGGCCTCAGATCTTAGGTCTAAGACGTCAGTCTCTGCCCCAGTGGCTACCAGTGTGAACTGACCGCAGGGTCCCAAGAAGTTGCAAGCCCTGTCAAGGTTGGATTCCATTCCCACAGCTCCCTCAGTCAAGCCCCCGAGTTTACAGATGCCTGAACTAACTGAGGGCCATGTGGTCAGGTCCATCTGCTCTGGATCTGCAAGAGAGGTCAAGAGACAATTTGGCTACCTCATTTCCTCCCAGTAATCCAGCCCTGACAGAACCCCTGCTGCTGCAGGACCAGAGGAATCTTTCACTTGCAGATTGAAGAAGATGGAATTGATCAGTGTGGCAGAATCTGGGCTTTTAGCACCTTCGGTTCTGTCTGTTGAGCTGCCAAAGAAAAAAGAGGCATAGAGAAAAAATTCTTAGCAGTGCCAGTTCCTGTGCATCAGAGCTGTTGCATCTGCATAATTCGGAGAGAACTGCTATGGTTCCGAAGCGGAGATCTGTTCCACTCACCTATAGTAGCAAGGGAGATGGATTTGTGTATAATATCGGACCGAGGTTGTTCAGATCCTTTGTTGATTACTGGGTCAGTTCCAATTACATCCGCAGTTCCAGAGAGCTCTGAAACCATAGTTCACCTTTCAGCTCTGGTTCACCTTTCACCAGGTTCACCTTTCAGCTCTGATTGAGTTGTCAGTTCTAAATGGGAAGCACAGGGTTTCCAAAAGAAGGTATGTTTCCCCAGTTTCAAGATCTTCTTCCTCATCCCCTGTTAGGAAGAAGAGACTAGAAGATGTTGCTGGAGTTACTCTGGACTATCCTATGCTTCCTCCTTCTAGGACCCCTATAGGGTCTCCAAGAACTGGTTCTTCCTCCAAGGATGTTACGCAGTTCCACAGTTAGGTGGCTTGTATAGTGTCCTCTTTAAATCTTCCAGGAGTGTCTGTAGAAGAGACTTCTCACCCAATGTTTGATATCCTTGGTGCTGCTTCAAGAAGTAGAATATCTCTAACCAAAGTTTATGGGTTTGGTGTATCCATCATGATGTTTACCCTGTGGCCCTATATCTAGCAGGGGAAAACAATGAAGTCATGGATCATCTTAGCTGAGAGAGCTCCCAAATGCATGCATGGTCCGTTAAAGAACAGTTGGTTCAAACTATCTCGAGCTAGGGTTGACCAGATGTAGACTTGTTCACAACAAGGTCCAGCAAAAAGTGTCACCTCTTCTATTGCAGAGTAAGCAGGGACAGTCAATTCCTTTCAGTTGCCTCCTTTCTGTACTGAGGGAAAAGCTTGATGTATGCTTTGCCTCCCTTTCCCTTGATCCAGAAGGTACTAAGAAAGATATGTCATGATAGGGCAAGGATGATTCTCATTTCCCTGGCTTGGCTACATCAATCGTGGTTTACTGATCTCCTTCAAATGTCTGGCAGAGTCTTTGTGTCTTCTTCTGTCCCCAGATCTATCTCAGCAAAAGATCAGGATCATTCATCCGGACCCACAGTCTCTTCATCTGATGGTATGGGCAATTGGACTTGGACTCTGCTCTTGAGCAGTCATTTTCTTCATCTGTACTGGGTATACCAATTAAATCTAGAAAACAGGTCACTAGAAGCTGATACAGTTTAAAGTGGACCAGATTTCAGACTTGGATGAAGGGAAGATCTGATTTCCTTGTGTTCTAGAATAGCTATTGTACATTACTTTGCTGGTGTGTTATGTGCAATGTTCAGTTACAGTTGCTGCCATGTACATATGGCAAAATCCATCTAGATCAGAATGGGTCCCATTGTGTGTAAGATAACAGCTATCAGGTATGTGGTAAAGGGCATGCATATCAAAATCAGGGTGTGGAGGCCACAGTAAAAGATTGTTGAAGAGGCAGATGATAATATAATTCATAACTGAAGCATTCAGAAGCATTACTGAAAAGTCCAGTGTCCAAATGAAACCAGTTCTATCATTTAGAATGTCTTAGATTTTATAAATATTTGCTAGAATCCTGTCCACTTTGTCAGGTTTCTCCCAACTTTTTTCCCTCCTGTGTTACAGCTACAACCCTTTCTCAGTGGAGCTTGCTGGACACCCACAAAGCTTATGAGAATGTATTTCCATCAACTGCTCATTAAATCTTCTATTGGAAAGGCAGATGCTATTGTTAAGAACTGAGTGCAAAAGAGAAGAATGTAAACTCCTTCTAATACTTAGTTTTGTAATTTGTTCTCTATAAACCATCAGTGGATACATCTTCTGTAACGTGTGTGTGTATTTGTGTAAATGTTATAAATTGTAATTAAAAGCAAAACTAGTCAGAGAGCCTTAATGTCATAAAACTGCATTTTCAAAGATTTCATTGTACACAGTTATTTAGGCCACCCCTCCATGAGTACTATTTAAATATATGTGTAATGCTGCCCATATGATGATTAACCATTCATTTTGCTGAACTGACATATTGGAAAACAGGGCCGTCTCCTATTGTCATGCTTTTAATATACTTTGAGTCACGCTGCACATAAGCCCTCCCTGTCATATTCTTGCTGTTACACATTTTGGAAGCCACTCCTTATTATCATTATATTTGTCTCCAAGCAAATAACCAACTTCCATCCAAAAGCATGCATCGCCTGAGTGTACCAGGATATTTTCTTCAACAAGGTACACAAGTTTAGGCTGTATACAAGACACACAGCATTGTACACCTCATGGTATTCAATGTCTTGTTTTCCACAGTGAAGTCTTCCATTCACATTCTCCAGATCCTGTCTGCCAAAGCAAATCTTCTTTCCCCTTTCATTATATACCATACTTTTCTTTAAAATGTACATGTAAGTGAACAGCCCACAAAACATACTTCACAAAATATAGGCAGGTCCTCTGGAATATCTGCTTAGTAACTCTTCCACGCTTCATTCCCACTTCTGTTGCCAAGTCTTGCGTTACTGATCATCCACAACTCTGTCTGCTCATGCCCTTATGGCTCATCCTTTAATTGTTTGAATTTTGTTTGTCCTATTTAAGTTGTGAGCTCCTCAGGGCAGGTACCTGTTTAAACAAAAGTGTTTGTAAAGTCCTGCACACCTGTGCCACTATATTAGAAGGAATAACAGTCAACATAGCATCTTCTGTTCGTTCAGCATCTAATAAATGCCATTTTGTGCTTTCATATGCTATAGCACCTCAATAAATCACACTTGTTAGTTCACATACCCAAGGAAGATAGTCTCCTCACTTCTTAGCAAAGATTTAATAGCAGAAGTTTTTAGTGAAGGCTTATATTTCTAATACATCATTATTTGTAAAACTATACTATACCAGTACAATATAAATTATTTAAATTACTTTTCAGTTGTCAAAGTAAATGAACAAACTGCATGTTTTGTGGTATTGTTCTCTTTTTCATTTGTGTGTTCTTACTCGTTAATTCTCAACAGTTAGTAATTTCCATTGTCAGTTTAAAGTACTGAGATTCTTCAACATTTAGACATGACCTTGAAACCCTTCCTTAGACTCATTCAAGTCACTTGAAGTAAAAAATGGTTGTTTGAATGTGAGTTTGAAATGAAATATGTACAATGAAATTATTCTTAATACATGTTTATTGAAAGAGGAAATTTTCATGAAAGAGAACTCATAGCCAGTCAGCGAAGAAAATCTATGTACTGTCTAATGTCTCCACCTTTTATACCATGCTCATCATTGTAATATTTGAATGCCTAGGAGTATTATCATTACCACAGCACAAAGGCGTGCACGTTATCTAGTTTTTCTCCTCTTTCTCTTGAAGCCAACCAGTATTGTATTGGGATTAACTGGGAAGCCAAAATACAAAAGAGGAATATTAAGATTCCGAGCACACATGTCTGAATGTTGAGTATAGGCCGTCCACCTAAGTTTCAATTTTGCATGGAATTTCTATTGCTTTAACTTGTCTCTCTTCCTCTACAATCCACATTTATCCATATGAGCCATCTGTGTTGTCTTAGGCTGTCTAACCTAGATTCTCAAAAGTAAGTGGGCTAAAGTTAGATTCCTATGTGCCAGATTTACAGAAGTTTTCAGCAAATGAAATAGGGGTTGCTTCATGCCCCACCCCCCCAAAAAATAAATAAATAAATAAACTCCAAAAAATCTTTACCTGTGCCGAGACTTTCTTAAGCTAGGAAATTTCTCCTTGGAAGGGATTTATCTTTGTTTTATTAATCCTAAAGTAATGTGTTGATGCAAACTAAAAGCTAAAATCAATGCTTGAGATCCCAAATGTTTCTATGTGTGTTCTAACTTTGGCTAAAAAATGGGGTGTATTCTTATGACAAGATATGCTCATCACGATATGGGTATGCACTGTACTCAGTTCTGTAAACTGGAGATATATTCTCTGCAAACTTGTTTAACAATCAAATCTTGTAAACACAATATAACAAAAGGGCTTCTTGAAGTTGTAAATTTTTTCCATTTCTGATAAAGACATGAATGCTGATCAGCCTGTGTTAGCAGAGAATTTTTCCCCTCAGATCTTGAGCTTTAGTTGCTTGCTGATATGTTTTTTTCAGAAGTTGCTACCCAAAGAGTAGCTGATGCAGTAAATGGTAACAGGTAGAAAATCAGTCCTTACAAAAGCTCCAAGTTCCACAATTAGGGAGGATAAACTAGAGATTGGTGAGGACCTAGAGTGCTGCTTCAGGGAGGAATTTAAAGAGATACTGTACTAGGAAGTGTTGAAGGAGAACTGGAGTGAGTAAATTAAAGATGAATCAGAATGTCACTGGGAATAGATTTAGGATTGCAAAGAATTTGAATTTCTCTAGTACATTTATCTGTCCTGGGGGATGGAACTTTAAAAGCTTTTATCTGTGTGGAAGTGGAGGGAAGAGAAATGTAAATATTTTTCAATTAGGCTTTGGAACTATGTTGTAAATTTGTCAGCTGAGGTGGGGGAATGGGATGGTGCAGCTCCCTTTCCTCCTCCTGCTCCCCCTCCCCCCCATATCCCACTAGAGTATTCTGTGCTTAGGCAAGAGAACAATGCAGTGGTACGAGGAGAGCCTTGCCAGGGAAATTTCTGTCTAAATGCCTCCATGAGTGGAACTTTAAACAGTTAATGGAGGAAAGGAGGAGCTGAATGTTAAATATGCAAGAAGCCAGATTTAGCAAATTTGTACATTGAAGTGAACCATAATGAATGTAGGGCCAAGTGAAGGAAAACGTGGTAAATGTTACAAGTGGAAGGATAACTAATCAGAAGCAGAGCTCACTCAATGAGCTCACTCAATGAGCCCTGAAAGTATGACACAGTGTGACCATAAAAGGCAAAAAAAAAAGGCAGATTCAAAACTGATTCTTTAGGAATTGTCAGTATTTCAGTTGAAAAGGCATCTTGCCTGGACATAGTGTGAGCTCATGAAAAGTATCTTACACATTTTTAAACTCCTCAAGATGCGTAGAAACAATGACATTTAGAATTGAGAGAACCAAACATCCTCTTAAGGCATCCTCTTTCTGATGCAGGAACGCCCACATCTTCAGTAGTTTTATCCAACATTAATTATATTCCTTAAATCCCCATTCTATTCAGAAAAGTATCCTTAAAAGATTGTGTTGGGATGTTCCGTGTATATTGTCTCAGTATCGTTAATCAGTGCAGTGTAAACAGAAGTAACATGGAGTAAGAACATATTTTTGTCACTGAAGTCAGCAGCCATGACTCTGAAGAGTCATCATCAGATCTGTGGAGTACAATAAGGCCTTGTTTTTGCATAGTCACCTTTCAGAATAGAATTGGGCATTAAATGTCCTTTTCAAATTGGATTACTGCACTTCAATGATAGTGGCTGGGTAGTTGCCTCATAGAGATTATTGACTTTGATGTTTTTTTAAGTGTCTCAGAGCCATCAAGTTGTGAACATGGCTGTTCACTGTATTCACATGCGTCACTTGTTACCCTCATCATCCCATCTGCTCTCCCTCCATTGTTGTAGTGATGCTCACTTGTTGCTTTTTTTAAATCTTAAATTAGATTGAGAGCTCTATAGGGCAAGGGCCGTGACTTTATATGTGCTTGTACAGTCCCCACCACAACTGGGTCTTTGGGAGTTACTATAATTCAAGTGGTGATGATCATTTGAAAATCAAAAGCTTAAATCACAGATTTAGCTAAATTCTAGCACTTGGTTCCCAGTATATCATTATGTTGGGTCTTCTACATGATTAGTGATATTCTGAGTCACATTTCTGACACTTAACCTCAATCGTTACATACTTACAAAATATTGGAATGGGCTTATCTCTCAATTAGTTGGTTTGTAGGTGGATGTGGCTTGAGAGAGTTACCCACCTAGGGGACTAGGATTGAAACAAAGTCTTGTTGGTGGCAAAGCAGCCTGTCTTCAGCTCCAGGGGAGGCAGGTGCTGCTGAGCTAGGGCTCTGGCTGAGTTAATTTTTTTTTTTTAAAGAATGTGGTCTTACTTCATTCCTTCACATACACTTGATGATATAATATTAAGCACTTGATCCAAAGTGCATTGAAGTCTGTAGAATTCATTCTATTACTTTAATGGCCTTTGGATCAGACCCCAAGTATTTGGATGATTCCAGAAAATTCATGAAACAGACTCCAACCATAAAGAAGGGATCATGAGACAATCCTTGTCAACCCAATCCTCTTTCTGATCCTCAAGATTCAAATGAACTCGCACTGAACTTTCAGTGCAAACAGAGCTCACTCAATGAGCCCTGAAAGTATGACACAGTGTGACCATAAATTCACCAATATGCCCCATTCTCCTATATTTTTGTTCCATCATTCTCTATGGTAAAATGAGCTCTGACTAAAGCCTAAACCAAACTTTTGATTATTCAGGAATAACCGCTGCTGAGGTCTTCTCTGACGGGGTTATCACTGGCATGAATGACTTCTGTTGTAGGAAGGAATAGTATTTACATATCTTATTCCTCCTGGGGAATCTTTGTATCAGACTCTGATGGACCTTCAGTGCTGTTGATAGATATAGAGATGCTTTAATGCACAGATGTAGCTTATTCCTAATGTTATGGGTATTCTCTCTTAATACTCATTTTAGAACTAAAACTGTATGGAATATGTGAGCCTTCTTCCTTGTCCTGTAATTACCAGAGAACATAGTCAAATGTGTAATACAAGTTTAAATAAAGGTAAAGTCTGCACTGTAGCCAGATTGGTACTTTATAAAACATGGCTACAACAGACCTGTGTTTATTCCTTGTTTTTTCATGAACTGTGATTCAGCTCAATCTTTTGTGTCATCCGGTCTTGGCTACTAAGGGGCATTCACCTGGAGGGTCTTCGAGTTTAGTCTGGCAGCCAGAGGGGACATGATTTCAGCCATTAGATGGCTTATGAAGGCCGATATTGTAGCTGTTTCTTTTTAAAGATCAGACGTTGGTACACTGAGTTTGTTTGTTTGTTTGTATTGGGAAGTTTACTGGTGTAGACATGTGAGCACTTAGGTAAAATCCTGGCCCTAGAATGACAAAACTCCAATTGATTTCAGTGGGGCCGTGATTTCAGCCTATTGCTTTTTTTTTGTTATAGTAGTTCTATGTGCATTTAAATACATTCACAAGCACCTATTTTTGCACCAGATATATACCTCCCAAACTGTTTTCTGTGAATATGCCAGATCTCTTTGGTATTGCAGCTGTAATACCTCACAGTGGTAATGTCTCTAGAACTATATTTTACATCATCAATTTTAGTTGTTAATTCTCTGTTTCTACTGAAGATGTTTTGTACTTTCATAGTCCTCTCAGTGAGGTGTACCTGAGAATATGTTGCTGAAAATAATGGGCGTTACCAACATTTTCTTTGAGTTTATAGAAATTTGCCCCTGTACTACCGTGAAACTCAACTGAATTGTTTATACCTGCTAATCTACACTTTTAAAATTAGTGATAGGGTTCTATAGATAACTTTAGAAAATAAAATTCAGTTGTTGGTGGAAACAGGCTTCCTCCTCCAGATGTTCTGTATGTCTCCTCGTGTCATTGGCATTCAAATGCCATTTACTCCTCACTCTCCCTGAGATTCCTAAGGAGAAATATAGATTCCCTGTTATAGGGTGATTGTTAGGAATTTTTGAATGTTCTATAATTAAATGTCACTGAGAACAAGCTGCTTTTAAAAACATTTGCTTTGGTGGTAGAATTTATAGATGTTTAAAACACATAATTTTTTCTTGCATTATAATATATTTTGCCACGATATAATTCTAAATCACAAATTTCCCAACCATACACATTATTTACTTTTGTTGATTAGATATTTTTTTTAATGAAAAGCTTATTGAAGTTTGTGTTTAACAACAAAAAATTGCTCTTGTTTACAGACAAACCTATCCTTTCTAATAATGTAGAGTATTTTTGAACAAGTGTAAGAAGTTATTAAATAGTTTAGGACTCCTTTGGAAGGATACCAATTTTTAGATTTCCATTAGTGATATTAAAAATATTGCACTCTATGTTCAGTTGTTTATGAATGTGGAGCTTTGGGGCCTGTCAATTCAATGCTATAATGTGAAGCCTGTCTCAACCCCTTGTTTGTTATCTCAAAAAACACATAAGTGTTCTTGTGATATCTGCCATCTTGGCTGATACACCAAGACCTCCAGAGCCAAATGTCCAAGCAGCTACAGCTTGAGCTAAAAAGCTCAGGCTCTCTAGCTAGGGCCATAGCTGACTCTTGTTTTCTATGGATTGGGCACAGAAAGGGATCTGTAACATACATCACTGGGTTACATTTTCCTTTGTGGACTTTCCTTAGCAGGGTTTGAGATAGATATAGATATATCTATATATATATATATATATATTTTTCTCTGTATGAACTCTTGGTTGTGAAGTTTTTATTCCTGCAGTGTGTCTTTTGAAATAATTAAAAATCAGCATTCTTTCAAAGACAATTGGAGGGGGGGTGGATGGGGAAACAGCTAGATTCCAGATCTGAAATACAGCTGTAAACACCATTTCAGTATTAACCAACTAAAAGTGCTTCTAAGTTACTATACCAAATCAGCATTATTTGACACAGAGAAAGCTAAGCACAGTTTTCTGCACATTCCATCCATTTGCCGCCATTCCTTGCTATATGCTTCCATGTACCCCAGTCATTCTCTCCACACCTAATTGAGATATAGCTGAGGTTCTGTGGGAGGAGCTTTTATAGAAGGAAGAAAGCATGTGCACATTTTTGAGTAATTTCCATGATTTGTGTTAGTCTTCATTCTCTGGAAAACTGTAATCTTTTTTTCTATATATTAAAATTATGGTGCAGATATAGCTCCTTCCACTGAAACTTTTCAGATCATGAATAATGCATACATCCTATAGATTCACTGCTTTTACATGTGTAATCAATACAAGCTATCTGTGCCATGTCTGAATTTGCTGGGATAACCAGAGAACGTGCTCTCTGTGATTCAGTCAGTCCCATTATTGGAGGAGGGTTAACACAGGAGAGACTTTACTAGATTGTTATGTTAGGTCTGCCTCTTGAATATGAAAATCAGTTTATAGACCTTGTGAAAGCATCTCTTTGTGCAGTAAATATTTCTACATTCTCCAGCCTGTTGCGATTCAGGGCATGCAGTGTGCCAGGTAAAAGAAGTGTAATAGTTGGTCATCATATTTTCAGTTTGACAAATTGTAAATTTATGTCTCCCTGTATCTGTCTTGTGTTAAATACATCATGTGTTCAAAAATTACAGCAACAGGTAAAAAGCACATCAGTTTATATTGAACCTTCGATTTCAGCCCACTTTAAGGAAAATGTTTCATTTTTAATTTATATTTTGTTTTAAAATGCCAACATTCATAGAGCTGAAAAATTTCTTTTAAATTATTCTACTTTAGCTGCAAAGCAAATTTCAGAAGTTAAATTAACATGAGGTGTTTGTAAGTAACAACAAAAAATATTCATTATTTATATAAGCAAATATGGCAAGTAGACTTGAGGTAGTCAAGTGACATGACTGAGTTCCCACAGCTGCCACCGAAGATTTCAAGTGGGCAATGAGAGTGCTCAGTGCCTGTGTCACTTGGGATCATTAATCCATGGTCCAGCGTGTTAGCCAGTTCTTTTAGGAAACTTCAGTTTTGGTACCAAAAATTAATGAGAGACTGAAAATATCACACAGAGTTTTGTTTCAATAATAATTAATGAAATCACATGGCTCAAGAATAAGAATCTGAGACAAAGCCCATGAAAGTTAATAGGATTCTTTCCGGTGACTGCAATGGGTTTTAGATCAGCCCCTTGGAGGCCAAGTGCTGGAGTCTCATGTTGACAACTCACTTTTGCCATTGTAATTACTGTAGCATTTGGTCTTAACAGAATTAAGCATGTTTGAATTATATGCAAGGCACACAGGCATGATATATTTTAATGTTGTTAATACTGTGCTATCTTTTTTACAATTCTGCTGTTTGAGACAACATGGAATTTCTTGAACACTGTTGGCCTGCTGAGCATTCCAACTCCCACTGGACTACCCACAGATGCTTTTAAACAGACCCTGAAATATTTTATTTACTTATTATCATTACTAGGGTTTTTAAAATTATTTTCTCTAGAGTCTGGACCTTTTCTATACCTTGAGCAAGAAATTTGGACCTTGACAAAAAAATAATTGACTACCCCGATGTATGTTTTAATACAGCTAAATTTAAATTGTACATCTAGGAACAAAGAATGTAGGCCATATTTACACAGTGAGAGACTCTAGCCTGGGAAGCAGTGACTCTTAAAACAATTTGTGGGTGATGGTGGATAATCAGCACATGAGCTCTCCATGCAGCACTGTTGCTAATTTGATCATTTGATGCATAAAGAGGGAACTCTCCAGTAGGAGAAGTGTGTTTATATTATCCCTATTTTGGCACTGCTGCAGTCACTGCTGGAATACTGTGTCCAGTGCTGGTGTCCACACTTCAAGAAGGATGTTGAAAAATTGGAGATGGCTCAGAGAAGAGCGACAAGAATGATTAAAGTATTGGAAAATCTCTCTTATAATGATAGATCCAAGAAGCTCAATCCGTGTAGTTTAACAATCAGAAGGTTAAGGGCTGAATTGGTTACAGTCTATAAGTACTACATTGGGAAGAAATATTTAATAATGAGCTCTTCTGTCTAACAGAGAAAGGTGTAACACAATCCAATGCCTGAAAGTTGACAAATTTAATTGGCTTGTATCTCAGGAGATGGCATTTTCACCTTTGAAAAAGACCACAATTCAGATGCAGCCAATATTGGTGCAATAGGGCCAAAATGCTACCATGAGTTCTGCTTTTTAAAATGAAGTATTAACTATACATCACATAACACTTAAGAAAAATGAGTTGTTCTTTTAAAAAAACAAACAAAAAACAGATTGCATCAGAAGCATGGAATGTTTGTCACTCTGATTCTCAGACTTGTTCCTTTTAGTAGAGCCATTTATGGAACATTGATTCAAGCCTGGAGAGTTTCTCCATTTCAATGTCTTAAGTATTACTTCATCACATCCATCACATTTTTGTTTTGGATTACAAAGATAACCTTAACATATGAACCGTATACAAGGCCAGTGTTATATATACACAGAAAAGGATGAACCTCCTTAGTGATGAAATCAGCCTAGTGCCCCAAGAGGAAAGGAGGAGGTGGTAGGGATGGAGTTGATGGGAAAAATGATTCTTTTCCATTAAACTGTATGTGTTGTGCTTTTCTGAAGTAAGAAGTAGCCTAAAGAGAAATATTTTTCTTGAACTAAAAAAATATAGTGACGAGCTGAGAGAAATTTCTCATTTCATTACTTGTTCAAATATCAAATACAGTAGCTGGTGAAATCTGCTTTTACTTCCTCCCCCAGCTGCTCCTAGTTAAACTCCTAACATTGATACGTTATCTTTATTATTATTGTTATTGTTTATTGTTATTAATTATCTATTATATGTATTATTTTATGCACATTGGAATTTCTTAGATTGCCATGTCATTGACCAAAAACCTGTATTTAATTTTTGGCAGGTTTACCAAAAATGCAAGTCGTTAGAAACTACAATGGGATACCGCAGCCAGCTCCACATGATGGCCCACCATTACACATCCAGACTGGGGACACTATTGAACTCATCAAAGGAGATGCACATAGCAGGTTTTGGCAGGTATGGGCTTAGCAATGGCTACATTCCATTGCTTGAGAGAGAAAACTCTTATTTGCTCATTACTGTTATACCCTGTTTTTATGTTATCATCATCAACAAAATCTTTATTTTTTGTGCATTTTACCCAAAATACACGTCTAATGTAAGAATTTCACCTTTCGGATGCCAGCAGTGCGTACCCACTGCTTTTTGTATCTAAGGGATTGATCATGCAACTCTATTCATTTAAGTGAGTAAGTTTGCAAGACAGGGCCCTTGGTGTGAACCATTTTACTTAAATGATTTAAGATGAAGAAAGTGCATGGCACATAAGCAGCAAGAGTACCCTGTGTGCTTTGAATTCCCAAGTCCCCTCAGACAATAGAACTAAGGGGCATGCTAACCAGATAAAATATTTGACTTGGATGAGAATAGTGGATAAAATAGTTATCAGAGGTTGAGACAAAATTGTTTTAATTTGTTTGGGGGACGCCTAAATCAAATAATGACTGTTTTGTGTTTATAGGAAAACTATAATCTATTGATTGGATGAAGGGGTTGTTTCCATGGCAACTCAATATCACATGATTCTAGTTGCTACTTCTGTTACAGAGATTGTTTTATTTATTGAACACTCATACCAAATAGAGATTCAAACTACAGCAGCTTTCACATTTTGCTCTAAAGACAGGCATAAGAATTTTAATTTTTTCAAATTATATTTTCTTGTTTGTTTTTAGAGGTTGTGTCTCTGTGTGCACAAAATGGACAATTTGCAAATTAATAACATTTGGGGGAAAGCTGATGGTAAAGAAAAAAGTATAAATGCAAGGGCATCTGAAAGGTGTCTGGTATAGCTGTTCCTGTGTTTTCTTACTGAGACTTTTCTTTGAGAATGCAATGACCTAATGAATAATGTATTGAGAATACTGTGCCAGATTTTTTTGGAGGTTGGGGGGGGTGTCTTTGGACATATTTGATTTTTATAGATTATATATTTCACTTAAGGATTGATTGATCCTGTGAGGTGCCAAAAGCCTTCAAGTCTAACTGGCTTCAGTGGCAGCTGAGAGTCCTTGATTCTTTTTAGGATCAGATACATAACTCATAGGCAAGAGTCATCACAGATATCCTTATACAGCAGGAATCAGACGTTTTATAAATTGATCACTCAAGATGCTCAAGCATACTCTCAAAAGAATACCCAGCACCTGTATATATCCATGCAGGACATAGTCTTTAGGACCATTGGACCACAGATTCTCATGTGAAATGTAAACAATTCTAAAAAATACGGTTACCAGATAGACTATGACAGCTTCATGACATGCTATGCTATGTCATGGGTAGGCATCCTATGGCATGCATGCCAAAGGCAGCATGCAAGCTGATTTCCAGTGGTACTCACACTGCCCAGGTCCTGGCCACCGGTCCGGGGGGCTCTGCATTTTAATTTAATTTTAAATGAAGCTTCTTAAACATTTAAAAAACCTTATTTACTTTACATACAACAATAGTTTAGTTATATATTATAGACTTAGAGAAAGAGACCATCTAAAAACATTAAAATATATTACTGGCACGCGAAAGCTTAAATTAGAGTGAATAAATTAAGACTCGGCACACCACTTCTGAAAGGTTGCTGACCCATGTACTATGTAAAGACATTCAAGTGTGTTTTCAAACATTGGCTTATGTACGTTTGTATGTAGGCAGTTTTTCAGTTGTGTACATGTAGGGCTCAATTCTGCAAGATGCTGAACACTCTGGCCCAATCCAGAGGGGCTCTTAAGCACGTTCTTAGCTTTAAACATGAAAGTAGTCCCACCTCATGTGCTTAAGAGTTAAGCATATGCTTTAGGGCTTCTCTGGATCAGGCCAGAGTTCCCAGTAACATATAGGACTAATCCCATGGCCACACACTGGTATATCTGTCATTTTTGGCTTTTGGAAAGTCTCTTTGATATTACTTGAATCTGTCATGTTAAAGGATTTAGGCAGAAACATGTTATGCTTGGCTAGTGGGAGGAGACTGGTAAGTGGATGATGCTGTGTGCCAACAAGCTATCTCCACAGCAATCTTAATACTAGTCTTGAACCTTAATGGGAACTGTCATCCCCATTAGCATCTTTGGGTGATTTTTTTCTCGGATATGTTGTCAAAGACATACTCTGATGTCTTGGTCAATTTGTAAGCCATATTAAGAAGTAACCGCAAAACATAAGGTTTTATTAACATCTTGACGTTTACTCAAGGGACATTTTGGAATAGTTTCTTTTTTTTTTACCTGAAAGACCATTGTGGATACTATAGACTCATAAATTGACCAGAAGCTCAGATGTTAGTAATAAATAAATGGTTGTATGCACAGTTATGTGCAATTTGGTTTTTTGTTCTTTACGGCATACCTAGAAAAAACATAAAATAAAAACTATGGTTTCATCTTCTCTAATAACTTAAACCCAACCAAATACATTTTGATAAATGTTAAGAAAATCTTCCCAAGTGAAATATTTGTATGCTTGGTCTCAGTCCTTAGTAAATTTTTTATCGTCATTTTCTCTGGCTCAGTCAAGGCTGTATACATCCTGGGTTCCTCCTCTTTACTCCCTCTCACAAGCAGGAGAAGCATGAATTGTCCTAGAGGATAGCAAAATTCTGGATTGTGATAGGTCATCTTTTGGCCTGTCTCAGTGCATAAGAAGGAGGAGAACCCAGCACCTGTACTCTCTCAACTGAACGATCAAAAGCAAATTCCCAGGGAATATAAATTGCCTTAATATGAAACATTGAAAATGAGAGGGGAGGGGGGTTGATGCCGCAGTGGTTTAGTCCACTACCTCCAGCTGAAGATCTGGGTTCAGTCACAAATGAAAATGAGTGAGGTGGTTTCATGGTAGTATTCAGGCACAGCAGTTAGCATGACAGGCTTTCTTTGCTCAAGGTCCAGAAGTGGAATAGCCACAGTGCTTATCTGTGTGTGGCTTGCGCTGGTACTACTGATCCTTCACTTTTACACGTAGTAAAATCACTCACAAAGTTAATTAAATAAGAAAGGGAGAGGGGAAAGAGGGAAAATTTGGTGTTTTAAATGGAAATTTCAGACCCTTATCTGGAACTCTGCTGGTTGGTGCAACTGTAATAGTGAAGAGTCTCATTTTTATTACTGCTGTTTTTTTTTCTCTTCTTTTGAGTTTGTTCAGAGCAAAGTACTTACTTAACCTGAGGGTAAGCTTTCAGGGGTGACAGGATGTATCATATAAGGTGTGATGTAATGCTGGTTTTACAGGTTTCCATTGCAATTATACACTGTCCTCAGGGCAATCATGTTTTCCATGTATGCCAAAAGCATATAAATGTGCACTGTACTCGTTTCTTCCACTGTGAAAAACAACACTTCTTTGATACAGACTTAGACCTGTAGAAATTCATTGCTATTACAGAAGTCCTGGCTAATGCCACTGTTGTTTATAGTCCCCCTATATTTTCAATGTAACTCCCTAAGAACAATAACTGTGCTGTGAACTTTTGTTCTTGGATGAAAAATTAAATCTTTACCTTTTGGGGGGAAATTTTCTATGTTCCAGTAGTACATAGAACTCACCAGGGACCAAGATATAGTATTGTTATGTGAGGTCACTGCTAGAAGAGAGAATAGATAGAGACCTGCTGGCTTAAAATCTATAGTAACAAAACAGTTTACATCAAATGTACAATAACAAAACATCCAGCATAACAACATTGTTCACCTGGAAAAATATCTTCCAGTATTGGGGAATTATATATGAAAATACATATACTATACTTAACAGGGGGAAATCTGCATGTGGGGGTCTCTAGGGAGTAGTTACCTATTTGCTATGATTGACTATTCAGTAAATTTCCCCATAAATGACGCACATTTGGAAGAAAGTAACTGAGGATCCTATGCACAGTCTCATGAAATGTTTCTATTTTGTCTTGAAATTGAATTGAAAGAAATTTCATAGAGAACCTGAGCCCAAAGTAGGTCTGCAAACTGCTTTTGTCCTAGTATGAGTTTGGTTGCCATCTGTTTTGATATATATTGCTAGGGCTGATTCAAGATATATCTGAGGACATCTGTTGTGGTGTCAAATGAAGAGATGGGTCAGGGATTTTTCCCAAGCTCTGGCCCCATTTGTTGCCAGAAGTTATGAGACTCTGTAAGTTCCTGAAAGTTATAGTAATAGTGTAATCCTCTTTGGTGCCTGCTGAAGAGTTGATGGATAAACATTTTAAGGTGCAACTTTGCAGGATGTGTCAGTTCATAAGTGTGGGCCACGTCATGTTAGTCTTTTTTGAAAATGCATTAGGTTGGTAGAGCTATTAGGCTGAGATTTTCAAATCTATCTAGGGGATCTGAACAGCCAAATCCCATTAAAATTATCCAAATCCTGTAGGCAGTTATGAAGATCTCAGCCTTACTGTTTAAAAAGAAGCTCAATTTTCATTGTCAGTGGAAATTTGTGCTATATGAAATTTATTATCCTTTTTGTATGTTGCTTATACATCACATATTGCATGTAACATGTTCTACACTGTGTTACCTCTGAAGGCCATTTGGAAACATCAACACAGAATGTGGGCATCACCTCATAGGTGGGATGGATGTATGCTACATGAACAATGTATAGTACATGAATATATACCATCTGTCCTGTACTCTGCCCTAGCTCTTAGTACACCAGCAGATGAAATTTCAGGTACCAATCAGTGTTTGCATATCTCTGAATGGAACTGAATCAGATTGTCTCAGAATTTACTTATTACTATATGCCCCTTTGTAGCATTCAAGTGGAACATTTTTGCTCTCTTTCCAAAATCAAACTTCAGGGAGTGGAAGGAGCCTTGATTCTTCCTCCTTTGGAGTGCAATTTAGGTGACTTTTAGGACATGGAGCAGACATGTTCAGTTTGGGTCTTTCCTTAATTTGGGCCCATCATCAGAGGGTGGAATGGGGAGAGACAGAGATAGGATGTGATTTTTGCTCAATGTGAACAGCATTTGTTCATTTAATTTTGGTAATGTGTCTACTTATAACTGTGCCAGGCATGATACAAGTAAACTAGATCTGAACATCGTCTAAAATGTTATGAACAATTTTTTTCTAAAAACAAAACCTGCCCTTTTCACAAAAAATGAATGTTTCGTATTTTCATTTTTTTTACTAACCTGAAAAAATTAAAAATTAAGGTGTTTTTTGAGCTTATCATTTTCCATTTCCATTTCCATTTCCCCAACTTTTTCAGTGGGAAAATGAGAAAAGGATGGGGGGTGGGAATGATAAATTTGATAAATAATTACTACATTTTTCAGTTTCATTTAAATGTGGGGGAAAAAAGGGGGAAAATTAAGAGAGAAAAACTGTGGAGGGAAGGTAGAAAAGCAGAAGGGGAAGGAAACCCATAAATTAAATAGGCCTTTTCAATAAAAATGTTCATGTGGAATAATTTTTCACTCATTTGAAATCTTCTCTAAACTTGCAGACTTGCTTGGAAATGTTCAGTTTACAAGAAATGTTTTACATTTTTTGATCAGCTTAAGTTATAAAACCTGGTTTCTTTTCACTGTTGTTGCCTAAATCTGTGGAGAGATTAGCAATTTCTCAATCAGAGGATGATTTATTTAGCCATAGCCAAAAAATAAGATGGAAACTAGATACTGTACAACCTAGCGTTAACTTTTCAGCTGTGCACAGTCCTAGCTGTGAATGAGTCCATTGAAGTTAATGGGAGTTGCAGATCTAAACCTCAGGCAGCACTCTGGAGATTTAGGGCTACTGTGCAAAATGGTTCCAGGAAACCTCCCCATTAAAACAGGTTCAACAATAATGAATCATCCTCTAGTCTCACTGACAAGTGTCATTTAAAGTAGCAATCTGAAGGTGTTCATTGCTTCTTTATATGCTGCAAGCATTCTGTAATATAATTTCTTTAGCAATTTAGCCCAGATATTTACTACTGCATTTGGGATGGCCTTTAAGGCTTTTGTTAGAAGGAAATTGACTACTTACTCATCGCATGAGAAACAGTTAACAAGGAAGAGACATGCAGTTGAAAGAAACGATTAGCAAACTTGAGGTGCAGTGGTGCAACAAATCCACTGCTAGTTGCGATGGTCTAGTGCCTATGCACTCAGTACAGAAATCCGCAGTCATATACCTGACTGCATGCATCACAGTGTTTTATACAAGGTGACATGGGGCCTTGAGGGATTTAGCAGGATATCTAAAAGTAAACAATAATCTAGTATTTTAAACATAATTAGGAATGAACATAAAATTATCCAGATCAATCCTATAATTAGCAAAGAATTTTAAAAACAAAAAGCTCCTTTCAGCCTGCTGTAATTTTTATACACTAGATTTTTGAGGATTTTTAAAACTCCCACTATTATATGAAACAGGCAAAGCTTTTATTTAGAAGTGCAGATAGTCCTGCAGGCAGTGTGGTGCTATGGTCATGCTAATTTCCTGATATGTAAGACAGCTACCGTGTGTTGGCTAACTTTGTTGATAGCTGATTTGAAAAAGTAATCAGAGTGATATCCTCCTTCCATGCCTGGATGACCTAGTGGGAAGATGACTGCTTCTCCACAGCCCATAAAATACAATGCAGCTGCACTAAGGTGGCCACTGGCACATCCCCAGAATACAGGAAATCCCCACTCCCACCTGCATGGGCCTGCCCCTGCCTGTGCCACTCCTCACGGGATGCCACTCCCATGTCAACTGGTGTCCTCCTGCATTCACATAGATTTGTATAGTTCACTAAGCCAGTGATCATCCCCTCCCCGCCTCAGGCCAGCAAAATGACCGCTCTGTGTTGTTGGAGAGAGAACTGCCATGGAGCAGTGTGCCATACTGCAAAGGGAACATGGAGTACTTCTCTGGGCAACCTAGGGTTGCCAGGTATCCGGTTTTCGACCGGAACTCCCCGTCAAAAAGGGATCCTGGCTCCACTCAGCGCTGCTGCCCGGGCTGTTAAAAGTCCATTTGGCAGTGCAGCTCCCTGCCTGTTCTAGCTCTGTGAGGCTCCTGGAAGTGGCCGGCATTTCCCTCCAGCTCCTAGGTGGAGGTGCAGCCACAGGGGTTCTGTGCGCTGCCCCTGCCCAGAGCGCTGGCTGCACAGCCAGGGGGCGGTGCCTGAGGACAAGGGCAGCATGTAGAGCCAGCTGGCCGCGCCTCCTCCTAGGAGCTGGAGGGAAATACCAGCTGCTTCCAAGAGCTGCCTGAGGTAAGTGCCAACCTGGAGCCCACCCCCTGAACTCTCTCCTGCACCCCAGCCCTGAGCTCCCTTCTGCACCCAAACTCTCTCCCAGAGCCCGCATCCCCTCCCGCACTCTGGACAGCTCAGTCCCAGCCTGGAGCCCGCACCTCCCAGCCCCACCCCAAAGCCTGCACCCCCAGCTAGAGCCCTCACCCTCCCTCACACCCCAATCCCCTGCTCACACTATGAACCCCTCATTTCTGGCCCCAGCCCAAAACCCGCACTCCCAGCCAGAGACCTCATCCCCTCCTGCACCCCAGCCTGGTGAAAATGAGCAAGTGAGCGAGGGTGGGGAGGAGCAAGCATTGGAAGGAGGGGGTGGAGTAAGTGGAGGGCAGGGCCTCAGAGAAAGGGTAGAGCGGGGCGGGGCAGGGCAAGGGTGTTCAGTTTTCTGCATTTGGAAAGTTGGCAACCCTAGGGCACCCCCTTCACTCATCTCACTTACAGCAAAGTGCCTTCTGAATTTTGAGCCAGATGTCAATTAGTCAGTGGTGCAGAATTTTCCCCAAAGTGTTTAAATGAGTTTTAGAAGTACTATAGGAAATAGCAATATTAGTGCTTTGTACTTATCTAACACCTTCCAGCTAAGGTGCAAATGCTAATGACTCTCTCTGAGTTAAATATGTATAATCTCCATTTTACAGATAAGGAAACTGAGGCACAGAGAAGTTAAATTTTGTCTTCAGGGTCATGAAACAGTTCAGAACTTTTGACTTCCAGTGTTATGCTTTCACCATTAGGCAGTGCCACCAGTACCTGAAGTCATTTCATGTACCGCCTTGTTAGAGGTATGGTGTTTAGCATTAAAGATTCAGTATTTACTAACAGCTGCCACATAGGAGTATGTTTTGAGAAGTGGATGGTTCTTAATAGTGACCTCACAGGGCTGCTCTGGCACTTGTGGATGCATCCTACAGCAATCTGAATTTCGTGGGAAGACTTCTTGTACAGTAATTCACATGCAAGGATGTCCACTGACAGTGTGATCTCTTGTCATATTTCATAAGAATGTATGAGTGTCTTGTGCCATTTGTACCACACATTCTGCTGAGTGCCCCACTGACTAGTTAAATGCGGAACACTTACAAGGAGAGATCAGAAGTGCATATGTGTGTTACTAAATTAAGGCAATATGGAGATTATACACATCCCAGATTTGTCTCTTTCTCATTTGAGGTAATGGAACAATTTAGTTTGATATGCTGCAGTGCTAGTTGAACCAGCCTAATACTGAAATGCATTATATATTGTAGCCAGACAAAAATAGTGTTTTGTACAAAAAGCAGAGTTAAACATCTAAATATTTATTAGAGGCCTATCCTTTACCAGTGATTTGAAAGAGACCATATGTAGAGATTTCTGTGAAGATGTTTGTCTGCATTTTTAAACTGTAACTCAATAGTCTGTTCATGAGCTCATCAAATTTTGATTCTAGGCTCCTTTCTAATTGCCATGTAAGTATGTTACTTGCTGTGTCATTTTATTGTGTGGGTATCATTGATGTCTTTTGCTTTAGATAAATATTCCTTTATTATATATACTATCAGATTGTATAGCATGTGGGCACATGCAAAGCTGATTAGTAACAGTCCTGGGTGATTAGATACTGAAATCTGTAAAAAGGTTCACTTTGGGGTATAAACAGAACACAAGAAAATACATAAACACCATGAATAGCTAATACTTAGTAAGGAATGGGAGGAAATACCATATTCTGATATGGGTTAAGAGATGCAAGAATTGCTTCCTCATGTGCCCCTATTTTGCATTATTTTAAATGCATATCAATAGTTCTCTCACACATTGTATTCTAACTAGTGCTCTTTACCCCTTCCTCACCTTGCTACACATTTCTCTCTATTTGGAATCGGTGACAGTTGCTGTGATCATTACCTGGGTGTGATAAATTGCATAGCAATCTTCCCAGGAAGATAATGTTCCCATTGAATATGCTTACGGCACTTCAGTTCAAGAAAACTTCCAATTTTTCAAGAACACTCATTAATTCTGCTCCTTTTTACATCCAGCTCCACCCTTGTTTTAAATTCCTGAATGATGGTTCATGTGGTGTGTGATGGTGCATTAATTTCACCGGGAGTTAGGCACCTCGGCACTTTTGAAAATCACACTAGGCACCTATCTGGATCTTAAATTGCCTAAATACCTTTAACAATCTGTCCTTCAATGCCAAAATATAGATTTAGGAGCCTAACTTTGGGCACCCGTGTTTGAGAATGCTGGGCCTAGCCCAGTTCTGAAAGGGCTGCCAGACCTGGTCACAGATGTGCAGTTTATGGATCTGAAAGGCTTTTTTTCCTAGCTTCCCTACCTTCAGAAGGCAATCAATCCATTGGTAAATGCCAAAGTATGGTGCTTTAATGAACAGTTTACATTTGGTTACGAAGAGTTGGTAAGAAAGTGAGTGGAAATATGAGGGGTTATGTAACAGTTGAACGGTTTCAGTTGAACTGTTCTTTCATGTATTCCCAAAATATGTAGTTACAGCAGTACACACCAAGTGCATGTGTGTTTAGGGATTTGTGACTCTTGGACCACTTCCAGTATGTGGCTCAGGAGACATACTTATTAAAAGCAGCAAAGAATCCTGTGGCACCTTATAGACTAACAGACGTTTTGCAGCATGAGCTTTCGTGGGTGAATACCCACTTCGTCGGATGCAAGTAGTGGAAATTTCCAGGGGCAGGTATATATATGCAAGCAAGAAGCAAGCTAGAGATAACGAGGTTATGCTGCAAAACGTCTGTTAGTCTATAAGGTGCCACAGGATTCTTTGCTGCTTTTACAGATCCAGACTAACACGGCTACCCCTCTGATACTTGATACTTATTAAAGTTAGATAAAGCCCATTATAAAAAGCAGTCTTGATTAGTCGCTAACTAGAGGTGATACCTGATGGGGAGGATAGGTGGTAATGATAATTGCAGTTGGGTTGTATAGGAGTCCGACCAGCTGATGCTGTGCTGAGTCAATACATTCTTTCAGTTGCCCTACACCAGCATTTGCCCACTTTTGGCTTTGCTTCAATATAACTCCATCCAAGTAGACTTTCCAGAAGACTGTGAACCCAGGGCTAAGTTTAGGAGGATTATCTTAAATTGAATTTTTCTGGCGAATTGACTGTCCTGAATGTTGTTAAAAATTCATTGCCAGTGTGCATGGGATGTGGTCCCATTTGAATCTTTGTTCTAAACCATCTTTGGTCTATTAAAAGCTTTTAGATGTTAGGGGCACATGAGGGATCTTGCTCATTTACTTTAATATAAATCAGGTCAGGATATTTTGAAAAGAAGCTTTGGTTTTGGGTTACTGCATCAATGCAGCTCTTAAATTGACTGTATTTATCCATCTGATCATCTGGCAAATTTAAATCATGCTGACATCAGAAATGGTTTATTTTCCCAAGACGTTGTGAGGGTGGTGATGGATTTGAAAGGAAATGTCCAATATCTTTAATGAGGCTTTCCAGCATAAATCTACCAGATCTCTATCAGGGAAGACACTCTGTGCCCCCCAGATCTTCTATTTCAGGCTCCCTGATTATTGAAAGGATTAGTGCTGGGACAACAAAATATTAAGTAGTTCTTTGAGTGCTTGTTCACGTCCATTCCAATCAGGTGTGCGTGCACTGCGTGCACGGTCGTCGGATAGTTTTCCCTTAGCAGCTCCCATCGGGTCGGCTGTGGAGCCCCCTCGAGTGATGCCTTCATGGCACTCAAAATATGATCCTGCAGACCCCCCCACAACCCCTCCTTCAGTTCCTTCCTACTGTCCGTGAAGGCCATTGGAACAGTGCTCACTTGCTCAGCAAGTGCTCCCTTAGCATTCTTCTGTTAGTCATTACAGTGTTATAGTTAATGTAGTATAGATAGTTAGTTTAGATAGTAGGTTGGGAACGGGGTCTCTCCCCAATCCCTAGCCCCCCTTGGGCTCTCGGGCATGCCATGAGCACAAGGCTTTAAGCCCTGCAGTGCTTGTAATAAACCTATGCCCATCCATGACCCCCACGACTCTTGTCTAAAGTGTCTGGGTAAAGTGCACCAAACTGAATGGTGCAAAATCTGCAGGGCTTTTCATCCAAAAAGGAGCATGATTTCCAACTAAAACAATTGTTAAGGGAATCTGCTCTCCGCCCACAGCCAGCTGCGGACCGCCAGGACCCGGCACCGGGCACGCCCATACGGAGTGCTCCAGCATCCGTATGTGACATGGTGCCGAGGACTGACTGTACCACAAGAGACCCTCGGCACCAGCACTCCCTGGCACCGCACCCAGGGATAATGGCCCAGCACCGCTCAACTTCCCTGGTGCTGCACAGGAGAAACAAGAGGGTGCTTACCGGTACCGATATCTGCAGGACTGTCAGGGGATGCACGGGTGCACCCCAGAAAGGACCCGGTGCCAAGTCAGCATGAGTCGGTGCCATTGACTTTGGTACCCCACAGGGGACCGTCGAGTCCGGAACGGAGCAACTCTTTGACAGGGCAGTGCCAGGTGGAGGTGTTAGAGCCATCCTCCACCCCAGACACTTTCAAAGCCGCCAAAAACCTCATCAAGATGGTGGCTGGATAGCCCCCAGCTCTCAGGGACAAGCCTCCAGTGCCGATAAGACCAGTACAGTCTAGAAGCAAGGCCGCTATGATGCAGTGCTCGCAGTCCCCAGCTCAGTGCCATACACGGTGCCGCTCTCAGTCACCTTCGCCGCGGCACTGCTCATCGGCACCGAGCCCCACAAGAGCACCTCCAACACCGGCGACGCAACACTCTCCTCCTCAGCACTGAGGCCAGACCGATCCCTGGTGCCAACAGAGGATCAGCACCGACCCGCAGCACCAGGCCTTCATCCTTGATCGCTGGCACCGGATACCCGCTACCGGTCCCCATCATTGGATCCCAGGCACCGGTCCCCAGCAAGATCGTCCAGACACCAGTCCCCCAGTTCATGACGGCACCGGTTGTCGGTGCCTGGGCCCTCGGCACCACCATGGTCCTCGCGATCGGTATCTGCTTTCTCGGAGTCTGATGCCAACTTGTACAACTCGATGCACAGATGACATAGGTCCAAGAGGCAATGAAGGAAGATGCTGGCAGCTGCAGTGGCCCTTTTGGACCCCCTGGACTTACCATCAGGCCGAGGGTACCTTTTCAAGGGGGTTGAGATCAGTAGCATCAGAACACCGGCCACCCCACTCTCCTAGGGACAGGCCTACACCTCGGGGATCCGAAGCTATTCTGTCTCAACTGCCCCTTCAGTCTCCAGTCGCAGCAGAGGCGACCCCAAAACGAGACCAGCCACAGAGTCAGGATACAGCATCCCAGGCACTAGGTAACTGCCACAGGGGTGTTCACTGACCAAGAGGAAGTCAGAGAATTGGAGGGGTAGGAGGACCTGGTATCCCCTCTGGCCTCCTTGTCCTCTTCCCCGATGAAGCTGCGGCAAGGGCGTCAGCTTCGGGCCCTCCTCCGATTGACCATAGGGCATATCAGGACCTCCTTAGGCAGATTGCCCATCACATGGGGTTGCAAGTGGAGGAGGTGGCCGAGGACCCCATTGTAATATTCTCACTCCCAAAGGTCCATCACGAGTAGCTCTGCCTTTGATCAAAACAACAAAGACCATTTGGCAGACCCCAGCCTCGATTCTGCCAACCGCCAGGGGTGTCGACCCATTCGCCGCCCAGAGCAACAAGAAGTGCCCAATGTTCTGCTCCTTCCAGAAACACAGCCTGGGTTCAATCATGGATATGTTTCTGCTACTCTGGGGACCACTTCATGTATTCCTTCCCATCGGTCCCACTTGTACACAAGGTGCTGCTCAAGATCCACAGGGACACAGTGGAGGTGATTCTGCTGGCCCCTGCGTGGCCCGTCAACATTGGTACACCATGCCTCTGCAACTGTCAGTGGACACCCCAATCATGCTACCACTCTACCCCGATCTGATCACTCAGGACCACAGTCGCCTCCATCACCCACACCTCCAATCCCTCTACCTCATGGCCTGGAAGCTTCATGGTTAAACCCCATGGAGCCCCTACATTTGGAGCCAGTAAGGGAGGTTCTGCTCGACAGCAGGAAACCTTCCACCAGGGCTACTTATCTAGCCAAGTGGAAGAGATTCACTTGCTGGTGTGCCCAGCAACACCCCCCCCACACACACTCCAGGCATCTATACCATTCATCCTGGAGTACCTTCTGCATCTCAAACAGCAGGGCCTAGCTGCAGCATCCATCAAGGTGCACCTTTCTGCTATCTCAGCCTTCCACCCAGGAACGTCTGGACGCTCTGTATTAGCTAATCCATGGTAGGATGTTTCCTCAAGGGCTTGGAATGCATATATCCACAGATTAGGCAACCAATTTTTGCATGGGACCTTAATCTGGTCCTCACCAGGCTCGTGGAACCCCCTTTTGAACTGCTGGTGACTTGGTCCCTGCTCTATTTGTCATGGAAGGTGTCCTTCCTGGTAGCCATCACATCAGCCAGACGGGTGATCAAATTAAAGCTCTGACCTCTGGCCCACCCTACACAGTCTTTCACAAGGACTAGGTACAGCTCAGGCCTCACCCAGCCTTCCTCCTCAAAGTAGTGTCCCAATTCCACACTGGTCAAGACATTTTTCTATCCATCTTCTATCCTAAGCCTCACACCAGTACCCAGGAACAGAGGCTGCACTCACTGGATGTTCAGAGAGCGCTAGCATTCTACATTGAGGGCACAAAACCATTCAGGAAGTCGAACAAACTGTTCGTGGTGGTAGCAGACCGGATGGAAAGACTCCTGGTCTCATCTCAAAGAATATCTTCCTGGATCACATCCTGCATCTGCACATGTTACAAGTTAGCCAAGGTCCCAGTCCCAATTCTTACAGCACATTCCACAAGGGCACAAGCCTCGTCAGCTGTGTTCCCGGCCCAGATCCCGATACAAGAGATCTTCAGCAACAACTTGGTCATCGGTGCATACGTTTACCTCTCACTATGCTATCACCCAACGTGCCAGAGATGACGCAGCATTCAGCAGGATGGTGCTCCAATCAGTGATTCCTTAACTCTGACCCCACGTTCAGGGTAGAGCTTGGGAGTCACCTGATTGGAATTGACATGAACAAGCACTTGAAAAAGAAAAGACAGTTACTCACCTTCTCATAACTGTTGTTCTTCAAGATGTGTTGTTCATGTCCATTCCAATACCCACCCTCCTTCCCCTCTGTCGGAGTAGCCAGCAAGAAGGAACTGAAGGGGAGTCAGGTTGGCAGGGTCATATATTGAGCGCCAGGAAGGCACCACTCCAGGGGGCTCCACAGCCAACCCGACGGGAACTGCTAAGGGAAAACTTTCCGATGAGTATGCATGCAGCACGCGCACACCTGATTGGAATGGACGTGAACAATACATCTTGAAGAACAGCAGTTGTGAGAAGGTGAGTAATCGTCTTTTTGCAGTACATAGCACTTACATACTGCAGTGCTTTGTCATTCAAGGGTCACAAAGTGCTAGGTGGGTCAGTATTGTTATCCTCATTTAGCGGTGGGGAAACTGTCACACAGCAGAGATTATATGACTTGTCCAAGGTCACATTTTCTTTGCTGCAGTGTTTACTCAAGTGTTGCCCCTAATACACGACTCTTCACTCAAGTGTGGTGGTGCTTTTAAATCAAGTTGGCTGAGGGCACAGGCTGCTTCTTGAGTTAACACAACTCATCAACTGCTAAAGACTTGTCTGCATGGGAAGCTAGTGCCCAGCAAGCTACAATGTGAATTTACAGCACTAGCTACCCTGCACTTACTCTGCATATGGACAATCTTACCATGCATCAGAAGTGCCTCTGTGTGCTTTAGGTTAATATGCTTTAAAGTGTATTAAGCTAACCATCTTAGCTTGCTGCTCACTAACTTCCCTTGCAGGCAGGCCCTAACACAATCACACTGTACAGCTCAAGAGTTACTTTGCGGCATGGTTGCTCACACTTCAGAGTAGTTAACTCGAATGTAGGTAACTCGAGTTAACTCTACAATGAAGATTTAATCACATGAGTCAATGACAGGATTGGGAATTAGAAGCCAGATCTCCGGAGTCTAATCCTCTCACCCTATCTACCAGACCACTCAGATTTAACCATTTGTAATTATTACTTAGTTACAGAAGTCAAGAAATTATTACTTTATAAAATTTGAGTAAGACTGGCACTGAATTTTAGAACTTTTGCTGTTTGTTTATTTAAATGAATCTCTGCATACAGGATTGCTTCCAATCTACACAGTCATTTGCTCACAATGGGAACTTTTTGTCTATTTCTAGGGTAGAAATCTAGTCACAGGGGAGCTTGGCTACTTTCCAAGTGATGCCGTAAAGCCTTGCCCATGTGTAAGTACAAATGTTTAATTGTCTTTGTCAGTATAATAGTTTCCTCAGGAACATTCATAGGAAAAGTTGCCTGGGTCATACCACGATTTCATTAATCCTACCTTGTGGGAAGCATTATTTTAGTTTTTGTGTTTGTATGTTACATTCAATGTTGTTTAAAAATATAACATTCTAATGCTTTTGGTTATTGGATTTAAATTGTAAGTGTTAAGGAAACATGCTCAAGAGACAGATTTTAACTTTTGGGAGTTTAATAAATTAAATTGTCTAAAGAGTTTTCAGATAAATACAATCAGACAATAGAACAAATATATTGTGCAGTAAAGCTGTTGGGTTTTTTACAGTGAGATGAAAATGCTGTGGTTTTAATCTGTTTCCCAGTCACTTTGGGTTACAGAGAGAGATTACACCATAAATAGTGAGTTTAAAAAAAAACCCATAAAAGTAAAAATAGAATAAAGAACAAACAAATGAATAAATAAACCCTCCAACCAGATCTTTCAACATACTTCTGTGTCCCTGTATGCTTTGACCTGCCTGTGTTTTGTGTTAAGAGGACAAATACTCTCAAAATACTAAAAACTGCAGCAGGATAACAATAAGAAAAAATAATTTACAGTATAGCTTCATAGACTGTAGGGCTGGAAGGGACCTCGAGAGGTCATCGAGTCCAGTCCCCTGCCCTCATGGCAGGACCAAATACTGTCTAGACCATCCCTGATAGACATTTATCTAACCTACTCTTAAATATGTCCAGAGACGGAGATTCCACAACCTCCCTAGGCAGTTTATTCCAGTGTTTTAACCACCCTGACAGTTAGGAACTTTTTCCTAATGTCCAGCCTAAACCTCCCTTGCTGCAGTTTAAGCCCATTGCTTCTTGTTCTATCCTTAGAGGCTAAGGGGAACAAGTTTTCTCCCTCCTCCTTATGACACCCTTTTAGATACCCGAAAACTGCTATCATGTCCCCTCTGTCTTCTCTTTTCCAAATTAAACAAACCCAGTTCTTTCAGCCTTCCTTCATAGGTCATGTTCTCTAGACCTTTAATCATTCTTGTTGCTCTTCCCTGGACCCTCTCCAATTTCTCCACATCTTTCTTGAAATGCGGTGCCAAGAACTGGACACAGTACTCCAGTTGAGGCCTAACCAGCACAGAGTAGAGCGGAAGAATGACTTCTCATGTCTTGCTCACAACACACCTGTTAATGCATCCCAGAATCATGTTTGCTTTTTTTGCAACAGCATCACACCGTTGACTCATATTTAGCTTGTGGTCCACTATAACCCCTAGATCCCTTTCTGCCATACTCCTTCCTAGATAGTCTCTTCCCATTCTGTATGTGTGAAACTGATTGTTCCTTCCTAAGTGGAGCACTTTGCATTTGTCTTTATTAAACTTCATCCTGTTTACCTCAGACCATTTCTCCAATTTGTCCAGATCATTTTGAATTATGACCCTATCCTCCAAAGCAGTTGCAATTCCTTAGAGTTTGGTATCATCTGCAAACTTAATAAGCGCACTTTCTCTGCCAATATCTGTGTCGTTGATGAAGATATTGAACAGAGCTGGTCCCAAACCAGACCCCTGCAGAACCCCACTTGTTATACCTTTCCAGCAGGATTGGGAACCATTAATCTGATAAGAACAGATACAACTTTAGATAATGCTTTCAACTACTCTCTAATACGGTTATCCAGCCAGTTATGCACCCACCTTATAGTAGCCCCATCTAAGTTGTATTTGCCTAGTTTATTGATAAGAATATCATGCGAGACTGTATCAAATGCCTTACTAAAGTCTAGGTAACCACATCCACCGCTTCTCCCTTATCCACAAGACTCGTTATCCTATCAAAGAAAGCTATCAGATTGGTTTGACATGATTTGTTCTTTACAAATCTATGCTGGCTATTCCCTATCACCTTACCACCTTCCAAGTGTTTGCAGATGATTTCCTTAATTACTTGTTCCATTATCTTCCCTGGCACAGAAGTTAAACTAACTGGTCTGTAGTTTCCTGGGTTGTTTTTATTTCCCTTTTTATAGATGGGCATTATATTTGCCCATTTCCAGTCTTCTGGAATCTCTCCTATCTCCCATGTTTTCCAAAGATAATAGCTAGAGGCTCAGATACCTCCTCTATTAGCTGCTTGACTATTCTAGGATGCATTTCATCAGGCCCTGGTGATTTGCAGGCATCTAACTTTTCTAAGTGATTTTTAACTTGTTCTTTTTTTATTTTATCTTCCAAACCTACCCCCTTCCCATTAGCATTCACTATGTTAGGCATTCCTTCAGACTTCTCGGTGAAGACTGAAACAAAGAACTCATTGAGCATCTCTGCCATTTCCAAGTTTCCTGTTACTGTTTCTCCCTCCTCACTGAGCAGTGGGCCTATCCTGTCCTTGGTCTTCCTCTTGCTTCTAATGTTGTTGTTGTTGCTTCTAATATATTGATAAAAAGTCTTCTTGTTTCCCTTTATTCCTATAGCTAGTTTGAGCTCATTTTGTGCCTTTGCCTTTCTAATCTTGCCCCTGCATTCCTGTGTTGTTTGCCTATATTCATCCTTTGTAATTTGTCCTAGTTTCCATTTTTTATATGACTCCTTTTTATTTTTTAGATCATGCAAGATCTCGTGGTTAAGCCAAGCTGGTCTTTTGCCACATTTTCCATCTTTCCTACCCAGCGGAATAGCTTGCTTTTGGGCCCTTAATAGTGTCCCTTTGAAATACTCTCCTCAGTTGTTTTTCCCCTCAGTCTTGATTCCCAGGGGACTTTACCTATCAGCTCTCTGAGCTTAACAAAATCCACCTTCCTGAAATCCATTGTCTCTATTTTGCTGTACTACCTTCTACTCTTCCTTAGAATTGTGAACTCTATGATTTCATGATCACTTTCACCCAAGCTGCCTTCCACTTTTAAATTCTCAACGAGTTCCTCCCTATTTGTTAAAATCAAATCTAGAACAGCTTCCCCCCTAGACGCTTTTTCAACCTTCTGAAATAAAAAGTTGCCTGCAATGCAATCCAAGAACTTATTGGATAGTCTGTGCCCCACTGTGTTATTTTCCCAACATATATCCAGATAGTTGAAATCCCCCATCAGCACCAAATCTTGGGCTTTGGATGATTTTGTTAGTTGTTTAAAAAAAGCCTCATCCACCTCTTCCACCTGGTTAGGTGACCTGTAGTAGACTCCTAGCATGATATCACCCTTGTTTTTTACCCCCTTTAGCCTAACCCAGAGACTCTCAACACTTCTGTCTTCTATGTCCATCTCCACCTCAGTCCAAGTGTGTACATTATTAATATATAAGGCAACACCTCCTCCCTTTTTCTCCTGTCTATCCTTCCTGAGCAAGCTGGTACCCATCCATACCAACATTCCAATCATGTGTATTATCCCACCAAGTTTTGGTGATGCCAACAATGTCATAGTTGTATTTATTTATTAGCACTGCCAGTTCTTCCTGCTTATTACCCATTCTTCTCGCATTTGTATATAGGCATCTAAGATACTGATTCGATCTTGCCTCTCAGTTTTGCCCTGACCCTCTTTTCTCTCTGCTATTATAGCCCACGCTCTCTCCTGTTTCCTACCCATCTCCCAGGTCTCCATGTTCTCCACTTACCTGTGGGCTTTGCTCACCTGTCCCCCGTTGAACCTAATTTATAGCCCTCCTCACTAGGTTAGCCAGTCTGTGTCCAAATAGGGTCTTTCCCCTCCTCAAAAGGTGAACGCCATCTCTGCCTAGCAGTCCTTCCTGGAATAGCATCCCATGGTCGAGGAAGCCAAAGCCCTCCTGGTGACACCATCTTCGCAGCTAGGCATTCACCTCCACTATGCACTTGTCTCTGCCCGGGCCCCTACCTTTGACAGGAGTATGATGTACTCATAATGTTTTCTATGAGCATGATAATATATTGTGCACTCCTTCATTGTGACTTTCCATAATACTTTGGATCAGATCACCATTGTGTTACTCCAGATTTAATGTAGTATAACTCCATTGAAATTAGTGGAGTTACATCGGTATTAAACCAGAATAATACAATGGTTAACCGGGCTCCCTTGCTTTGCTGTACACATGCTTTAATTTGGTTCAGAACTAAATTCAACTCTATTAATCTACTTTGATTACAACATTCAAGATATCATGATGGTACTGTTGTTAGGTAGAGTCATCGTTTAATGGATACAACTGTTTTCACACATTATGATAGGCCTTTAAGGTTTAGATCAAACCTTAGCTCCAAAATAAATCTCTACATTAGTAATACATCATAATATTGTTTAACAGCAGATCAACATATCTTTTACCATTTATAATTAGGGCTGTCGATTAACTCACGCAATTAACTCAAAAAAATTAACTGCGATTATTTTTTTTCGTGATTAATCGCGCTGTTAAACAATAGAATACCAATTGAAATTTATTAAATATTTGTGGATGTTTTTCTATATTTTCAAATATATTGATTTCTATTACAACACAGAATATAAAGTATACAGTGCTCACTTTATATTATTTTTTATTACAAATATTTGCACTGTAAAAATAATTAACAAAATAAATAGTATTTTTAAATTCACCTCATACAAATACTGTAGTGCAATCTCTTTATTGTGAAAGTGTAACTTACAAATGTAGATTTTTTTTTGTTACATAACTGCACTCAAAAACAAAACACTGTAAAACTTTAGAGCCTACAAGTTCACTCAGTCCTCCTCCTTGTTCAGCCAGTTGCTAAGACAAATTTGTTTACATTTACAGAAGATACTGCTGATTGCTTCTTATTTACAATGTCACCTGAAAGTGAGAATAGGCATTCACATAGCACTTTTGTAGCTGGCGTTGCAAGGTATTTACGTGCCAGATATGCTAAACATTCATATGCCCCTTCATGCTTGTCCTCTGGAATGGTGGCCAATGCTTCCATGCTGATGATGCTTGTTAAAAAAATTTAATTAAATTTGTGACTGTACTCCTTGAGGGAGAATTGTATGTCTCCTGTTCTGTTTTACCCGCATTCTGCCATATATTTCATGTTATAGCA
Organism: Mauremys mutica; assembly: GCF_020497125.1. NCBI lineage: Eukaryota > Metazoa > Chordata > Testudines > Geoemydidae > Mauremys > Mauremys mutica. The sequence goes on along the minus strand of NC_059079.1, from coordinate 42,162,906 downwards.
GTCTCAGATGATGACCCATCACATGTTTATTTTAAGAATACTTTCACAGCAGATTTGACAAAATGCAAAGAAGGTACCAATGTGAGGTTTCTAAGGATAGATACAGTATTCAACCCAAAGTTTAAGAATCTGAAGTGCCTTCCAAAATCTGAGACGGACAAGGTGTGGAGCATGCTTTCAGATGTCTTAAAAGAGCAACACTCTGATGCAGAAACTCCAGAACCCGAACCGCCAAAAAAGAAAATGAACCTTCTGCTGGTGGCATCTTACTAAGATGATGAAAATGAACGTGCATTGGTCCGCTCTGTTTTGGATCATTATCAAGCAGAACCCGTCATCAGCATGTCTTCTGGAATGGTGGTTAAAACATGAAGGGACATATGAATCTTTAGCACATCTGGCACATAAATATCTTGTGGTGCCGACTACAACAGAGCCATACGAACACCTGTTCTGACTTTCAGGTGACATTGTAAACAAGATGTGGCCAGCATTATCTCCTGCAAATTGTAACCAAACTTCTTTGTCTGAGCAATCGGCTGAAGTAGCACTGAGTGGACTTGTAGGCTCTAAAGTTTTATGTTGTTTTATTTTTGAATGCAGTTATTTTTCGTACATAATTCTACATTTGTAAGTTCAACTTTCATGATAAAGAGATTGCGCTACAGTACTTGTATGAGGTGAATTGAAAAATACTATTTAATTTGTTTTTCACAGTGCAAATATTTGTAAGCAAAAATAAATAAAGTGAGCACTGTACACTTTGTATTCTGTGTTGTAATTGAAATCAATATATTTGAAAATGTAGAATCAACCAAAATATTTAAATAAATGGTATTATATGATTGTTTAATAGTGCGATTAATCTTTGTAATCGCTTGACAGCCCTATTTATAATCTCACAATCCTGTTCAAAGATACTTGTCATGCCATTGTTACTTTACATTTAAGGCTATGTCTACATTATGCAGCTCTTAGCAACACGGCTGTGCCACTACAGCCATGCTGCTAAAAGGCGTGCAGTATGGCTGCTGTTTGTCAGGTTTTGTCGTTCAGTTGCCAGTGTAGACATAGCTTTAGTCCTGTTAAACAGAGTGACAAAGCAGATGCCCGATAAAGATAATATACTACTCATCAAAATATTATGTAACAGAGCTTAACTTTTTTTGTAACCCTATTACTATATTTTATTAAGCATAAAGCTGTGGCAGTTTAGTGTCCCACAGTCATGCTGGATGGCGTTGGGCACAGTCAGCACATGCCTTGAGCTAGTGTCAATCACTGGAGCTGCCCTGTGGATTTGGAAACACCACTCTAGGGCAGTACCTAAGATAAATATAGGGGGCTACTGTAAATACTGTGGAGACCATATTTATTTATCGGGCTAAATCAGCTCATTTTGAGAGAGTACGACCGTAGTTTAAAGTGGGAAACTCAAAGTTAAGGAAACTCTTCTGTTAAAGCTACCAAGGCAACACAAAGATTACTTAGTGTCTAGTGACAGAGCTTTCTGCTAAATTTAGAAATATACTATTAAGCAGAGGATTGGTTGAAAATAACATGATTTTACAGTATGAATAAATATTATTCCTGACATGTTAGCAACCAGAGGCATAAACTGACGAGAAAGATGAATTGATTCTTCACCACTGCTAACCTGGAAGGGCAAAATATAAACATCTTCTTATGACAAACAATGCAGTTAAAGATACCGAAACATCTATCAGATTTTTAACGTATTATAACTTGTACTATTATTAAGTGTTACAGTCTTTACAACCGGACAATATAAAAATGCCCAGAAACAGCATAAAATACATATATCAAAAGGTTTTAGGAATGAATATTGAATGAAAAACTGCTGAGTTCCAGAATATCAAATTCCAGTCCCTTCTCAGCTATAGCTATAAATGCTTTATTCTTCTTGCAATATGCAGTATTTGTCAGCAGACATTTTTATACCATATGAATAGTATCAGAGTCTGTGTCTTTTGTTCAGTTTTCTCATTGCGGTTGCTTGGATTTGGATGTATAACACAGTGCAAGCCAACAGCTTCTAGTACAATGTTTGATTGTTTTCATTTTTCTCTGCAATGGACAATCTTTACTTCACAACTCAACACACTCAGGGTTGAAAAGGATTAATGATTGCTGGTGTTCTAGCTGTCTGCAACCAAAATGACCTGCTATGATAGATGAGCCAAACCAATTTAGAATTTCAGATTCCATCCAATATAGGACTGTATGCTAATATTCAGGGAGGGTAGTGGTCTTCCTAATTGCCACTACTGTCCTGCCACTGGTACACTCACATCAAGTAATTTGAACTACTTTCCAAACTTTATTCTAACAATACAAAACATTCAAAATGGAAAATTCTGTAGGCTAACATAATTATAGAAGTATCTTACATATAAAGACTGGCTTTATATACACTGGGCTTTTTCCTGACAGTTTCTGAGTGGAGCAGCTTCACTAATGATAGGAAGGTAGGAGTGCTAGCTATCAGCATTTTTAACGTTTAGACCGTCTCTCAGTCAGGTGGGAATGATGCCTGAGCCCTATCTACTACGCTGTTGGTAGCAACGGCTTAGCTGGCTTTGTTCTGATATAATGCTGCTTTATTTTCCTAGGGCTTGGCTACACTTACAAATTTGCAGCGCTGCAGCAGGGTGTGAAAACACACCCTCTCCAGCGCTGCAAATTGCGGCGCTGCAAAGCACCAGTGTAGTCAAAGCCCCAGCGCTGGGAGCACGGCTCCCAGCGCTGTCCGTTATTCCCCACAGGGAGGTGGAGTACGGACAGCGCTGGGAGAGATTTCTCCCAGTGCTGGCGCTTTGACTACACTTAGCGCTTCAAAGCGCTGCCGCGGCAGTGCTTTGAAGTGTAAGTGTAGCCAAAGCCCTGGTGCTTGTCAGAGGTTCATGTAGGGATACGAGAGAATGTGTCACCAACTAAATCCCAGCCCATGTCTGTTGTCGCTAAGCTTTGATGCAATGGTGTTACAAATGGACAGTACACTTTTTGAATTTGTGTAGGCTGTCATGGCTTTGGAGTCCATTATAGAGTCACAGCTGCTCTCTTTCTTGTTCTCTTACAACATATATTGGCATTTGGCTAGCAATAATTCCATTCCTGATCTCTTTGCATTTTACAGAAGCCTTCCATTGTTCTGGTTAACTCTTGCCCTCTCTCCCCCAATCTCTCTGCCTAGTCTAATTGCTTTTTAACACCTTCCTGGGTGGGAGATTTATTATCATGCAAATAAATAGGTCACTCTATTCTTAGAGCAGAACTCTTTAACATATTGACAACAAATTCACACTAGTGGCGCCTTTGTGCTTTGGGGAAAATACAGTTTTCGGTGATAATGTAATACAGATTGTCAGCATTAAAATCATAGATTCAGGTGCATTCAAATAAGACTAAGAGGCTGGTTATCTGTCCAAAGTACCTTTTACAAAAACACTTAGGAGGAAAAATTGGCAATCACACAAAATGCCCAGGACAGTAAGCAGGATGTGAGCTCTGCAAAGGTCATTTCAGAACCTGAACCTTACAATTTGGATCACAAGGGTTGGAAACAAATCAACACTCTACAGGTTGGGAAGTTCAAGTTAGCCAAACCTGTGCCCTCCAAGAGGGTCTCAGGGGTTTTGGTATCTGTTGGTGGGGAGCATGGAATTCAGCTGGGGAAATATTCATTCAATTTACATATTATATATGCGTATATATACTATCCTTTTTTGTATGTTTGATTTTAGTTTATTTTAAACTATTTGAAAATTAAATAAAGTAGGAACACATTTTGAAAGGACAACCATTTAATCCAATTTTAAGGTTAAAACTTGTTTCATGCAAATGTATTAATAAATTCATACAATACCTCAGAAATGTATGGATTATTCAGTTAACCATCTCAAGAGATTATATAACATGCCACCTAAGCTTTTACTTCAACTAAGAATAGTGCCTTTTCAAGGCAATCTAATTCAAAAAGCACTTAGTGAATTTAGTGTGCATCATTGTACATTCAGTTGCACACTTTAATGATGCATTGCAACAATATGCCCTATTAGATGAGCATGTTATGGATGAAATGAGAGTGGAGGCACTGCCAAAATCCACTTCAGATAGATTAAAAAAAAACAATATGGGATTTGTAGCACTTATCTGTCAAAAATTAAAAGAAAACCTCCCCCAACTACAACAACAAAATACATAAGTTTAATATTCTGTCCTGTTTTCAGACCTATACAGGGTATTCACACTTTATTAATTTATTCAGAATAAAGTAGACTAATAGATGAAGAAATGTGATCAATCTGATTCTTATCCCCCCGGTTTGATGTAGGGTATTTGGTCATTAGATCAGTGCTAACTAATTTGTGAGTCAATTAGAAAAATATTCTTTAAATAATTATATTCTATGATATCTTTTTACACCCTAGGTGCCTAAACCAGTAGACTACTCTTGCCAACCATGGTAAGTCCTGGACTAGTCCTATGAAAATCACGTTGAAATAGAAAACACAGTTTTCTCTCTATGGCTATCACAATCTAATTTAAATTGCTTTAACCTTTCTTGGTTTCTGAAGAAGGTATTGTGTAGCAGTTTTGGAAAACAACACTGAATATGCACTGCCTAAAAGCATTTCTCTTATAATAATATGCTTAATGATTTTGACATTTTGTTTACAAGTCTATATATACACAGTCTGTATCCCAGAGGTCTCTAAAGTGATATAAGAAAAAATCAGTACAACATGAATTATGCAAGAAGATCTTACATTTTAAGTGGCTAAACAAAATGAAGAAAGTGATATTTTGTTTTGTGAATAATTCTGAAATTTTGTTTGACAGAAAAGCTATCTATTAAGTGATGTAAATGGACAATGTATCAACTCTACAACAACTGTCAAAATGAATCATAGTGTAGTGTAAACCCTCTGCTCTGGAGTGAATTTGACTTAAAAGGATTATAAATGCACAGTGACTGATTCTGTTTTTACACTGGTTTTACAAATTTATTCCTGATTTATACTGGGTTGCAGTAAGTGAGATCAGAATCAGATCCACTGATCCAAACAAAAACTTAGCTTTCATAGACAGTGAATAAAATCCCAAAGGGGAAAAGTTGCTGTTTTTAATTTGATTCTAGCTTCAGTTATGCTCATAGTTTTGACAGAAGAGAGGACAAAAATAGCATTGTGTTCAAAAACTAAAGTTGAGGTTCTTTGTGCCTTTTCAGGATAACACTTTATTTTCTAAGCATTTGTAACTTAAACGTGGGAAATTGCCTTAGACTGAAACTTGCCTTAAAAAGTCTCAAGCCTGGGAGCTCATATTTTGTGATAATTTGAAGAAAATTGTCTCTGATACTTCCTTTAAAAACTAAAAGCAGCCCCAAAGTAGAAATTTGATTTTTTTGTGATATTTAAAGATTTTTTTAATGCTAGATTAACTATATATATAACTGTATTATAGTTATATGTATTCATTTTTAAAAATTGTGTACAGTACTGGTTCCGAATATTGACTGAAATTATTCTGCTTTTAAAAAGTAAAAATAAGCAATTATTTCATTTTAATAAATGCACATTTTTCCCCACAGTTAAAAATATAGACCCCAATTCTGCAAGCGGATCTCTGCAGGCAGACCCTTATGGAATCTTTTGTCTCAACCATTTCAGACCTGGTCATAGTTTAGGGCTGAAGTAGATTTTGAATCTAATCTGTTAGGGTTTAGTCTGCGCATTTACATTTTAGCCTTTAGAGTAAAATAAATAAATATGAATCAAATGAAATTATTTTTGTTTGTTTAAAAACAAAATTAGTGCATCAGTTGGCTGATTCTCCAGTCTGTTACACCAACTTCACCTGAAGTCAGTGGATTTATACTAGTACAAGACTGGTATAATATAGTGTATATACAAAATATTTCAAATAAGTAAATTCCACCACCTGGTCCAGGCCACCGTTTAATTATATTTTCAGTATAGGCCCCAGTTCAGCAAAGTACTTCAGTATGTGCTTAAGTGCTTTTGAAGTCAGTGGGGTTTAGGCACATGTTTAAGGTTTTGTCTACAATACCACTTTTGATGGTAAAAAACACCCCTAAGTTTCACCAGCAAAATTGCTGGTGCCAACGTAGCTAATGCCACTCATTGGGGGTGGTTTAATTATGCCAGGAGGAGAGCTGTTTCCTGCCAGCAAAGAGCAGCTATGTGGGAGACCTTACAGCGGCACACTTGTAGTGGTAAAGCTGTGCCGCTGTAAGGTCCGTAGTGTAGACATAGCCTAAAAGTTAGCACATGCGTAAGTGCTTTTCTAAACAGGGATGGACTTAATCTTGTGCTTCAGTGCTTTTCTGAATAGAAGCCATAGTCCTTTGTGCCCAAAAGTAGGAGAGCGTATTGCACGTTATACCATTACTTAGAAATTTCTGTGCTTTTTATTATTTTCCAGCACAATCTTGAAATACAGTTCATTTACCAGTAGCTTTTGACGTATCTTTCATTCACCATCTCATGTAAAATACTGGAACATTAACTTGCGTATTGGAAAGACCTACTGCACAGCTTCAAAGATGAGTCTGGCTAGTATTTATTTGCTTTCCTTACAGGTATGCAGGAGCAATGGAGAGGCTGCAAGCTGAGAGTGAACTTATTAACAGGGTAAATAGAACTTACCTGGTGCGACACAGGACCAAAGAGTCAGGAGAATACGCAATAAGCATTAAGTAAGTGGGACAAGCACTTTTACAGAAATAGATTTCCTGTTTTCATTATTGCCTAGTCAGATGTTTGTAATCAGTAAATACAGAAAATCATGAATCTCATTGCAGCTTAGATGATAATATAATATCCTGTCACTTAGTACATAAAACTATCAGTTGCTAGAAAAGTAGTTCAGGCATATAGGACAAAAAGTGAACATCAGCATAGCTCCACTGAAGTTAATGGAAAGATACCAGTTTACAGTGGCCTCTTGGATACTAACAGGCAATTGTTTAGTCCTGATTCAGCTCCTATTGATGTTAAGGGGAGTCAGTTCAAGTCTTTAGTTTCTAGGACATTTCAGTAAAGAGTGTGTTAGCAAATACATTTCAGTAGAGTGTGTTCTATCAGCACAAATTACTAAGAGAGTCTTGTTTGTTTCTGCATCGATCCTCAATATGAACTTGAAAGCAAGCAATATATGGAATCCCCTAATTAGAAGTAACTTTTTTTTCTGAATACAGGCTACATCTTCATTCATACACTAATAAATATATTTGGTTAATTAGATGTCAACTGTGTATTGGCATGGATATACATTTTGTCTTAAGAATGTATTCATGTAGTGTTTTTGGGGTATGCCCTCAGGTAATTATTGATCACCACTTATTAAAAACACATTTATATTCAGAAGTTATTAATTGCCCACAGGTACAATAACGAAGTGAAACACATCAAGATTTTAACAAGAGATGGCTTTTTTCACATTGCGGAAAATAAGAAATTTAAAAGTTTAATGGTAAGTATTGATTAGGTTTTTTCAGTGTGCAATTCCCATGTAACTATTGCTGTTGAAGTACATGCTGGTTCTCTAGATTTGCAGAAATGTGGTATGCAGAAATACTTTCAGGTTAGAATCATGTCCATCATTCCTTTATATATTTCTGATGTTCAGTCTTAGACGTCAGTGAAGGTGGTGTTGGTGTATGCTTAAAAATATTTGTATATAAAATTAGAGCCAGCTTGGGGCCCCTTCAGTGATGTGCTTTAGAGGGGAAGAAACCTGCACATGGTCAGCAACTGGTGAAGTGTCTGCACTCTCCTGAGAGCAGAGATTACTCCCTAGTAGTATTCCTCTTCATGCTAACCACCCCAAAAAGGACAGGGAGTAGGCTGGATAATGACCCCCGCACATCTAATAAGCCTTAGATGTCAGGGGACATTGTTCTGCCTGTTCCCTGGGCTGTGCTAACAGGGACTATGCTACCCCGGTAGAGAAATTTTGTTTTTCTGTCACACATCAATATAGGCCAGTGCCTGTCAAGCACAGTCTGGTGCTCGGGTTGTTTCTACCCAAAGGGTTTTTTTTTATTGTGGCTACCACTGGTTCTGCTCTTGCAGTGTAAGTAGTAGTGTTGATAAGGGTCTAGGTAGTTTTTGGCATTTTCAGTTTTGTGTTGGCTAACCCTGTTGGGACCAGCTCTGTCTAACCCTGTTCAGAATGTCTGGTGTATATAGACTAAGCGTTGTGTCTTATCTATCATGGCACTCTCAACACTGACAAACTGTTCGGCTTTCAGCTGAGGAGTCCCACAAGCTGTATAACCAGCATTGTGTCCCTCTATAACAGGGGCGGCCAAACTTACTGACCCCCTGAGCCACATATGACAATCTTCAGAACTTCAAGAGCTGAGGCGCATCTGCCAGGGCTTGAGGCTTCTGCCTCTCGGGAGGCGCCTGCCAGGGCTTGGGGCTTCAGCCCCACTCTGGCTGAAGCCCCAAGACCCAGCAGACATGCCCTGCGGTGCTGAAGCCCCAAGACCCTCCTCCCCACTAGGCAGAAGCCTCTATCCCACCACCCCACTGCAAGGCAGAGGTCCTGAGTTCTCCCCTCCCCCCTCTGCCCAAGTCTGGTAGGTAGAGAAGGAGGGGGTTCTGTACTTTACTGTAAAAGAGCTGCATGCAGCTTGGGAGCCCCAGTTTGGCCACTCCTTGTCTATAGCAAAGGGGGCATATCCAGAGAATGGACCTGTGACTGGAGTGCTGATATAGTAAAGAAATCCTTAGCTGGAGTAATGGCCCATTGGGGTCATTGTCACCCAGTCTAAGTAAAACAGCTGCTGTAATTTATGAAGGGGGCCAAAGTGTCGTGGATTGGGGGAATGCAAAAATGGTCCCTCCCACCACCTTCAGGCCCTACACCAAGCACAGCTGAGCCATGCTCAAGAATTGAGCCCAAGTCATCATAATTGCCTTGTCCAGTGTGTTTTCATTTTGTTACTGATTTAAAATGTTTCCCCAGAATCCCCTGGTAATGGGGAGAAAATCTTTTGAATCCTGAAATCTTCTTTGGACGATTTTCTCAATAAGAGAAATTATTTCAATATTTTGTTTTGGTAATACAACACTTATACATATAAGGAGTCTGAATGAAGTACCTCAAATGCATTTGTAAAATTTCACCAAGCAAGCTTTTGCTGGTATGGTGTTAAGGGAAACTAGTTCAATGTATTATATTTAGATCAATCAGTTAAATAGCACTTACACTGCACCTTTCCTGCATACCTCTTCAAAGCACTCTACAAACAATATATTCAAATGAAGGATAATGCAAAGCAAGGAAGTCTTAAGGCTTGATTTAAATTTAGCACCTGAAAAAAAAGGGTTCCAGTCTTTAAATCAAGAACATTCTGTGAGCGACAAGGAGTTAAACCAAGATCTACACTCAGTGTGATCTTAACTGAAGAAATCCTCATTTGAATGCAAGCAGCGTAGACCTCATGGCAAGTACACTCTAAGCTGATTTCATAAACTGATATGTGTCTTCACTTGGCAGTGAAGTTCTCTTAGAACAAGAGCAGTGTGCCTAGAGATCTCAGTTTTGATAACAAGAGAGCTCAGTAGAACTTGCAAATCCATGAGGGAAGGGGTAAACAAACATTTCAGTAGTCCAGCTGGGAAATGATGAAAGGGATATCAATATCTTGTCAAGATAGCTCATCTGGAGTCAGATCCTGCAGAATTTCCTTAGGTGATGGTGAGACAGTTTTACAGTGTGTTTGATATAGATCTCAAAAGCACACTGCAAATCAGAAATAACTACAGGATTGCCAGCTTTGAAAGCAAAAGAATGGAGCTCCCATCAAAGCTGACAAACAGGGAAGATAACAGAAACCTGTGCTGAAAAGGCCCATCAGTAGCAGTTTGGCCTTGTTTAACATTCAGTGTGAAAAAGTTGCTTGATTCCCTAACCGTAGCATTATAAAGTATGCCATGCAATGGTAGAACAGACTGGTGGATCTATGTGAGCACCACTGGCATGTGCCATAAACCAGTTACTTTGCTGTACAGACCAAGAACATAATCAATACTGTCCAGAAGAAGCAAGTAAATCCAGTACAAAATTAGTTTTTAGAGTGGATCTATGAGTGGTAGGGAAAACCAAATCAGCTATCGTGAGGGCCCAAAGCAATGACCTGTAATGGCATTGTATATTTATTTAAGGTAATAAACAAAAGTAGGAGCTCTGCCACCCTGCTTTTTATTTATCAGATACACTGTGAAAACTATGGCTGTCATGTGGAGAACCTAGGGTGCCTGGCTGTAACATGTAAGAATCCAGTAATATAGGGCCAGATCCTCAGCCTGTGTACTCTCTACTGAACGTATTCACGTAAATCTGTTGATCCAATCCATAGACTGGCTCATTCAAATCTAAGACTTGTCTACATAGTAATGTGCACTGCATGGGTATGATTTCTAAATCACACTAACGTGTCGCTCGTTTATTGGTCTCTGTAGACCTTGCTGGTGTGCATTAAATGTTCACTTGTGAGCTTTCACAAACATACATTAAAGTGCAGTAGGGAACATCTTATGCACACCAACAGGGTCTACATGGACCACTTAATGCACAGTATGTTAGTGTGCTTTAGATATCACAGACCCATTGTGCGCATTGCCCCACCACGCAGACAAGCCTTAAGAGTTGCATACTACATTTGAATACTGCATTGAAATATCATGAGTTCTTAATGTTTGGAGGTTTTACAATGAGAACTGTATTGTATTGTACCTCCTTAGCTTTCATATTCTACTTTGGCAAATAATTTATAAAACATATGGAAAATTCTCAGATTGGATCCATGGAGAATGTGAAAAGCTGTGTTCTCTGGACTTATTCCTGATGCCATCTGATACACTGCACATTATCTTATGAAATCACCTTGAAACATTTACGTGGTCCATATACTTGAGGAGAAAGCACCTGTTGATTATAAGGCTCACACTGTTATCTGGTGTCTGTGATTTCAGAAAAAGATTTGTGGATGATCATTATTTATCACTGTAGTAAAAAGCTGAGAAAGTAAAGATAGGTACAGTGAGTAGTTAGCAAGCAGCTGACCTCCCTTTTACCTTTGTTCCATAAGGCAAATATTAATTAATCAATCTGATTGAAAGTAGTAAATACTCCTTTCAAACAGAGAAGTATGATTTTTTGTCCTATAAATTTGAATCAAAGCATTAGTAACTCAAGTACAACAAACTAAATAGAAGGCAATGATACAAATAGGGTGTTTAGCTCATCTATGCAGGGAGTGGCTATTTTAGGTAACATGGCTTTATGTATATTTACTGTGCAGTTATCTATTATAAATAGAGTTGGGTGGAAGTTTTTCAGCAACTAATAATCTCACCAAAAAGACATTTTTCAGGGCACTGAAACTGTTCGTGAATCTAGGTAAAATTCAGCAAAAAGTTTAATCTGCAAAAAAGATTTTTAAAATGTCAAAACAACGTTTTGAAAATAAAATGCCAATTTGACCTAAGTGAAATATTTCCATTTCTTGAATGAAACCAAATACATTTATTTTCAGGGTGTTTTTTTGTTTTGTTTTGTGTTTGGCCCTGAACTGAAAAATCAATTATTTGCTCAGCTCTAATGATAAGATCACCTGTATAATAAAACTATCATTAACTGTATATCTTACTGTTGAAAAGGATGCAAATTAAATTTCCAGTAATGTTTTATTCCCTCTTCCTCAAAGGAACTTGTAGAGTACTACAAGCACCACTCTCTCAAAGAAGGTTTCCGAAGTTTGGATACAACTCTTCAGGTTCCATACAAGGAATCTGAAAATTCAGATGGACAGAGGAGTAATAAAGCAAGCAGTAACTGTGAGTATTATCATTGTTCATATTATTTGCTGTTATTTTAACACCAAAAGCATAATGATATTTAAAACATCTTCATTTTGCATTTTTGACATGTAACCAATTAATATGGTAATGCGTTCAGCTAGGATTTTTCTACAGCTAAGCATAATCAGATCTGCCAACAGGTTTATGAACATGTCTAGTGAGACTTCCTTGCTGCCAAACTTAAAATCAGGTTAGTGTTCAAAAATCTATTAGAAATGCACGTGAGAGATTTAATTTGGAGGCTGCCTAGTTTTTGCAGATGTTTACATAGGCGGCACTGTTTTCAGTTACATGTATAAATAAGTAACCATTTCTAATCTTGGATTGAGATTTAAATAGATCAGTCATCTACTATAACTGCATTTTTGTAAATTAGGGTTTCGGTAAAGAGAGAGACACACAGTTTTTCAAGTAATATGTCATTTGTTGAATCATTTCATTTGTTTTCTTACACTTATCTTTTAAGGCCATAATTTGCAAGCCTGTACAACACTTCTAAAAGAGTTTTCAAAATACATACCATATAAATACCTGTTAAAAGACTTTGTATTTTTGGAGTAAATAGCTACAATATGTGTAATTCTGCTCTTATGAACATGTAACATGTTCCGTTTTAAAGGAAAGTCTATAAAACTGTTATTGCCTTTTTAGAAGTTCAGTGCTATTTAAAACAACTGTTATGTGGTCTCTTGAAAATATTTAATTTTTCCCTGAAAGAATATTAGACTTCACAGCATTTCAGGCAATGGCCGTATCCTTGCACTGCACCAGATAAGAAGAAGAATGTAAAAATTAATGATGACTTTGACAATATGAAGACTGCTGTGAATGAAGATACAGTCAAGCCTGGTATCTTGTGGCAATGATTTTGACTATTCCATCATTTTCACTTACTAGATTTCTTCTTGGATTTTCACTTGTTTAGCTATACTCCATGGACATGCATATATAATTTCCAAGAGACTTTCTCATTTTTTTCCGGTAAAACAGGAGCATTAGGGGACTTTTAGGACACATTGTTTTCAGATTATTTTTCATCCATTTTCATTGTTTTTCTTTGTTTCTTTCTATCATCCTGTTTCCTCTTTTCTTTCTTCTCTTGTTTTCTTTCTTTGTTCCCCCTGGGTGTATACAGTGCAATTAAACACCTGTGGCTGGCCTGTGTCAGCGGACTTTGGCTCGGGCTTTGGGGCTGTAAAATTTCAGTGTAGACGTTCAGGCTTGGGCTAAAACCTGAGCTCTGGGACCCACCCACATCCCCAAGCCCAAACATCTACAGTTCAATTTTATAGCCCGGTAAGCCTGGGTCAGCTGATATGGGCCAGCCGCAGGTGTTTAAATGTAGTGGAGACAAACCCTATGAGTTTTTTGAGTTTTCTCCCTCCTATTGTATCCTAGATTCTCTCAGGACTTCACGTCTGTTCCTACTTATTCTCTGTCCTTGTCTCTTTTCAAATGATCTTTTCCCCCCATTATCCTTTCTCCCTTCCTTTCCCCATCCCTCTCAATCTCTATCCTCTTTTCTCCTCACCCCTGCCTGGCATGGAGTGCCAGGGCATTGACTGGCAGGAGGAGTGTACCCTGCCTGCCTTACCTTTGTGTTTATTTTAGTTATTCTCCGAGAGGAGCAGAAAGGAAGCACTGCCTCTTCTTTCTTAGACCAGCTGATAGGAGGGAGGCCCAGAAGCAGGCATCTGTATCCCATGTAAGAGTATTAACGTATAGGAGAAATATCACAACTGTTGCAAATTCCCGCAGGATACAATATTTTATATAGTGCATATTTCACTTCCTTCACTCCACTTCTGAAAAAAAATCTGCATTACAGGGGATTATATGGAAGAACAAGAGAAATGAATGTGGGGCACTTTCCACTTAAGAGGTTTGGCAGGCTTGGCTTTGTGCTATGTTGAAATTGGAACATTTTTCCACTACGTTTGCTGGTGAAAACTGGAAAATTTCTCTCTGAGGCCAAATTGATGAAAAGGCTCTCTATTCTCAGATTCCCCATGTAAAACCTAATATATTAGCACAGTGCTAAGAACAAAACACAGATTGTTTGATCCTGGATGACACTTTGGTTAATGGATTTGAAGGTTGTTATAAATCTGATTGAGCTTTTCCTTCTGGACACTCCAGACTTTAGTGCTGGACCCAAACCATGAGTATAGTGTTCTCTTGAGGCTCAGCAGAGTTTAGGCATTGTTTCTGACTTTGGGCCGCTAGGCACACACTCCAGATACAGACACTCTATCCGTCTTGGCAGGCTCTGAAAATAGCTCAAGCTGTCCCAGGCCTCACCAGTATGATCTCAGAGTTCCACTGAACCTGATTTACTGTTTCCCTTTTTGGGGACTATGTGACAGTGTAAACAAGTAACACACAGACTCTGCAAAGGAATTTCTAAACAAACACACTTTACTCTTAGACAGCACAAATGGTACAGATGATGGACAAACAACAAAACCTGCATACAAAACTCGATTTCACTTTCCTCACCACTCCCACAGTCCTTTGGGATTTGGTCAGTGACTTTTCAGGGTTCCAGGATTTTCCTCTCCCTTTTCTCCCCCTGCACAGCCTTGTCTGCCGCTCTCTCTCACTCTCTCCCTTTCTACTGAATCGAGCCCTTTTTATGAAGTTGCAGTCCCCTTTATTAGGTGATCACTAGGAGCTGCTTCAAGTCCCTTTCTCAGGTGATCCACTGGGTGGTTACAAGGCCACTGGAGAAAAAGGGTTTCTCTGTCCCTCTCAAATACACCTCTTCCCCAATATAACGCTGTCCTCGGGAGCCAAAAACTCTTACCACGTTATAGACGACACCACGTTATATCGAACTTGCTTTGATCTGCCGGAGTGCGCAGCCCCTCCTCCCCCAGAGCGCTGCTTTACCACGTTATATCCGAATTCGTGTTATATCAGGTCGTGTTATATCGGGGTAGAGGTGTATTGTTGGCAGATCATCTGCAACTCATGCTTTTTAGTTTTACTGCTGCCCTGTTAGTTTTCTCCAAGTTGGCATTACCTTCATAGTTAGGGTATGTGAACCCTGCAGTGTTTGATATGCAAAGCAGTTACAGAATTTGTTCTCTGGAATTTTGTTAGCAGGGATTGCAACTTGGAAGCAAACCAGCCACTGCAGATTTTTTTGGCCATTTGAGTTGAATTCGCTTCATTCCCCAAGGGAATCTTCACTCAACCAGTTCCTCTCTGACCACCTCCTGCTCTCCTTTGAAGGCATAGAAGGGATAGCTTTTGAGAGGGAGTCTAAATGGCAAACCTCCTTCCCTACAATTTGTCAGTTTTCCAACCTGAGCCACATGTTCACCAGATTTTCACAAGCACAGGCTGAGGCAATTAAATATGTCAAGCTTCCAACTTCAATCTGAGACTGAGTGGAGGTTTGAGATAGACATTTTTCACTGCTCTGCTCATATGAACACCCGTTTGGATTTTTTTTGGGTAATAAATACATCTTCTCTAATGATGCAAGTTTCATTTTTTTGTCCTTTGATACCTTCATAGTATTTGGTATGCATTGGGCAAAACTTCATAACATTAGCAGAGAGAGACATTTCTGACTTGGAGCATTTTTTAGAAATTTAGGAAGCTCTACTGCAGACATTGCAAAAGTCCATCAAGTACTAATACCAAATGTTTTGAGAAATCCAAAGGCAGCTTCAAATCACCTACTTGTCTAAGATGATTGGAAAAAGGGTTTTATTTTAATGGTTTTATTTATTTCCACTTTGAAGATCAGAATATTAAATGGCTGTTAGGTTCTCCTGTAATTTTTTGATATGACTTTCAATACAATTTCCATATTATTTCTTAGAATATGAGGCAAAGGGTGATTTGAAAGCTGGCATGCTTGCGTCACAGTTCTCTCAATACTTGGCTGTTAGGACTGAATTATCATTTCGTACCTAAAATTAAGTTGTCTTTTCACGTACTTCAGAAAATTGTCCAGTGGTTCTTTTTAATCTCCCAATGTCCCAGGACTTGTCTCCTCTTTTTAGATGTTAATTGCACACTTTCAGTAAGCATGAGGATACCTCGTCAGCTATCAAATATGTCAAGACATCTAGATGTACTTTACTTTTTTCTTAAGATGAATGTAAACAAACAAAGATGGGTTTTGGTGCTGTGGTATGTTCTTTGGTCCTAATTTTCATGTCAGACTGCTTCTGCGTGCACAGTGATTGCACCCACAAAAATGGGCATGTACTTTTTTGCGGGTAGAAAACATACTGCCACCTAAAGGAGAGCAATTGGGTGATCGGCAACCTGCTTACTATAAATGTGTTGGAGATTTAATTAGTGTGTCCTTAACTCTTTGATTACCTGAGGATACATTACATTTATCCATCAGAGTGGGGGCTAGAATACTGGCTGCACAAGTTTAAGTTCCTGAGCCAAATTCTGCCTTTTGTGTGTGCTCAGAACTTCCACTGAACTGAATGTGAGTAGTATATATGGATCCAAACCATCATTTAGTCCTTAAAGGATACGAAACATGCATCAAATTCCCATTGATGTTAATAGTTATCAGAGTAGAATGCTGTGATCCCTACATGCATGGTGTGAGGTCCAGTTTAACAAGGTACTTAAGAACATGCCTAAGTTAAGCATGTGAATAGTCCTATGAATACCAATGGCAATACTTATGTACTTAAACTTAGACACATGCTAAAGAACTTGGCTGAGTTAGGGCCAAAAGCATTTAAAAATGTATTAAGAAAAGAAACCACTTTATTTGTAAGAAAAAACAGTTTAAAATTCTTTTCTGCCAAACCCAAAATGGATTTATTTTTTATTTTTTGTTTTTCAAAAATAATTGTGAAAAATTAAATCATAGATCTACATTTTCCACTTTTCACAGTCAATTTCCTTCCAGACTTCCTCAGTGAGGAACCGTAGTTTCCTTATTACCAATGACTTACATAATAGAAATACTAATATTTAAATATTGTGCCAATATTTCAACATTCTTTTGCTTCTCTCTTTTTCTCTTTCTTTCTCTAAGCCCCCTCTTTGTTCTGTGGGTTTTCTTTTGTAACTTCTCCAGACTACAGCTTTGTTCCCCCTTCCTCCACTCCTTTCTGGTCAGGTACTGCTTACCGCTTTTATATTTCTTCTAAATTTGCTTCTGTTTGCAAATTCTTTCTATGTGCAGCCAACTAGGGAAGGGACGAATCTACTTTTTCATTTCTTGACTAAATGCAGAATAGCAGCTAATGCTATACCCTGAAGACTGACTCCAAATCTCAGTAACTACTTAACATGATAAGCTATAAAGACAAGGTAATCAAAGGGTAGAAAGTTGTTATTCTTGCAGTCAAATAAAATCAAACTCTTGTAAAATAAACTTTTAAAAGTATACATTACTATAAACAGAATTTGAATAGCAGCAGCAGATCTCAAATCGCCACTAGTTCACCATTCAGTAGTGGAATCCTATAGCAAGTATTATATTTTTTAATTGATGTATTCATACAAATATG